>NC_084484.1:60253810-60571310 GCF_030035675.1 Rhineura floridana | reverse complement strand
AGGAGGGAGAAGAGGGGGAGGGGAAGGAGATAGGGGAAAGGAGAGGGGGAGGGAAAAGGCAGGTCTGATCATTTGCATGCTTATTGAGTTCAATGGGATTCACTCCCATGCAATCATGCTTAGAATAGGTGAAATTGGCCATGGAGGAGGAGGAGGAGGAGGGGACAGGAGAGGGAGGGGGAAAGGGAATTGGAAGGGGATGAAGAGGAGAAGAGGAGGGCAGGTTTGATCATTTGCATGCTTTTTGAGTTCAATAGGATTTACTCCTGCACAATCATGCTTAGGATAGGGGAAACTGACCTGGGGGAGGGGCAGGGATGAGGGGAGAGGGGGGAGGAGACTGGGTGGGCGGGCACTGGGCAGAGGGAAAGCCCCTTTCCTTTCCAAAACAAAAACATTGTGAACAGCATCATTGTTTTTCAGGGTTTCCCCCATCTTCTCATTCTGCAGCAGGCATATGTAGTCTCCCTACCAAATTTAAATGAAAGGTATCCCTGGCTACATCCACACCAGTCCTTTATTTCACTTTAGACAGTTACGGCTTCCCCCCAAAGAATCCTAGGAAGTGCAGTTTGCGAAGGGTGCTGAGAGTTGCCAGGAGAGGCCCTATTCCCCTCACAGAGCTACAATCTCCAGAAGGGGGACCGACTATTAAACCACTCTGGCCACTGGCACATAAATGTCTGGGATGGGTGTGACCCTCTCATTAGCCAAGCCAAACAGCTGTGAGTCTAGCTTTTAGAACACTAGTGGTTCTTACTGAACCTGCCTGATGCTATAATAGACTTCAATGTTAAATTTCATAAATTAATTAAAAATCAGCCAGGCATTTTTTTTAACTTTTAAACTGTGGAAAATGAAAGTCAGAGTATGGGGCATGGTCAGTAATAGAAGTACAGGTACTCTGAGAACACGGGTGATTTTTAATTAATTTCAACAAATTATGAGACCACTGACAGAAAAAAATCCAACAGGGGTCTGGATTTTTCTCTCTCATTTTACAATTTGAACTCTCGATTCTCTCTGACTGTTTTGTGTATCACCATGAAAACTTAGAGGGTTGTTAAGCTAGCATTTCTGAGTTCAGGACTATAAGTTTTGTAAGGTTTTGTTTTGAAATGTACTTATGGAAAGCAGCAGAATGGCATGGGGTGTTTTCAATTTAATATGGCGGAATGTGAAAAATCTATGCTGGCTATAGTATACAGCCACTCTCATGGGTGTAGAATTTAACGTGAATCTACAGGGATCAACAGACTTTGGCTGGCCTTGGAAACTAGTCAAGATTTGTGTTTGATAAAGATCCTAACTCTCCCCTGAAAAGAGGGGGATCTGAAGCCATGTTGTACTCTAGAGAACTGTAGAAATCCTACAAACTGCAGGGCCAGGGTTGCACACTGTTTCTCCAGTTGCAAACTGGAGAGGAGAAACAGGAAACTTGTCCCTAACACACTTGCTTTGGAAGCACTTCAAGTACCTTCATGGTCAATGCAACACAACTAAAGGGGTAAGCCCTACTCATCCCCTCTCCTAGCTCCGAGCTGGAATGGGGGCATCATCCCTGTTGCCCTAGCTTTGGAGATATCTGGAAAGTAGCCTGATATCTCACTAGTTTCTGAGCACGGTTCAATGCAAAGTCAGGAGGAGCCCCCACTTGGTTGACATTCTGGGAATGTGCAAGAGTTCTGAAAATATGTGCTGGCCAGAGGAACCACATTTGTGGACCTCTGTGACTATTAGCTTACAAATCAGTCAAGGAGCTGCTTCAGTATATTATTGGTACAAGAGGTAAAAACAAAAGCACCATTTAAGGTAATGCACTTGGTAGTATAAAACAATGTGATTGCAAAAATGCATATCCTGTTTTCATGACAGCTTCCACTGCGGACGCTGTGCCAATACAGAACTATATTTACAGGGTGCCATTGTTGAGATAGGCCATGTGTACCCAATCCTATTTGTAGTTACACAAAAGCACATCATATTGTGTTCAAGGCAGGCATACTCCCCAGTAAAGGTTCATGTTTTTGCAGCCTAAGGCTTGGTTATATTTCCCACATTATCTCTTTTAAATCAGATTCCAACTCTTCAGCACCATGCAGGCTTGGTCCCTGTCTGCCTGAATGTAATGTATCACACAAACAAAGCTGCAAGACTTAGATTAAAAATAGAAGACCCAATTAAAGCACACATGCTCCCAGGATTTAAACAATATCACGTAAGTGCTTTTCATTAGTAATGCAGCAGACTGTATCCAGCCCCCAAGCCCATTCTTGCTACAGATTTTTAGAGTAAAAAGTTAACATGCTGGATATTTATCATTTGGTTGCTTGATAAAATGTCTTATGACTGCTTCAGCACTAATCAAAATAAGACTACACTGTGGTTTACAAGTAAATCATGGAAAGGGAGGAGGGATTTGTATGAGAGGATAGTGCACGCAAGTCTGCAGCATACTCCTGTTTCCCTAACTAGTGTTGGACAATTGGGAACACTTTATCTGCCCCAAGCCACACTAAAACAAGCACTTTCTGATGCCAACTAGGTTGTAGTTCTTTTACAGTAGTTCTGCCACATTGCATAAGGTATACAATGAACTTCAAGATATTCAGACTCTAAACCAGAAATGGGGAACCTTTGATTCTCTGGTTGTTGCTGGACTATACAATTCCCACCATCCCTGGCCATTAGCCATGCTGGCTGAGGCTGCAAGAGTTGGAGTCCAACAACATCTAGAGGGCTACAGGTTCCACACCACTGCTCTAAGCATCCCCTCATTATTAAACACAAGTTTCCCCCAAATGAAGACAACTGTTTTATCACAAGTCAGGTCTCTAGCAAACAGCAGGTCCAAGATTATGTATTCAGGACAAGACAGCTACATGTGGAGCTCAAGGTAGAGCAAGTTTAGAATGTTGCTTCAGCAACAGATTACCCCAGACTAAGCTTTAAATAAAGGCTGCAGCTCAGACTGGATAATTAGTTCCATACCCCTGCAAGCTCTTCTGGTTAAAGGGAACGTACCTGTTTCAGCAGCTAGGGATGGGGGTGGGATTAGATTCAGTTCACATTTAAAGCCAAATCTATCAAATTTATACTTTCTGAAATATGAGAACTGAAACATAACCATCCTTTGAAATTTGCACTTGTCCAAATTTTGCACTTCAGTTCTCCACCCAAACAATATTTACAAAAATGCATGTAAGGTGAAACTCGGCATAGAAATAATACACAAAATGCACTGTATTAGGAGAAATTGGTTGCAAAAATGTGAACATAGTCAAAACGGCATACAAAAAATGTGTATATTAGGAGAAAGCCACTAAAATGCTGAAGAATTTTCATGAATATTTTTTTTTTAAAAATAAACTTTGCAAATTGCTGCAGAAATGTGGAGAACTCAAGTTTAAAAATGAGAAAAGGAGAGAACCGAAATGGACAGATCCTTCCATTCCTATCAGCAGCCATTGACTCCTATGAAACGAACAAGACAGTTTTGATGGAACTTCTGGGACTGGAGTCCTCAGGGTCAGAAGACTGCAGAGGTGGTGACAGAATGGCCTTCTCTTGTGCAGGAGCTTTTGTGACAGTCAAAAGCATTGTAGCTAGTTCTGCGGATAGTTCCCCCTCATCCTTCGAGTCTTCCTCCAATTCCACACACTCATTTCCCAGAGATGGGGTCAAGACCCAGAGGTCATGAGGGTGTTATCAATACAGTTCCTGTCCTTCAGAACTTTCAACACCAAATACTAGAGTAGTGCTCTTGCACACACAGAGAAAGTAGGAGCTGAAAGGAAAACTAATCCCTGATTTATGTTCTATACAGTGCCTTGCAAAAGTATCAGACCCCTGACCAATGTTCTCATATTACTAAATTACAAATAGTACACTGCAATTTCGTTCTGTATGGTATTTTATTTTCAAACACTGAAACTCAAAATCAATTATTGTAAGGTGACATTGGTTTTATGTTGGGAAATGTTTGTAAGAAACATACAAAATTGAAACATGTTGCTTGCATAAGTATTCAACCCCTGTGCTGTGGAAGCTCCCAGTTTACACAGATGAAAGAAATTGCACTATCAAGTACACAGTTACCTTACAATTGGCCTCCACCTGTGAACCATTAAAGTGGCTGTCCCATTGTCAGGATAAAAACCCCACTGTTGAAGGATCATTAGTCAGGCTGTGGATTTGAAGGGAAATGAAGACCAAAGAGCATTCTACAGAAGTGAAAGATAATGTCATACAAATGCATAGATTAAGAAAAGGGTACAAAATAATATCAAAGTGTTTGGATATCCCAGTGAGCACAATTGGATCAATAACCAGGAAGTGGAAGCTGCATCACACCACCCAGGCACTGCCAACAAAAGGCCGTCCCTCAAAACTCAGTGCACAAACAAGAAGGAGACTTGTGAGAGAAGCCACAGAGAGGCCAACAATCACTTTGAAGGAGCTACAGAGTTCAGTGGCTGGGAGTGGAGTAATGGTGCACCAGTCAACCATATCAAGAGCTCTGCATAACACTGGCCTGTATGGGAGGGTGGCAAGAAAGAAGCTGCTACTCAAAAAGAGAACATGTGTACATACTCAAAAAGTACCATCTGAAAGCACATCTGGAGTTTGCCAGAAAGCAGGAGAGTGCCCCAGCTGCGATGTAGGAAAAGGTTTTGTGGTCAGATAAGACCAAGGTAGAGCTTTTTGGCCAAAACTCAAAGCGCTATGTGTGGTGCAAACCCAACACTGCCCATGCCTCAAGGCACACCAACCCTACAGGGAAGTATGGTGATGGCAGCATCATGCTGTGGGGATGCTTCTCATCAGCAAGGCCTGGGCATCTTGTTAAAGTCGAAGGAAGAATGACTGGAGAAAAATACTGAGAAATACTGCAAGAGAACCTGCTTCAGTCCACTAGAAAACTGAAGCTTGGGAGGAAATTCCTTTTTCAGCAGGACAATGATCCCAAGCACAAGCCCAAAGCAACATTGGAGTGGCACAAGAACAAAAAGGTGAATGTCCTACAGTGGCCCAGTCAAATTCCTGATCTCAATCTCATTGAGAATCTGTGGCGCTCTTTGAAATTTGTGATCCACAAGTGACATCCAACCAACCTGAACAACCTGGAGTGAATCTGCCAAGAGGAATGGGTCAAAATCCCTCCGCCACTGAGTGCAAAGCTGGTACATACCTACCCCAAAAGACATAAAGCTGTTATTGCAGCGAAAGGTGGCTCTACCAAATATTAATGTGTTTTGGTCTTTTATGCTTCTTACAAACATTTTCCAACATAAAACCAATGTCACCTTACAATAACTGATTTTGAGTTTCAGTGTTTCAAAATAAAATAGCATACAGAATGAAATTACAATGAACCATTTGTAATTCAGTAATATGAGAGCATTGGTCAGGGGTCTGATTACTTTTGCAAGGCACTGTATTATTTCAGAATAGTCAAAATGAATGAATGTTCAACAATGAAACTGCTTAGCAGCAAGCAAAATCCCATCACCACATTTTAGAGAGTGAATTGTGCACTATTCATTCTAAGTCCATGCAACGGGCATGCTTATGATAATCAGAGCTCTTTGTTGGAAATTTTTGTCCCTGATGATAGCACTGCACTGAATTTTACTTGCATCCTATCACTAATTTGCTCCCCTTATCCCACATAAACAGGCACCAGTTTCTGCACTAATAATTCTGACAGGGAAAGCAGAGAAGCTGCTAAGACCAAACCCATAAAAGCCATAGAAGTTCCCGAGTATCAGCCCTAACCCCGATCAATGATGAGGGGCGGAATGTTTTTTAGTGCTTTATTTTTCCGTGGAAATTTTTCTGCTTCAAATAACTTTCATTAGCAACAATGAATAAATGCCTATTGCAAAAACAATATCAAGCAAGCTTGGCTAAGCTTTTAGCTGTGTTTACCAAATACAAATAAAATAAACATGCTAGACCAGATCACTGTCCCGGGCAACAGAAAATTTTCCAATATAAATTAATTTGCATGAGAAAATTTTCCTGAACCCTACTTCAGTGTCCCCAGTGCTTCCACAGACTGACCAACAAATTCTACTTCTCCATGTGTGGGTAGGAGATAGAAGAAGAGAAAGACTTCACAATCAGCAGGAAGTATCTATGCAAGAATAAAGATACCTGACCAATGTACTGGTTGCCTAGGTAACCAGCTCTCATTCCTTGCTTCCTGGCCTCCCACTCTAGCCCATCAACTCTTTTAGAAGCTTGATCCACAGCCTCATCAATGACCTGGCAGCAGGGCATAAGACCCAGTGCTTGAGAGCCACAGAACATTTGTGGGGAATTGACTTGGAACAGCAGGAAGATTAAGAGGAAAGTCTTGCAGCCAGGCTCTGTACTCTCTTCTCAACTTTCCAGATTTAGCACTGCTAACAACTTCCCAGCTAAAGTTCTAAGACAGTCCACTGAGTATACCTACAGCTCTGCCCTGTTTTAAAAACAAAACTTGTAAGCACTTATATTTTGCGCTCCAGGTGTTCAAACCAGGGCTGTGGAGTCGGTACGCCAGACCTTCGACTCCGACTCCTCTATTTTTCTACTGTCCGACTCAGACTCCTTCATAAATGGCAAATGTATATTAACTAGTAATAACAAATTTACTGTACAATATTAAAATGGTAGCACAAGGCATCTCATCACCACCACGTGAATCCAGAGCTTGGAAAAGTTACTTTTTAAAACTACAACTGCCATCAGCCCCAGGGATTGGGCTTGTGGGAGTTGTAGTTCAAAAAAGTAACTTTTCCAAGCTCTGGATTCACGTGGTGGTGATGAGATGCCTTGTGCTACCATTTTACTACAGTAGATTTGTTATTACTAGTTAATATACATTTGCCATTTATGAAGGAGTCGGAATCGGAGTCGGAACATTTCTACCAACTACGACTCCACACCCTGGTTCAAACAGGCATTACATACATTAGCTCAGTATTCTTATACCTTCCTTCTAAGGACGGAGAAATAGTGGTTTGCCTAAAACCACTTAGAGAATTTATGACTGACATGAGATTTGAATTAGGTACCTCCTGCCTCGTAAACACTACTCTACACCAGCTCTTTGTTAAGAGATTAAGCCAGAATGGGAAGAATGGAACAGTTAGAATATGCTATACAACCTAAACAATGAAAAATTGCTTTGGAATCCACACAAAATGTTTCTATAAATTTAAAATTGAAACTGATTCAGCAAAAATTGGCATTCCAGGTATTTTGGACTCCACAACATCTTTATAGGAAGGTGTTGTCTAATTCAGACAGACACTGGAGGTGCAATGCTGGAAATGCCTCACTGAGGCACATGATGTGGGTGCGTCCTGTGATATTTTCTTTTTGGTCTGAACTTGTTCTCCATATTAACTTTGTACTGGCAAAATCCTTGAATTTTGCAGATGTTCATGTACTTTTAAATTACATTCCTCTTATATAGGAATTAATGGCAGGGCAACAAGAGTGTACTTTACATGTCCTAATGGTTACTAAGAGACTTATACTGTGAGCCTGGAAGAATAAATACCCCCAACTATTATGCAATGGCCTGATGACCTAAATGCCCTTGCTACATTTGAGTGTACCTTCTATAAATATCAACTTTGTCTGAAAGCATAATTGGACATTTTAGATGGTAAGCGCCAAGTGCCTGGGCATCGAGGACGTGGGCGCCGTCTGCATCTCCTCCTCCGCTGCCGCCAATGGCTCCCCCCTCGACAGCAAGGGTGGCTGCTGGAAGAGGCTCCAGCTGCGAATGTGGGCGCTCTTCGAGGACCCCTACTCTTCCCGAGCTGCCAGGGCTCCTGATAATCTGATACCCTAAGATGCAGCTTACTTAGCTTGTGCATAAATCCAGCACTGGCCATCCACTACCCCATGTCTTACTATCTGAGCAACACCGAGCTCTTCGCCAAGTACCTCGCCCTTGAGCAATACCAAGCCGCCGCTACCGCCATGGAAGAGGGAGGAGAAAAGTTTTTCCTCTGTTCTTGTTGCATTGTTCTTGTTGTATTGTATTTGCATTGTTTTTGTTGCATTGTATTTTTACTGTATTTTTTTACTGGTTATTTCTTATGTAATTTTTTTTGGTAATGCGTTTTATAATATTTTGTTCACCACTTTGGGGGCCTTGTGGTCATTTATTATTATTATTATTAATAATAATAATAATAATAAAAATAATAAAAAAATTGATTTATATGGGTGAATTAAATGGATTTATAGATGTTTAAATGTTTTGTTAATGTGAGCTGACAGGGTTCCCCCCTCTTTCTTTTTTTCCTTAATGAAATTGCAATTAAAAACCATTTTTTAAAAGAAAGAGATTAAGCCAGAGGTGTGGAACCCTCAGGCCTGGGGTCTGAGTGCCTCCAGGCCCCTCTATCTGCACCCCTGGGATTCTTCCTAGGCCATCCCACCTCACCAAGACCACATTCACACCAGACATTTACTCCACTATTATTCCACTTTAAACAGTCATGGCTTCCCTCAAAGAATCCTGGAAAGTGTTGTTTATAAAAGGTGCTGAAAGCTGTTACAAGACTCGTGTTCCCCTCACAGGGCTACAGTCTCAAGAGTTTTCTGGAAAGAGAAAATGACTGTTAAACCACTATAGCAAATTGTAGCTCTGTGAGGAGAATAGGAGTCTTGTAACAACTCTCAGCACCCTTCACAAACTATACTTCCCATGATTCTTTGGGGGAAGCCATGACTGTTTAAAGTGGAATAATAGTGGAATAAATGTCTGGTGTGAATGTGACCTAAGTCATACCACTCTCCAGCCCTGCTCTACACCTAAATGTGTTCTCAAAATGTGGTAATATTTCTTGTTTACCAGAATGGAGAGATGTGCATGTGTGTGTGTGCCCACACATACTAACTTCTGACTTGTGTACAAAGGTAAGTCCCACCTGTTGTCCCACCCGCTTTTGCCTCTAGCCCCACCCACACCTGGCATGCACTCCCAGAAGGATCCCCAAGAGCGAATGCACCTTTCAGCTTGAATACGGTTCCTTACCAGCTAATAAAGCTGACCATCAGAATTCATTATGTCTAGAAACTAGACAAACCAACTGAAGCGGCAAGTGTTCATTATCCCCTGGCTTAAAAGGGCATTGTGAAGAGGGCAAGACAAAGAAGTGCCAAGGAAACAAAACCAAGACAGTTCTGTTTTCTGTGCAATGATTAAATGTAAACGCTTTGAACATATTAATGCTAAATTGGCCTGCTGTTATAATACAGTACATATTACTTTTAATAATGTGATGCTTCAGTACTATCAACAATGTACTTCACACTTCTCAAGCATCAGGATTTGGTTTCTGTTACAAATATGCAATATTCACCAATATCTACCGATGTGAGTGAGAACAAGCACTTGACTCTTAACCAACAAAATGTGGGGTGTGTTCTACTACAGATAATTTTTTTAAAAAATAATCAGAAGTGAGTTTGATTGGACTAAAATAAAATGTGATCAGGAACCACAAACCACAGAGTGGGGCCTGAATAGTAATATCAACCCCACAAGATCCTATCATCAACAGTGCACATAGCCATGGGATGGAAAGTCTGACATTGCTACGTAGCTAGTCAAAAAGCAATGAACCAGTCTATTAATTTGTCATAATCCATTCTGCAAGCAGTTCTTGTAACTAGGCTTACTAGAATTTTTTAAAAATACTTGAAGGTATCGGGGTCTTTTGCCATTTAGGTATACATAATAAATGTACAAATTTACAACAAATCAGGTTACTAAAAACATTTGACTGCTGTGAAACTAAAAGACATTCATAGCAATCTTAAGATGAACCATTCTGAATTATGATTGGTTTTCTCCGGAAAGGAAACCTTCACAAGTGATTAGACTTCTTAAAAGCCATCTTCCTTGATATACAAAGTTTAGAAAGCTTTGTGTGTACTGTGACAACAGCTTACAATCAGAAGATGTGCTGATCTAATTTTTGTAAGAGAGGTGCACAACTGGATCCTAGTAATTCTAGCCAATCCAGACACCAGGGAGAGCCATCAAAAACCTGTTTCTAAATAAAGTGAACTATTGAGAATATGGCACAAAACTTATTGGACAAAAACCTAATCATGCTTATATATTCTACAGTATGCAAGCAAAGCAGGTAGTCACAATGGTCACCACACAACAATTTTTTCAAGACATTTAGAAAGTCAGCCTAGTTTGACACCCTTTCACGAGTCATGGAGTGGTGCTCTTGATCAGTTTTATAATGCCCCAAAGCATTGGCAGTAGGGATGTACTAGAATTCCACCCAATTCAGGTTTCATTCCAAATTTTCCATTAATTTGCTTATTCCCTATTGTTGCAGATCAGATTTTTATGTACCAATTTTCCACAGCTATTTTCCAAAATGTATTTTAAAAAGCACTTCTAAAATATTGGTAATATTGATATTTTTATTGATAGTTTATTTAATGTAGCAATATTTTCTTTAATTTATTGGTATTTTCCAAATATTGATGTTTTCTTTAAAAAATTCAGTATTAATATTTCGTGAGGGGGAAAACCAGATTGGTAAAAGCAGCGGATAGAAGACAAAGAATGAACTCAAACTGATACTAGCCTGTTGGGTAAATGCAATGCTTTCAAACCAGCACCAGCCAATGAATCCCATTTCTAACTGGCAGCTCCCTCAAAACATGAAGCTGTTGTTCAAGCAGAACTGGAGAGGCTTCCAGAGAACACTACTGACCAATTGCTGTAGGGCAAATTTAAGCCAATTGACCAAAAACATTTTAAAACACTGAGATTTATTTTAAAAAGTTGAGAGCAGCTCTCTTGTTTGCAATGGCACAGATAACTGATCAATCTGGCACTGCCTGTAAGCATAGTTTGTTTTCAAGACAGATCTGATTCTAAATCTCATCTATTTTATTTACTAATAGGCAAAAAAACCTTGCGGTTTAAGAATGTACCTATAGCTCACTGATATTTCTATCAAACTTTAAAAAGCAGGGAAATTGGGCAGCTATAGTCAATGCATCAGGGGAGCAGGACACCTGACCTCCTCTCTGAGATTTTGGACTGCCCTACAAATTTGTCAAAATGCAAACACAATTTGGGTTGGTCTTTCACAGTCCAATCCACTTCTTGTGTAGCTTGGAAGAATTTGGTAACACATGGGAGGGGATAAGAGGGAGGAGAAGGGAGGGTGGGCTTGATCAGCTGCATATTTTTTTAGTTCAATGGGATTTATTTCTGTGCAATCATGCTTGAAAATGGAAATGGACTGCCTTCAAGTGGATCCCAACTTATGACGACCCTATGAATAGGGTTTTGATGGTAAACGGTATTCAGTGGCAGTTTTACCATTGTCTTCCTCTGAGGCTGAGAGGCAGTGACTGGCCCAAGGTCACCCAGTGAGCTTCATGGCTGTGTGGGAATTCGAACCCTGGTCTACCAGGTCATAGTCCAACAGCGACCTGGGGGAGGGGCAGGAAGGGGAGGAGGAGGGGAGGAGGAGGGGAGGAGATTGGATGCGTGGGCACTGGGCACATTGTGAACAGTATCATTGCTTTTCAGTGTTTCCCCCACCTTTTTATTCTACAGCAGCCTCCCACCCAAATTTAAAGCAAAGCTGTCCCTAGCCACATCCACACCAGATCTTTATTTCACTTTAGATGGTCACAGCTTCTCCCAAAGAATCCTGGGAAGTGTAGTTAGTGAAAGGTGCTGAGAGTTGCTAGGAGATGCCTTTTTCCCCTCACAGAGCTTCAATCAGAGCAGCTGACTGTTAAACCAGACTGGCCACTGGACCAGCAGTTGCCTCTCAACACCCTTCACAAACTACACTTCCCAGGATTCTCTAAGGGAAGCCATGACTGTCTCACGTGAAAATCAAAGTCTGGTGTGGATGTGGCCCCGATTAGGCAAGCCCAGCAGCTGGGAGTCTGGCTTTTAGAATACTGACAGTTGGTTCTTACTGAGCATGCCCGACATTATCATTCATTTCAATGCAAAATTTATTAAATTAATTAAAAGTCAGCCAGGCATTTTTTTTAATTTTTAAACTGCAGAAGATGAAGGTCAGAGTATGGCGCAGGTCAGTAACAGGATTACAGGTCCTCTGTGCACATGGCTGATTTTTAATGAATTTCAACAGATTATGAGAACTCTCAGAGAAAAAAGTCCAAAAGGGGTCTGGGTTTTGGTTCTCTCTCTTTAGGCTTTGAACTCTCGATTCTTTCTGACTGTTTTGTTTATCGCCATGAAAATTGAGAGAGTAGTTAAGCAAGCATTTCTGAGTTCAGGACTTTAAGTTTTGCAAGGTTTTGTTTTGAAATGAGCTTATGGGAAGCATCAGAATGGCATGGGGGATATTTTCATTTTAACATTGCGGAATGCGAAAAATCCACGCTGGCTATAGTATACAGCCACTCTCGTGGCTGCATAATTATTATCTAAAATAACAGGAGAGAGGGGCTCACTTCTGGTGCAGAGAATGGGGAGTTAATAAAACTGAGAAATCAATAGATTTCTTGAACTGAAGGGAAGACCAGACACTAATCAACTACTAAAGGCCAAACTAGATGTTATATATAGATACCCCCAAACAGCCCTTTTTAAACTGAAGGGTGATTAGCAGTGGAGTAGTAGTAAGGGTACTTAACTCTTTCCCTGCTTGCCTCTCTCCTACTAAGCTATCCCTCCCTCCCTCTCCCCCCACCCTACTGAGTTCTAAGCAGGCAAATTCATACATACAATTCCACAGTGTGGGGCACTGCTTGAGGGGTGATCTGGTATGGAGAAATAGCAGGTACAGAAAGTATTAAGAGCCCTAACCCCGGTGGCTCTCCCCATGCCAACCACCTCTCCAGCAGCAGCTTTTCTGGTTTAAAAGGGGCTGGGAGTATAGTATGCAATGTCCATTTTGGTCCTGAAACAGCAAAACCGGATACTTATGGCATAATTGACTTCTGATTCAGATGATAGATAGCAATGCAAAAAATCACAACAGCTTAAGCAGACCACCTCAACTAAAAAGAAGGAATGGGTAGTTCTTAATGTTTTTAGATGATAGGAGCGGCCATTCAAGCATGCCTTGCTGAGACATTCCATACATCTCGAAGCCCTTGCCCAAATCAGATGCTTGCAGTAGGTAGCATAAACACCATAGAAGGAGTGGGGTACGGGAATACACACTCGCACGGGGGCACACACATACTCAAACATGCAGGATAAACCCTGACACTGAAAACAAGTACCATAGTTATGAACAGGTAATCAGAATATGGGTTAAAAGGCATTGCAATATTTTAGCATTCCACTCAGTAAATTATTAAAAATACAGGTTGAGTTCAATTACAATTGCAAATGTAAATTATTAACATTAATGCCACAATCTGAGCCAGGCTAAGAGCAGTCTGGTTGGATCAGACCAAAGGTCCAAATTGTCCAGCATCTGTTACCCACAGTGACCAGCCAGATGCCTCTAGGAAGCCCTCAAGCCATCCCATGAACCCACTCCACTCCTAAATGAACTAATTTTAAAAAATAAAAATAAAAATTTCATATTATATTATCACACAAAAACTTCAAGCCAAATTTAAAAATATGTATTGTTAGCTCAAGCATTAGCTTTGATTGAATAAGAACACATCTGGTGGTTGAGAAATATTCTTGTGTGAGGGAGGAGGCCAACAGTAACTTGTTTTACAATTAAGAACTGTTCTTCAGCTTTTCCTCAACTAACAAGACAATAACGTATGAGGGATGGGGTCCGTTGGCCAGTGTTGGTTCGAAAGCATTCTGCCGACCTAGTAGGCCAGTATCCATTCAAATTTGTTCTTTGCTTGCTAGCTGCTGTTTTTGCCGATTCATTTTTCCCCTCACACAAAATATTGATATTAATATCAGTATTTTAAAGGAAATATCAAGAAATTAAGTATTGATAAAATTATCATTCTTAATACTAATATTTTAAGAGGTAGATTTTTTAAAAAATGTTTTTTTAAAATATCCGTGGAAAATCGCTACATAAAAATCAGATCCGCAATGATAGAGAATAAGGAAATTAATGGAAAATTCGGTACCAAATCCAAATTGGGTGGAATTCTAGCATATCCTTAATACTGATCACTTGTTAGATCATACATACAGGGACTTGCTAAGGGCAAACCAACTATCTAAAATACTATACAGTGATTGATGTGTTACCAAAGAACTGCAAGGACCAAAAAAAAGGAAAGAAGCCCTCATGGATTCCAGATCTACAGTGCTCCAAAAGGGCTGAATTAATACACTGTGCAATAACAAAGCTTGTAGTCTTAATAAAAAGTAGTCATTCTTTACTATCATGACTGCCAAGCATTATATAATACAGGGAGCATTAATGAATTAAAATTTCTGTTTTGTTTGCCTAGTGCATGCACCATCCATTAGCCATGCGATACTCTGCAAGCCATTCCAGGCTGCAATGAGGCTTCTTGGCAGAAGCAGCTGCACAGTGAAGTATAACATTGTCTGATGAAATATGAAATCCTGCTGTTTACTAACATATTCCCTTAGTTGTACCTAGAAGGAGTTCTTACTTTGAGACTTTTCATTACAGTCTGAAGCTGATTCTGCTGAAGAGAACCTCTGGAGCTTCAGCCCTACTCACAATTGAAAAACATCCTAGTAGACCCATTCGGTGCAGCAGATAATTACCATTCACGTTCTCCTGCTGCTGCCTGCGCTGTTCCATCTCAAATCTACTTATCAGAAGCACCTACTATTAGACTCGGGCACCTACTGTTTACCAATAGAATTTCTGAAAATGGTAACAAAAAGGCAATTGAAAAAAGAGAAGACCAAATCCAATATATTGAGACAACTCCTTTGGTTCTGAAAACCTCCCAGCATGTTTTTAAAGGGTGGTTTGAACTGTTCCCTTCACAGATGAAAGGAACTGCTCAGGAATAATTGTGAGGCATATTCTACAAAAGGAAACCTAGAATGTTAATGAAAATAAAATGCATCTTGCATTAATATGAATTAAAATAAAACAACTCACATTCAATGACAGAGCAAGCAAATCCAGCAAACAACAGTTCTACAGCAGCCAAGAAGTGCCTATGCTTCTCTCACACGCATATGAATCAATGCAGAACTTTAGCAGTCAATGTAAACCTTTTCCTGCCCTAAGTACATATATTTAAGGTAGTTATGTTCAGTATTTCCACATACATGTTGAGTAACACACACATCCTGCTAAAATTATCAGAAAAACTCCCACTGATTTTAATGCACAGTCCTTGCATTTGACAGATTATACATGTATATAGGATTCTGCAACTGTCAGAGCTCCCTTAAAGGTACATTTTCCCTTTTTTAAAAAAACTGACAAATGATAAAATGAGCAAAACAGTGTCATCCAAACTAGTCTACCCGGGAGTCTTCTTTAAAGCAGCCGGCTAAAGAGACAATGCTGTTAAAATGTGCAGGTGTGCATTTTATCCATTTTATATAAACTTTGAAAAAAATGTACGTGATCATTTGGTTTCTGTCAAACGTTATTTAAAAACCAAAAGATGTCTCCCCACTCCCGCATTCAGCAACAACTGATGCTCTTGCATCTTTTGTAACTAAGCACAATTAAAGGTAAAATGTAACTTGAATATATTGACATCTGTAATGTGGCCATTTTAGGGTATTTTGGCTACTACAACCTACCAGCTTCCTTCAGAGAAATCAGCTGTGAAAAGCACAATTGCTACTTAAATTTTATAGCTTTTGATACTGCTATATTTGCATCCTACTCCAACTGGTCAAAGGAAGTGTCCTAATAGGCAGTCTAATGGTTACATACTAAGTGCTTTTACTTGCAATAGATTCTAAGGAAAAATAGTTCCATGACAGAACACATTTTGCTTATGTAAGATATCCCAGTCTCAGTGTCTAGTTTCTTCAGCAAGCATCATCATCCATTTATTTGTATGCCGCTTCTCCACAAGATTGTGTCCAAAGAGCTTCACAATATATCAAACGAACCGCAATAAATTTAATCATTCAAAACTATGGCGAAGCATAAAGGCTACAGACTGGCTATTGGGAAAGAAGGCATCTTCTATATGGCCTTTAGATTGAAGCAGGTCTCAGTTTGTTAGAGGCAGCATAAGCAGGGCTTAGTTCTAGAAAGAACCTGTTTCTAGTGTGCAAGGTTTAGATGTGGAACATCTGACACAAAGCAGCATGTTCAGTATATCTTCCTCTCTTTCACCACTGAGCAACCATAATCATTTCCCACACATGCCTGTTTCTATAATGCAGAATTTCCTGTCAGAACTTGAACTAAGGTTGCCACTTTCCTCTCTCACATGTACACCCCACCTACCCACCTCCCACTCACTCTCTCTCTCTCCCACACATACACTCTGCCCAGCAGCTCTGTGACTTTTAAAAAAAAAGGTGGCATGAAGAAAGTCTACAGGTATGCTTTCCCAATCAGCACATTCCTGGGCTGGGGAAGCTGCACCTCTGGAATCTCTGCATGTCACACAGCTCTTAAATTGCACAGATTAAAGAAAAAGAGAGGCAACCCTTACTTTGAACCCAAAGCATCTCCAGCTGTCAACTATGTAAACATTTTGCCATGTCGCTCTCCAATTTAAGAATGTCTTTCTTTCCATCGGTTTCTCTCAACTCTGGCCTGCTTATAACCAATTTTCAGTATTGGTTATAAGCATGCTGTGCCCCAAACACACCAATGAGAATACCTTTCATTATCTGAGAGCACTTCCAGACTGTCACTATTTTCAAGTGGGATTCAATCACACACCAGCACATTCAAGCTGCACAATTAAAGTTACTTTAGAATTCTTGTGCAATAGACCTGTTTCCAAATCGGACTTTTTGCAACAGAAAATGAGAGAGAAATGCACTGGAAAATGTACGATGCAATGTCATCTAACCTCCCTGCAAACAAATCAGGGTGAATAAACTGATCATATGGAAGAGACTCGAGAGAGGATTGTTTGGCTTACAGGACTCCATAGTTAACACATGTGACAGAGAAATGTTTGCCTGACCAGAATTGTTTTTTCCTCCTTTCCACGGTATTTTTATTTTTTTTATTGCCACCTTGGGCTCCTGCCTGGAGGAAGGGTGGGATATAAATCAAATAATAAATAAATAAATAATATTTTGAACTAAGTTAAAAATACAGGCAAGGAAAAAAACAGTACAAGAAGATCACTAAAAGAATAAAGAAACTCACTAATTACATGCCTTACTATATCATGCTTGTCAGTGTGGTGTAATGGTTAGAGTGTTGGACTATGACTTGGGAGATCAGGGTTCGAATCCCCACTCAGCCATGAAGCTCATTGGGAGGCCAGTCACCGTCTCTCAGCCTAACACAGGGTTGTTGTGAGGATAAAATGCTAACTGGAAATAATAGGAGTTGGAGTCCAGCGACATCCACCCCCGCCTACCAGGCCTCAGGCAAAGGTCTTCCCATCATCTGTTACTTGGCCATTCAACCAGAGATGTGAGAGACTGCACTCGGGGCCTTCCATGTGCAAAGCACATATTCTACCAGCAAGCTATAACCCCTCCTCTGTAACTACTGTGATCTTCCATGAACAGCTCCTCCAATGTCACATGATATGGAAGAAAACCATGCCTATGAGCAGTCAATTGTGCAGTTATTTTTTGCGCCCCCACCCAATAAGTGGGGGTACATTGGGTATCAGATGTTGCTTCCACTACATGGACTGCATTTAGTGATTTGCACAGCATGGAGGAATTTCAAGTACAGACTGAAAGCAACTTAACACACATTTGGCAAACCAGTTCTCCACCCGTCAGCCCTGAATTTTTCTGCACAAGTAGACCATAATTCTATAGTGAACTGGCTAACATGACACACTAAGAGAAAATATGACTTACGGAGATTGCATAAATGTCCAAGCTCTCAGAAAGGTGCTCTTCCCAGGTCCTTTTTACAGCTGTGTCAAGTCAAGGTTCAGCTTAGCATGTTGCCTGAACCAGGATTTATGGTTGAGCTCTCTCCTTGCCAACCTCACTAACCTTGGTTACAGTTCATGGTTAACGAGAAGAGAGCTTAACCACGAATCCTGGTTTGGACAACACATTAAGCCAAACCTTACACTGGATTAGTTCTGGAGTGAAAAGAACTAAAGAGGGGCAATGCAGCTCCAAGCTCCACTCCAGGAGCCCACACAGTTCTTTGTAAGCCATAGTTTGCCATGTCAACCACGTCTATAGATCAAACTTCACTGGATAACGTATTTAGAAAAGCTCCAGGAAAACCACTTTCCATATCCCACTCCTTGCTAAATTTCTACTAGCAAAGCTCATTGTCAAGACATAATGCTTCTTCCATCATTGCTTCCTATTTCCTAGACCAGACTCCATCATATAGAATATGTTTTGCATTGCATTGAACTGGAAAAATCCCAGGTGCTTAGTTGCCATGGTCCCTATATATCTGGTGCATAAATATTTCTTCTAGCCTGGCACAGTTGGAACTTTTAAATGTGATGCTGACACCTAAAAAGTGTGTAATATTTTTTACCATGTTGGTGTTACAAAATGCTGATCATATTTCCCTTGTAGGATATGGCGCCTTTTTTAAAGAAAAGTAATCTGTTTCTTGAAAATAACCCTTACAATAACACTGCTGCTATATTTGAGCTTCTATGTGTTTTCAAACAACTTAGGAGACACAAACTGATAAACGACTAGGCATCTTAAAATGTATCAAAGTAATATATACCTCCCCTTAAACAAATCTGTTATAATGCTGCCTCTAAATGCCAGACCTATTCACTGCTTCTCTGAAATGCAGAGCCCTCTGGGTCCAAGGTCAGTGGTTCCTTGACATTTATAGGCAGATGAAACTGTCCCCGTCCCCCCAAGTACAACTTGCCTGTCTATTTCCTGCATTGGGAAATCACTTCCCACTTTGGGGGCTTCCACACCAGGGTCCTATAGCACTGTTAAGGCACTGTTTTTCCACAATACTCAGAAGCAGATTTAAATTGGTGGCTCCACACAGTTTTATAGCCTTATTTTCCCCATAGATATCCAGCAATGTCCACCCCATTTGGCAAGACCCCATGATACAGAAGTAACTTCTGTTCAAAAGGTCCTGCTTCTTCCTCCCCAACAGTTAGTAGCTTCCTTCTTACCTCTTTAATTTTAACTTGCTAATTAGACTCTTCCTGTCCACTCACCACACATCCTTGAATTGACTCTGTTCCCTAAGGCGATGGCAGCCATGGGGGGTGGAGCTCTAATTACTTGGTTTTCTCTTTGCAGTCAGAACAACTGCTCATTAACTTTATTTTATTTTTAATGCAACTGCGAAATTGGTTTGGTTGTGATGTTAGAAGGGGGTCATTGTAAGCCTAAACAAAAGTGAAAGACAAGCTCAGGAGCCAATTAATTTAAAGTCAATGATGTCCTATTGTCATATCTCAAACAATTGCAATTCTATATACTGTTGAACAATGCTGTAGCTGTTCAAGGCCCTCAATTCTGTCCATTCAATGCTTTCCAGGCTATCCTGCATTGAACAAATGCAATGTTCTTGCAAAGCTGTGACAGACTTGCCAACTGTTCATTTTAGCCCTATTGGACCATTCTTACTCAGGTGCTGATGAACACAGGAGCAGGGATGTGCCTGTCCACAAAGAGTGCAACCATCTGTAGCGACAGAGTCTTCCACAAAGTATTCTGCGCAGGACCTCTCTCATTACAGACTGCCATGCTCTTTTCATGAAGCCTGTATGCAAACAGCTACTCTGTGCATTCCTCCTTCTGTGTTGACAAACAAGGGAGCAAGAATGGCCAAACAGGGTTTTTGTGGTATTTTGCAGAACATACCAATCATGATGTCAGAAGTAGTATACTTCTGTATCCCAGTTGCTTGGAATCACTAGCAAGGAGAGTGCTGTTGCCCAGCTTACAGGCTTCCATAGGGATCTAGTTAGCCACTGTTAAAACAGTAAGCCGGACTAGATGGGCCTTTGGCCTGATCCAGCAGAACTCTTGTTATGTTCTAATACTAGAAATAGAAGGTGCCTATCATCCATTGTCTACACCAAGGATGGAGAACCTGTTGCCATGCAAATGTTTTTGGGTCTCCAATTGCCATCATCCCCAACCACTGGTCATGCTGGCTAGGGCTGGTGGAAGTTGTTGTCCAGTAACACCGGGAGGGCCACAGGTTTCCCATCCTACACTAAGACATTTTGCAACACTGTGTAATATTGTACAGAAAAATCAAAGCATGATGCTATGCTGTGTTTTCACATACCCTCTGACAGATGAAAATTGGGACATTCATGGGGATAAGTAAGGAGTGTATCCCACAATTCCAAATAAAAACATGTCACAAACAAAGAAAAGGGCTAAAAGAAATGCCTTATGCAAGGGTTGCTAAACCAAACAGGTCACACAACAACCCAGATGGCTCAACTGAGCTCGTCACTTGCTACACTGAAAGAAAAATCCCACACTTTCCTAATCTTCTTCACCTTAACTGTACCAACCAGCTATGCCCAACTGTAGAGCAAAATTTGTACAGCATGTTTTCTTAGAAAGCAATGGCTTAATCCATTATAACAGCTTCAGTTTAAGGCTTGAAGCACAGGCACTCTGTACATGTTTAGAATTCCTCTGAACGTTATTTATTTCCCAAAAATAGTAAGGTGTAATTTCTCCTCACCTGGTTACTAATCCTGCCCAGCCCACAATCTTTCCTCTCTCATGCAATCCTCTTGCTGCAATCAGAAAAAGCACAAGAGCATCTGAGTAAAGGGGTGGAGCTGCATGTGCTGATGAAAGGGAGACTGTGTAGCTTTCAAAACTAGATGAATTCTAAGGCATATGCAGCAGGGAAGCTAATTATTGTTTGTGTTTTTCCTAGGAGCAGGGCTGTGGAGTTGGAGTTGGAAGCAATTTTGGGTGGAGTCGGAGTCGGCAGAAATGTACCAACTCTGACTTCAAAATAAAAATAATAATTTAAATTTTCTATTTTAATGTATTTTAAGGTCTTTTTATGATGTCTTAAAGTGTTTTTAGTGTTTCTGTTTGCCGCCCTGGGCTCCTGCTGGGAGGAAGGATGGGATATAAATCAAATAATAAAATAAATAAATAAATAATATACATTTGCCACTTATGAAGGAGTCGGAGTCAGAGACAGAGAGTAGAAAAGTAGAGGAGTCGGAGTCGAAGGTTTGACGTACCAACTCCACAGCCCTCGCCTGGGATGCTTTCCTGAAATTACCTTTGGTTATCAACAGATGCTTCCGACAATCCCACGTGTTTCAGGACAGTTAGAGGTCATGTTTTCACGGCAAACCATGATCAAAGTTCACTTCAATGTAAAACTTTTTAAATGTATAGCAATATAAATCTGTGCAAATTGTAAAAAGTAGTAACATACAGAAGGTATAAGTCTAACTGGTAAAAATAAATCAGGAATGTATGTAAACAAAGAAGGTGTTCTTAACCACTTTCTTTTGCAGATCATTAGAAAATTATGCTCTAAATAATCCTAAGGAAGTAATTTTGACTGGTCACAATAGGTAACAATTTCACTCCAGTCTTTATATATATGAAGACAACTACTTACAGTTGAAAATTCCAGCCATAAAAACATCTAGCTGGATGTCAGCCTCAATGACTTCAACAGCACTGTGTGCATGTCCTCCTTTTTCAAGAACCCAGGGGGTGCTTTACAGCTTGCTTAAAAGGGAAAATAATGTTGGTCCACATAAGCTTCAGGCAAAAAAAATGATTAAAAATATTAATACAATTTGGCAGTCAAAACTTAAAATTGACTTTAGATCATTTGGGAGATTAAAAAAAACTAGGCCAGGTCAAAAGAAGAAAAGCTGACAAGCTGCAACACAGTTCCATGAAATGGCATTATCTTATACCATATGGGTTGCAAATCTGCTGTACAGTTGTTGAACTTCAGTAAAAATAAATACATCATGCCATAAAAACAAAATAAAACAATAGCTCCCCCACAGCCACATGAAGCTTTGGCAGCACACTAATAATGAAATAACATAATCTCAGTCTATCAAATACCTGGGGGAAAAGATAAGTCTTTCCCTGGCACTGAAAAGATGCCAATGAAGGTACCAGGCAGACTTCACTGGAGAGCACATTCCACAAATGGGGAGCCACAACTGAAAAGGCCTTCTCTCTTGGCTCCACCCTCCAAGCATCCCTCAGAGAGGGGACTTTGAGAAAGGCCTCAGAGGAAGATCTAAGGGTCTGAATAGGTTCATACTAGGAGAGGCATTCCAACAGATATTGGGGTCCCAAGCTGTAAAGAGCTTTACAGATCAAAACCAGCACTTTGAATTGGGCACAGACACGTACAGGCAGCCAGTGTAATTGGAACAGAATTTGTGTTGTATGATCTGTTCACCTTGAACAGTTGGACAATTGCATTGTGCATTAATTGAAGCTTCTGAACCATTTTCAAAGGCAGCCCCATGTAAAGCACATTGCAGTAATTCAACCTTGCGGTTACCACAGCATAAATTACTGTGGCCAGATTATCCCTGTGCAGATAAGGTCATAGTTGAGCCACCAGTCTAAACAAATGGAAGGCATATTGTGCCACTGAGGCCACCTGTGCCTCAAGTGACAGCAGTGGATCAGGAGAATCCCCAGACTATGAAGCCACTCCTTCAGAGGGAGTGTGACCCCATCCAGAGCACCACACACCACTCAGTCAGTCAGAGGAATCACACACCAACAGCATCTCACTCTTACCTGGATTAAGCATCAGTTTATTGGCCCAAGCAATGCTCCCCAAGAACCAGCTTCTGGAGCCACCCATCCAAGTAGGTATGGAACTGCTGCAATGTGGTTCCCCAATACCCAACTCAGACAGTCACCTCAGAACAATACCATGGTCAATTATATCGAAAGCCGCTTAAAGATCAAGGAGGATCAACAGAGTCCCTGTCTCCTGGCACAGGTCATTGTACAGGGCAACCAAGTCAGTTTCTGCACCAAAACAGACCTGAATCCTGATTGAAATGGAGGAAAACGGATTTTCTAGATCCAAGAGTACCTGCATCTGGTTGGCAACCACCCTCTCAAGAAACTACATGTACAGATCATATCCAAATTCCATCTAGTTCAGATGTCGTTGGGAAGCTCACAATCAGGGTGTGATAGAGACAACTGACTTGGGCACTTAGTGTAGAAAAGTGAGACAGAAAGTTAACTAAGAAGCCAAAGCAGCCACTCCCTGTTTCCAAGAATATCTAAGACATATTGCCCCTAAACATGGAGATTCTCTTCCTTAGCCAGCAGTTGACAGACAGACTTTAGGACTTCACCCAATCTTCTTAAGCAGCCATCACTGCACCATGTTGCAATTAATTCTGTAAATCAATAAAGCATTTCATAGATATTTTATTTTACTGTTGTCCTAAACCACTGGCCAATCAATTTCACCAGATGACCCTAAATTCTAGTGTTTGAAAAGAGAGAACACACTTTAACAAACGTTCTGTTTTATTAGTTCACTGTTTTCCAGACAAAACCCCCCTCCTCCCTTCACTCTCTAAACTCTTAACATTTTCTTCAGAACAAAGATGAATTAATCCTGATTTTATCTGTCCTTTACTCTTCCTCTTCTGGTTCTAACGGCTGGTCAGAATTCCATACAGGGTTCTGAAAGTCCCCAAGCCACATGTGAGTAGTTGCAGATCAAAACAGATGCAGGAACAAAAACACCAATCACTTCTAGACAGCCCTCCATTTCACCTGTGTCACTTTGTCTTCAAAACCCTTGTGACAAATCTTTCTTGCCTTACATCCAACTCTTGTAGGTCTAGTCCTAAAATGGGGTCACACTGGCTCGGCACAATTACTGGGTTACCCAACCTTAAAAACCCAGTCGCTTATATTAGGATTGCTTCCACAGCATTCCACTTTCGATATGTCAACAAAACTTTCCCGTCTTTCTCTCAATTATCATTGGGCAGGTGCCTGATCTAGACACACCGCAGAATGAGTTGATTAAGTCCTCAAATGGTAGAATGGAGTATACCATTTCAGTTTGCAGTGTTCAGTTTGCAAGTGGGGACTGCATTTTTGAATGCTTCACGGGTAAAAAGCAAAGACTCCTTGCAACTAACACCACAGGAATCAGGCTGAGGGCAAAACACCTCTCCCCCAGCTTTATACTTTTCTGCTTGCACAGAGTTCATGTGGAGAGGAGTTTAAAACAAAGACACACACACAGACCTGCAGTATGATGGCTAGCTCCAGGGTTTTTTGGGGGGGGGGCTTGGACAAGACACCCTCAGTGTAGACCCCAGTCCTTCAGTGGGCCCTCCCCCTCCTCACTGCCACTGTTGCTAACTAATGTTGATCATCACAGCTGCTACTATCTATTCCCCTGCCAGAAAGAGAAGTGGCAAGCAAACAGGAGGCAGTACTACTACTGTTTCTCCTGCTCATCAGCACCATTCACTTGCTCCTCACCACCCCAACCATAGGAAAAGGGCAGGTAATGAAGCATGTGGCAATGGAGAGCAGGAGCAGCAGATCAAGGGAGCTTTTGAAATTGGCACTTGCCAGGTGCCTAACCATGCTGACCCCCCTGAAATCAGCCCCAAGTGGTACAACCTGCTCTGGCATCTTAACATAACCCCATTCATGTGTAGACCCTGCCTTATTCAACTCAGAAATAAAAACCCAGTGAAGGCTGGTACCCATTAGAACTGGTGGGGCAGGAGACAGGGAGAACAGCGGTAAGTGGAGCCAGAGCCAATGACAGACAGAGCTATCCCCCAATTGGTGGTAAGTAAGATGGCAGGCAGGTGGGGACTGGCTGAATACAGACTGAGGTTGGTGGGCAGTGCCCTATTTGCCCTAACAGGCCAGCCTCCACTGGGAAATCCTATAGTTAAGGGAAGAAAATGGATGTGTTTTCCCATGGTGGGACTTGGCTCTCCAGTCACTCAATATGGACCAGTTGGGCAGTATCAGGCAAAAACATAGCAAACGTTTAACACAATGGTGATGAGGCAGCAATGTCTGCTCTACATGAATTGTGCATATTTATTTATTTAAAGCCATTTTTATCCCACTCTTCAGCCAAAAAGGCTCCCACAGTGGCTTACAAAATATATCTCATCTCAATTGCCATATTCAAGAAACAAAGCTATGAAGAAAGTCATAAGCTCAATTTTCAAAAGTGGGATCGTTCAGGAAGTAGGGAAGAGACACAGCTACTACTAAGGTGACTACTGTACTTCCTTCTATGTAAATAATGGGCTGTTGTGCACTTGAGACACAAAATCTGCGCTTTCATTCTTCTTGACACTGGTTCTCTGGCCATCACTGAAAGGGATCCCATAAAAATAAAGGTGCACTGAATGACTGTGCACTTAGCATGCAAAAATGCTCTTTATATCGACAGCAGTCCTTGCTATTTAAAAACCCTCCCTCCACTCACATGCCACTCCATGTGCAATTGGTCATTCAGAAAGGTCAAACATTTCAACATAGGGTTTTCCACTATCCAGGGACTCTAAATACTATTTTTGTTACCAACCCAGTAGGAAGCTAACCTGCTAGTTTTCACCCAAAATAGACTACATTATTTTGTTTGGAAGCCACACAGGGGAAAATATAATAGACCAGTATCTAAATCAGACTTTTATACCACACAAACACTATTTAAGAAGTCTCTTTTAAGAAACCGTTTGGTTTTCAGGAAATTCAGAGGAAGATCACACTGCAAAAATTACAGCAAGAAACAATTGTGGTTAAGACTAAAAAGAAAACTAAGGCAATCTTGAAACAAACAGAAAACTACTTACTCATCAACCTAGTTCAAAATTAACAGAGTATATGCTTCTAGAGGTACATCTGAACTTTGTAGATGTCACCGCATGTTCTATGGTCTGTTGCCTAAATACCATATCCCAAGAACCAGCTGCCTAAATACCATACCCTACTCTTGTATTACAAAAACTCATTTTCCCGCTCCCTGGCAATACCTCCATGTCCCCAGGGACAACTCAACCATTAGGAAGAATGAAGCAACCATCTCAAGAGGTAGATGCTAGGAGGCAGCAATGGCAGCCCCATGGCTGTTCCTTCTAAGACCAACCATTATCATCTGCTGAAATATAGAACTGTGTGTGCCATGCAGTCTATCTTGTGCCTGCCCCCTAAGATATAGCCTGATGCCCTCAGATGCACTGGTAGTTACTGTCCTGTCACCATTGCTGAAGGAAGATTTAACCGCTACTCTGGTCAGTATCTGTTTGTGGAATGGGGCAAAGGGGGTGCCATCTTGTCCTTAGCCTCAGGCAGCAAAATGACTTAGGTTGGCTCTGCGGATCACTACAGGACATCACAGTGTACGATGCAGGAATAAAAGCTGTACACTAATCCTCACCAGGAACAGAAGAGGTAGGTGGAGATTTAGAGTACAAGAATGTTATCAGAGGCCAGACAGCGAGTAACAGTTGTAAAGAGGAAGGAAATTAGAAAATTCAGCCTCACATAGATAATAGGATAATAGATAATAGGAAGACAAACTTGAATTGTATGAAAAATCTCAAGAAAAACAGTTTCACCTTTGAAACGAAAGTCTTGCATATTCATTCATTTTTGGAGTCACATTGCATTGCCAGTACTGCATAGCCCTGAGGTAAGCCAATGCAAATAGTGCATGCATTTGGAATGGTACACATGGTAGAGGCATTTAAACATGACTGTGGGAATTGCTTTTTATGGGCAAAATGCAAACTGACTACAAGTGATTAAAGGTTGCTTTTAAGAAGCTGTTTTGTTCTATGTATATCCTTTTATGGTCTCCACTCCATTCCTATGGCATGACCTCCTCCCAACACATGGACCTCATCATCTGACCTTAGATACAGTGCCTTGCAAAAGTAATCAGACCCCTAACCAATGCTCTCATATTACTGAATGGTACATTGTAATTTTCTGTGTGATGTTTTATTTTGAAACACTGAAACTCAAAATCAAGTATTGTAAGGTGACATGGGCTGTATGCTGGGAAATGTTTGTAAGAAACATAAAAAACTGAAATATGTTGCTTTCATAAGTATTCAACCCCCACACATAAATATTTGGTAGAGCCACCTTTCACTGCAACAACAGCTTTAAGTCTTTTGGGGTAGGTATGTACAATGTCGGAGGGATTTTGGCCCATTCCTCTTAGTAGATTCACTCCAGGTTGTTCAGGTTGGTTGGATGTCACTTGTGGATTGCAATTTTCAAAGAGAGGCACAGATTCTCAAAGGGATTGAGATCAGGAATTTGACTGGGCCACTGTAGCATTCACCTTTTTGTTATTGAGCCACTCCAATGTTGCTTTGGCCTTGTGCTTGGGATCATTGTCCTGCTGAAAAGTAAATGTCCTCCCAGGCTTCAGTTTTTGAGTGGACTGAAGCAGGGGGTTTATCCAAATGGAGCGGGATAATCCACGGTTTCCATATTCGGTTTGTCATCTGATAGTCCTCACTTTGCCTTTTAGTTTGCTCTTTCCCAATTAAAAAAAATGCTTTTTTGCACCCGCACACGCAGCGGTAAGACCCCTACATTCTTTTCGCTTTTTCCAAGCTCCGCCTCTAAAACCTCCCCCTATCAACCAATTGGTCAGCAAAAAAATTACGTATGCTCCTCTCCCCCTTTGCAAGGAAGCACAATATGGCTGTAAGGGAGTTCTTGCCTCGGAAGGAAAGGCTGCTGGTCGGTTTCACACCTGCCTTGTTTGTATTTGCGATATTATGCTTAAATGAATGTATGCTTTTCTGCCTTTAATGATATTTAAGGAGATACACACGCTGGCAATTGCACTTATTTCTCCAAAAAAGCAAGAAATGTGTCACACACACCCCTCCTTCTCCCTTTCCTTCCCAGGGAGAATGAAATTGACAAAGCTTTCAGGAGCAGGCTTGAAACTGACCAGAAGCCCTTTTCTTGTTTGTATTTGTGATATTACACTTAAACCAATGTATGCTTTTCTGATTTGAAGCAAAACCCCCAGCAAGTAGAATGAAATTGACAAAGCTTTTGGAGGCAGGCTGAAACCACCCACCCCACATTTCTTGCTTGCTGTGCATTGCAGATCTCACCCAGAGCGGCCACCCAGTTTGCAGGCTGGCAAAAAATAAAATGCATCTGCACAGTAGTTGCAGACACACACACCCAACACCCCACCATTGCAATGATTCATTCAATTTTCCCGGGCTTATTCTCGCACATGCGCAAAAGTGCAGATACATGATTGGCTGGAATGAGGAGAAGGGGCAAGGGGAAATGCCCAAGAACCGCCCATAAACTGTAAAGTCCACGGTATTGCATCCTAACTCCTGAAGGCACAGCGAATGATTCCCGACTTTAAACAGCAAATCGCATTTTTGCCAGTATTGCAAGGAGCGGATTTAACCCGCGAAAATGCGCAACAGTACGAGACGTCATTTGGACAACTGAAAAATAATGAACACACATAGCGGGTGTGTCACACATTTTGCAGTCATATGGATGAGCCCAGGTTCTCTTGCAATATTTTCCTGTATTTTGCTCTACCCATTCTTCCTTTGTTTTTAACAAGATGCTGTGATGCCCCTGTAAATATAATACTGTAAACATAGTAAGTGTGGGTTTATTAGAGTATATGTGGTAAGCAGACTGAGTGAGAGGGGGGAGTACATGGGTTGGAACTTTGAAGAATGTTGTGTGATGATTGGCTGAGCGTCTGGCTGTCTGAAAGCATAAATGAGAGGATGACAGTTGTTCTGGGTTGGAGTTCTGAGAGGGATTTTTGCAGGGCCAGATTATCCATTAGGCTTAATAGGCTGAAGCCTAGGGGCCCGGAGCTCTTGGGGGCCCGTGGGGCACTGGCCCGAGGGCCCCTGGAGCTACAGAGGGCCTTCCGCTCTCCTTCTGTGATCCGCGGAAGCAGGACAGGAGCCGCAGATCACAGGACAAGAGCTGCCGAACTGCCTGCCATCCCCCCGCTTCACTTACCTTTTTCTCCGCTTTTTTCTGCGGTTTGCCATCAATCAAGATGGCGGCCAAGGTTTCCCTAAGGGGCTGAAGCCTTTGCCGCCATCTTGGTTGATGGCACACATGCGTGCCTAAGAAGAGAAGGGGGGCCCAAACACCTATCAGCCTAGGGGCCCTCCTCAGCTTAATCAGGCCCTGGGTTTTTGGAGAGGGTTGTTGGGTGGATAGGATTTAGGCAGGTAGTGAGGAAGGTTATCTATGACTAAGAAATATAAAGAGTAACACATCTTATGAAAGCACACACTTGTTGACTGAACCTTTAAGTAATCTTGTTATTCCCTGTGTAAACAAATAAATAAATAGTTCTTCGTTTACCAAAATGCCTGATCCTTGGCTGGGTTTCACAGACCAGAAGGGTGGGCAGGACATATACCAAGGTGGGGAAACAGTATCAATGGTGGCAGCAGTGAAGAGATAGTGTAACATCAGCAGGTATCCAAAACAACCCAGGGCTGTAATCTCTATAGGCACAAAGATACAGGAGGGTTGTGGCCTGCAAGTGCCTACACAACGTAGCAATAGGCCAGGAGGAGACTAAGGCACAGTCTCAAGGCAATATTGTTTACAGGGAATGTCAGGTGGTGGTACCTAGCAGTGGGATCTTGAGAGATCTGTGCTAGGGCCGGTGAGAGGACTGTTAAGAGACCAGGACCCTGGGGTGGGACCATGACAGGGTGGTGAACAGGGGAGAGGTACTGACAGATGCCCAGGCCCTACTGATGAGAAGCATCCCCACAGCATGATGCTGCCACCACCATACTTCCCTGTAGGGACAGTGTGTCTTGAGGCATGGGCAGTGTTAGGTTTGTGCCACACATAGCACTTTGAGTTTTGGCCAAAAAGCTCTACCTTGGTCTCATCCGACTACAAAACCTTTTCCCACATTTCAGCTGGGGCACTCTCATGCTTTCTGGCAAACTCCAGATGTGCTTTCAGATCGTACTTTTTGAGTAACGGCTTCTTTCTTGCTACCCTCCCATGCAGACCAGTGTTATGCAGAGCTCTTGATATGGTTGACTGGTGCACCATTACTCCACTCCCAGCCACTGAACTCTGTAGCTCCTTCAAAGTGATTGTTGGCCTCTCTGTGGCTTCTCTCACAAGTCTCCTTCTCGTTTGAGTGCTGAGTTTTGAGGGACGGCCTTTTCTTGGCAGTGCCTGGGTGGTGTGATGCAGCTTCCACTTCCTGGTTATTGATCCAATTGTGCTCACTGGGATATCCAAACACTTTGATATTATTTTGTACCCTTTTCTTAATCTATGCATTTGTATGACATTATCTCTCACTTCTGTAGAATGCTCTTTGGTCTTCATTTCCCTTCAAATCCACAGCCTGACCAATGATCCTTCAACAGTGGGGGTTTTATCCTGACAATGGGACAGCTGATCAGTTTCACCTTAAAAGAAAGCCTTCCTTAAAAGGAGCTTCCTTCCTGTAGGATTTGTTAACTGAGGTATTATTGTAATAATTTTTAACAAGCCGTGTTAAGCACTTATTTTTTGATGCACTGTATAAAATAGCAAGGATCCAAAGCGCCCCTTTCATGAAGCCATTGAGCTCATGTGCCCAGGATACGGCGTGTGTGCCACTTCTTCTCCCAGCTAAGCACACCACTGCCTCCATATAGCATTCCATACTGTTCTGAAGGGTACACTTAGGCTGTGAGCACACTAATCACCTACAGCAAAGCATTTCCATTGGCCACACCTGGAAGGGAAACGGGTTGATCTACCAATCAGTTGCAAAATCTGTCCAAAGCGATTAAAAAAAAAAAAAGCATTCCAGCAGATCCCACCAGGTTTTACAGTAAGAAGGGGCATAGTTTGACTAGCATTGTGTGCTCCCATTTTCAGAAGATAGAAGTGGAGACGCACTGGCACAGTAAGATCCTAAATCTCAGGAGCAGCTTTGGACAGGACAGGAAGAGGAGCTGTAGTGGAAATGGGAAGGGGGCAGAGGGGAGGAAATTCTTGTTGTGCATGTAGAAAACTATATGGAGTTCTTTGGATTGAAGCCATTATTTTATTTCTTCATTAAAAACTGAGTACTCCCCGCCCCCATCAGTGTACCATTCCAATGCAGAAGTGCCCTTGTTCATTTTTTTTTTTTGCTTGAATGGAGCGGGAAGTGTTATGAGTATGACAAATGCCAGCAAGTTCCCCACCCCACAGAAGTACCCCGCCATTGACTGAATCCTTTCAAAAATATTTTATTTAAAGGATACACAGCATACCTTTCTAATGCTTGCAGGTAGACAGGATGGGGAGAGTTGCAGTGCACTGAGTACAGCAGCAAAAAGGCCTTATTCAAGAGACACAAGGGCTGTTTCTTTGAAATCTGACTCTGCAGTGCTAGGGAGTACAATCCCTTAAGTTTTTATTTATTACATTTATATCTCACCTTTCCTCCAAGGAGCTCAAGATGTTGATTCTGTGAAGTTTTTTTTTCAAGTGACAAGAACAATTACATGTGACAGGAACAGTATGCTCTGCTACATGTGCAGTCTCCCTTGCTATGTATAATAAATGAAAGGCGTAGTCTTGCCAAAAAAGATTGCAATCTGTTTGCCACTTACACCAAAACTAAAAAAAAAAATAGGTGTGCTGTTTTTAAAGTGGAAAGCAGATTATCCTTTCTGGGCAATGCAACATCTTTCAAACCTTACCTATAGCAAGGATACAGGATAATGTCCTATTCCTGTAATGGATTAAAAGTATAGCTTTGCTGTGGAGGTAAGCTGCTCATCACATTAAAGTGGCTAGTATAAGGGAGCAATCCAACCCCTGATCTACCACATAGGCTGGAGGGCTGGATGTAGTTTCCTTCTACCCAGCCCAGAACAGCTGTGCCAGCCTCCACCCACCAAGTGACACTAGTGTCACTCTGCTGGCGCAGAACTCCCTTCTTCATGCGTTGAAAGAGGCCAGTGAAAAGTCCCAAAATGAGGTGTTCTCGGGGCAGGGAGGATCTGAGCTGCCCCCATGTGGTCACTTGACAGCATCGGGCCCAATCTAGATCTGATCACTATACCAGCTCCAGGCTAGCAAAACTTGAAGCAAGTTTATCCCTAACCCCCACCCCACTTTCCACCCTGGCTGGTATGTGCAATGGGGATGCAGCAGTGGCTACACCACACCGTGCCGCTGCCTGGCCGGGGTTTGGATTGCTCTGTAAGTATAGTTTTAAGGGGAAGGTTTGGGGGCATCCTCTGACCTCCAAAAATAGGCTGAAAGCAAGCGATGTGATTCTGCCACTAATATTTAAGAAGATTTGGCCCTAAGCACTGCCTGGATGGAGAACCACTGAAGAACAACATCATGAGTAAGCTGCTCTGAATTGTTTGAAGGAAGGGAAGTGATAAGCCACGAAAAGTTAATTTACTTGTACTACCTGGATAAACCTTAACAGTTATGGATAAACAGGGGAGAAAACCCTATGTTTGCGATCCTGTGCACACTCACCTAGAGTAGCCAGGCCCACTGAACATAGTGGGACTCACTTCCAAGTGAACATGTATAGGATTGCTAGTCTGCAGTGAAGGTCTACAAGCAAGTAATCTGGGGTTTGTGAGTGTGTGTTTAATAGGCTTTTTCCCTTCTTAGCTGGATGTAGGGGTGTTGCTAAGTAGAGGCCTATTACAATAATTTTCATATCCTAATTAAAATGCATAGATTGAAATTTAGGCTGACTTTTCAGAAGTAAAAAACGATCTCTGGTTCTAACAGGATTTTCTGGGCCCAGTACACTGTATGTGGATTGGGCCCTCCCGCAATGGCAGGTGGTTGGGGCACTCCACTTTGGTAGGACACACAGCTACCCTGTAAGCAAAGTAAACATTCTAAACAACCTTTCAAGTTTTAAAAAAGGGGGAACCTGCAGGAGATTCAGGGCTTAATGCAAGAGATCTGGGGTCAGGCTACTCCTAACAATGTCCTCGGCTAGCTGGAGATTTTAGTTTTTTAGTTCAGCCTTACTGCACAATAAGCAGCAATATTAACTTTACTTTGCATTATGCCATTTGCAAATGTATGGTCTATTTAAAAGAGGTGTAATACTAACTAGTGACATCAGTCAATGACGTATTCTTTGGCTTCTTTATCTGTTTCCTTGACACCCACAAGGTCCCTACCTATTCAGCATTCTGGAAAGAGTAACCACTGGAAAGTTTTTAGTCTATTCTTAGTTTCTGGCTTACCGAGCAGAAGCCAGGCCGAAAGCCAGCAACATGCAGCCCACCTGAACTATAACCCATGCTTGGTTCTGAACTGTTGGCCTAATACAGATTTTAGAAGTCAACAGACAAATAATGTTAGCACATATATCAGATGGCCCCCCAGATGTTGCTTATCATGCCTCAGATGGTGATTTCTCATCAAAGGATGACCTGGAGCCCCCTGGCACTTAGCAAAGCCCAGGATCAGACTAGATCTAGGGATGAGGATGAGTCAGCACTCTTGGACAGGGCTGGCGGGAGGGGCATCCATGCTGCAAGAGAGTTCAGCCTCAGAAACCACAGCCGAACAGGCCCCAAGCCAGAGGGGGCAACAGCATCTTAAATGGCAGGTGGAAAACCGCTGCATAAGGAGAAGTGCATGACTACAGGGCAAGACTCCTCAGGAGACTGACAACAGCTGACAGAATTCAGCTGGGCCCCAGGAATGGTTCCAGCAACTCCAGCTCAAATGTCTTGGTACCAACTGGAAGAGGTGCTAGAACAATGTTTTTCTACCAGCACTATGCCTTGTATCTGACCCTCTATTTGCCTGGAATTGGAACTTGGACTGCCCCTCAGCTTGCCTCTTCTTTGAGCCCTTGCTTGAACCGGACTATGGACTGCCCCTCAACTAGCCCGAGCGTTTGCTTCAACCACTGATTGCTTAGGAATGGACCTGGGACTGGTCTTAGATGTGGCTGTTGCCTGTGCCCACAATGGCTGTTATCTGAAAGTTCCCCAGCGACCCAGGGCCCAGCTAGGATAGGACATTGCTGACCTATAACTCCCATCATCCCTGAACATTGGCCATGCTAGCTGGGGCTGATGGGAGCTTTAGTCCAGCAACATCTGGAGCACCACAGGTTCCCTATCCCTGGCAGATATAACTCTGGATTAAAGAGGGTGAGGGGCATACTGACTGGCCTTTTGATCCCAAATTCATGTGAGAAAAACTTGCATGCATGAGCAGTACCCGTCCCACAGCAATCCCCACAGCTAGAAGCACCCTGAGCTAGTGAGGACTCGGGATATGAGAGAGTATTGTGAAGACTGCTCTGGAAATGCCAACTTCCTTAAGGCACTGGGTGGAGAGGGAATCCTGCGGCTCTCGAGATGGTGTAGTACTCCAACTCCTCTCAGCCCCAAAGGTCAAGGATGATGGCAGTTGTAGTCCAACAACATCTGGAGGGTCTGAGGTGCCTCACCACAGCTTTAGAGCTACAAGCCTTATATTTACTGGGAGTAAGTTCCATTTAACTTTATAGGGTTTATTGAGAAAAACATGCACAGGATCCAGTGCCAGACACGCCAGGGCCCTTGGGCACCAGCTTGCCCCAGTGAGCGTGCCTACCTGTCTCTCGCAGGGAGGGCGCTTCTTCTGCCCGCCGTTTGCTGGCTCCGTCTCTCCTATCTCTTGCGGCTGCTCGGGCTGCTACGTGCGCGCATCGCTACCACCAACCAAGATGGCAGTAGAGGCTTCAGCCCCTTAGGGAAACCTCGACCACCAAAGACAGAAGAGATGGGTGGGTGAAGCCAGCAAACAGGTGGGCAGAAGACGCTCCCTCCCTGAGATACGCAGCAGCTACTTTGCTGCGGATCACGGAAAGGGAGCGCTACTCCTCCCCCACCTTATCGAGAGGCCCCTCAGGGGCCTCTGTGGCTCCACGGGCCCTTAGCCAGGGCCAACCAGACCGCCCTTTGGGACCGGCCCTGACAGGATCTTCCTATAAAAGTGTTTTTGAAGGGCATGTGACTATTTTTTTCCAATGGCAGCTTGCACAGCATTCAAGTCTCAGTTCTTCAAACAGGAGGCATGCTTTGCATGGGATAGGCAAGGGGATAAGCAAAAAAATATGTTAAGCTCATTTGCATTTTTCGATTTCTAGGCATCACCCTCTCCTGCTTACTTTTCCCCACAGAAGTAAATAGCAGCTGTTCACTTATACAGGAAAAACTAAAGTGTTGCTCTTGGCACTTGAGAAAAGAAATGGTTGCTGGGAAGGATTCCCTTCTTACCAGTTCCCTGCATCCAGGGTGACCTCCTCCCAGTCTCAGTCTCTCTCTCTCTCCTCTCCCTCTCCCCCCCTCCCCCCTCTCTCTCACACACCTGTTCAATAGTCATTTCTGTTTAGCTTTCACATATCTAACAACATCTATTCCCTCAGAACCTAACAAACATTAAAATTGAAGGGAAGCTTCCCTAAGAAAACTGATAGCAGTACAAAATCAGTAACTGACATTTGGGTTTGAGATGTAATCAAAATTTGGTTGGCTGTGTTGAGCCACAGCATTCTGAAATAAGGGCCAGACATGTCCTATACAAGCAATATGTTACAGCATAAAGAATATTACCTTTAAAAGAGAGGGACATCTAGCAACTGGTTCAGGCCTCTAGGTATTCAACAAGTTCAGAAATGTTATCTGGAACAGTATTCAGAGTCTTGAGAATCTCAGCTCTTTTTTTAAAAAAGTGGCCTCCATATGATAATTGTAATTCATTCACCACTTTCCCACTGAAATTAGTTTTAAGATCTCTAAGACTTTGAAACACTTCCTGATCCAGCAAGGGAGCTCTGCTTGCAAGAACATGTCTATGTGCTCAGCAGTAACATGGATACATATGTACATCCACAGATGTGTATCAGCATCCACATTACAATGCTCAGCTGGGCCCCACTGAACTCACTATATGCACCTTTAGATGAGGATGCATATATCTACCAAGGACCATTCTATGTTAGTTTATGGCCCTAAGGCACCTAATGCATGTCCTTCTATGGAATTCAAGAGAAAAACCTATTAGCAATTTTAAAAACAGTCCTTTTATACTGTTGTATAGGTTCAAAACCACTGAACCTAGTCAACTTTGTCACTTTTGAATGATTTTTTTTTGTTTAGGTACCTGCTCTTAAAATCTGTAAATAAAATTATCTACTTGAAAATATATTCATACAATGCACCATACAAGAACAATTGTTAGGCAAGAAATTAGATCTTCCACTGAAGAAAATTAATTGTATGCAAATTAAAATGTCATAAAATGACAACTATTTTTATTTATGTATTTAAAAGCATTTCTATACTGCTTAAAATTAAAACTACCTGTAATCAATTCTAGAAGTAACCCCAAGATGGCTCAAGGAGAAATTAATATGCTAAAGTCAGCAAATGTATATTTGTTACTATGTCAGAGAAATACAGAGAAAAAAGACAAATTACACTTTCTGCTCTCCGTGTTAATGGCAATCATCCATTAAGAGTGTAATATTATATATAGAAATAGAGGAGACAACAAAAAAGAAAATTGTGCTAAAATGGAAATAAGTGATCTGATAATTATTCTTAATACTAAGCCCCTATGGCTTAATATTAATTGTAGATGGGTTGATGTTTATGTTTGATTGCTCATTGTATATTGTTTTATATTGTATTTTTGCTGTAAGTCGCCCAGAGTGTCTGTGAAGTCGGACAGATGGGCGACTAACAAATAAAATTTATTATTATAATTATTATTGTTATTGTTATTTCACATAAACTAAAAACAACCTATACCACCACTTCAGAAACTGCATTTGCACAATCTTTGCAATAAACTGACAGGCAAATTTTTCCTTGCTGAGCTTAACCAGAGTACAAACAGTATGGGAGGATGACATCACATTTGCAAAACATTGCAAGTAGGTATTTCCTTGTACCATCTTTTGCCTCCTCCTGTCCACATCCGTTCAACCCAACACACAGTTTGTCCATTCTGCCATTACCAAGTCGGCCTATTTCCCCCTTGGTTTATAATATTCCTCCACACCTCACCACACCCCGTTCTTCCTCAATTTTCTCCTTGTGCTTTATATGTCACAGTGCAGTTTATTGCAAAACACATGCACATATGCACCTGAAGCTGGGGCCTCTGACTTGGCCATGATGATTTATATGCATCAGTTACACCCACACTGGATTACATACTGCAATTTGCTCTACATGGGACTCACTTTAAAGGGTCTCTGAAAGCTTGAGTAGATCCAAAGTGCAGCTATGAGGATGTTAATAGTCAGTGCTTGTTCGTGGGAGCTTAACACCCCCATTCTACAAAAGCTGAAGTCCTAAACAGCTTGGGCCCAGGGTACCTATGGGACTCTGTCTTCCCATACCTACCTGTTCCTACCAGTTCCCCAAAATCTGCTGGAGACGCTGTTTTCATGTCCCAATGGTGCAACTAGATGGGACACAGAGAGGGTATTCTCTGTGGCAGTGCCAAAACTGTAGAGCTCCTTCCCTGGCCTTCCACCACGTACGCAAGATTACTATTATCTTTATTCTGGCAGGCATCTGATGCCACAGGTTTAGTGGGTGGACTCCTGTTTTATTTGCTGTCCACATCCCTGCTTTTGTCGCAATTTTCATATTCCTAATTTGAGTTTGGTTTTCTTGTCCTAAAATTGTTGTAAACTGTCCTGAGCTGCTGCATACAGTGGCAAGATGGGATGTATTCCCCCCCCCTAAATGGACACATCAATCAATTTTCTGGCATATTAGCACTATATAACTTCTGGCACACCAGCTAAGCTAGTATAGTAAGAGAATTCTGAGAAACATTGTAAGGGTCACAGAATTCTGGCATTCAATGCAGCTGCTTCAGGGGAAGCAGAAGGCTGAGGAGTTTTTCTAGCAACTGCAACTGTAACTGCTGCTTTTTGTAAACTGTATTTTTTTTTATTGATGTATTTTTATATTTGTGTTTATTTTTTGTAAGCCACCTTGAGGGCCTTTTGGCCAAAAGGCAGGGTAGAAATAAACAATAATAATAAATAATAGTAATAATAGCAAAACCACACAGGGACAGAAGTGGTTGTAAGGAAAGGCCAGCTTGCGGAGGAAGCAGCAGAGCTCCTGTGGAGGAAGAGGGCTGCCTTTGGTTAATTCTGTTATATAATAAAACAGCAATACTGTATTTGTTCTGACACTTTACACTGTAGTTCGCATTTTTAAAACTGCTATTAAAATTTTAAAATTGGAAACCTGTAGCAGTTTTGACAGTCCTGGAATGCAAAGTGGAAGTTTTAAGTAGTTCTTTAAAAGAAAAGCCCACTGTCAGAAAACTTCAATCCAAAAAGGCCTGAATTCCCAAGCAATTCCTAAATTCCTTTATCTTAAATCTGCCTGCCAATCAATATAGCATTTTGCAATGCTCAGTGGCCTAAGGTCAGTAAAATTTCTGAAAATGAACTTTTTGTTCTATTTATAACCCACATCCAGACAAAAACAAGTTCTAACTTAATACACCTGAAATAGATGGATGAGGCCTAATGAGAACAGCTTATTTTTTCCACAAGCTACAAATAACTTGGCTGGGTTGCAAAAGAAAAATTTATAATATGGTCTGAGAGGAAAACTGAGCAAAAGGGAGCTGTCAAGTATATGCTCACACTGCACAGTCCATCTTCCTGTTGTACATTCACGTAAAGATAATTTCCCACTCTAAGGATCCCTTTGCTTTTACTCCAACACATGGCACAGCAACAGCAATATGTTATATTATGGCTTATTTATATGCAGCATTTGGGCCCAAAGGCCCCCAAACTGGTAAACAGCATATTAACACACAAACAAACGTTAAAAAATATAATAAATCAATTAAAACAATATAAAATAGCAAAATCACCAAATACCCACCAATCACATTGGATATACATTTGTAAGCTGCATTCATGCTCTCCCCACAGACGCAGGTCCCCAGAATTTCACCTCTTACTTGGAGGCAGGTTAACTCTTTCATACACACCCCACACCATTGTTGCAATCACTCAGCTGGAGGAAAGACCGTCCACACCCAGTCACCCATGGTCAGCGCCAATACGATAAGTTGCATTCAAAGGAAAAACTCAAATATGCAGTTCCAGAGTGATCACCTGTAGGAGCCTCCCTTTTCTGCCTATTTTAAAATCTCCAAGTACTCCCAGCAACCCCTTCACACGATGACTCAACATTACCCCACATTATCAGTTTCACATTGGATCACAGTAGACCTCACATACCCTGTTGTTCTGAAAACAACAGAATGAAATTTACCAGGGATAAGTGCAAAGTTGTACACCTACGAAAAAGAAACCACGTGCACAATTATAAGATGGGGGACACTTGGCTCAGCAATACTACATGCAAGAAGGGTCTTGGAATTGTTGTTGATCACAAGCTGAATATCAGACAACAGTGTGATGTGGCTGCAAAAAAGGCAAATATAATTTTAGACTGCATTAACAGAAGTATAGTTTCCAGATCACGTGAAGTATTAGTTCCCCTCTAGTTGGCACTGGTTAGGCCTCATATTGAGTACTGTGTCCAGTTCTAGACACCACACTTCAAGAAGGATGCAGACCAACTGGAACAGGTTCAGAGGAGGGCAACAAGGATGATCAGAGGACTGGAAACAAAGCCCTAGAAGGAGAGACTAAAAGAACTGGGCATGCTTAGCCCTGAGAAGAGAAGATGGAGAGGATATATGATAGCACTCTTCAAGTACTTGAAAGGTTGCTGCACAGCAGAAGGCCAGGATCTCTTCTTGAACATCCCAAAGTGCAGGACATGAAATAATAGGCTCAAGTTGCAGGAAGCCAGATTTCGACTGAACATCAGGAAAAACTTCCTGTTAAAGCAGTACAACAATGGAGGCAATAACCTAGGGAGGTGGTGGGCTCTCCAACTGAAGGCATTCAAGTGGCAGCTGGACAGCCACCTGTCAGATATGCTTTAATTTGGATTCCTGTACTGAGCAGGGGGTTGGATTGAATGGCCTTATAAGCCCCTTCCAACTATGATTCTACAATTCCCTGCCTTGTTCCACTTCACAGTTGTCCAGACACCTATGTACTCTAACAGAATCACAAATTCTCCTTTTCCCTCCCTCATTCAGCTCCAATGTGGCTCCCCTTCTCTCACTCATGCATATACAGTAGGGCTCCGCTTGTTGGTGCCCCACTTTTTGGTGTTCCGCTAATACGGTGGCGCCAGCGGAGCAATCAGCTGTAGCACGGGGAGCTCCAGTCACCGTGCTCCAACTGACAGCTATCAGCTGTAGCGCAAGAGTTCCCCACGCTAGAGCTGACCGCATGCTAGAGCTGACACGGATCAGCTGGAGCATGCAAGCTCCCTGCACTACAGTTGATTAGCTGTAGCGCACAATCAGCTGTAGTGCGGGGAGCTCTCGTGCTACAACTGATCCCTGTCAGCTGTAGCGCGGGGAGCTCGCACGCTACAGGTGATTGCTGTCAGCTGGAGTGCAGCAGCTGGAGCTCCTCGTGCTACAGCTGATTGCACAATCAGCTGTAGGGCGAGGAGCTCGCACGCTACAGCTGAGTAGGGCCCCACTTTCTGGTGGTTTTCGTTTTTCGGCGGGGGCCTGGAATGGAACCTGCCATATGAGTGGGGCTGCATAGGAACTGCTTTCTTATAGAGAGATTCCACACCATTGGGAACGAGCATGAATACAGGAAGCACATAGAGAGACAACTGAATGTGTCTATAAGTCCTGATGGCAACCTACAGACTGCATAGTTGTCTGGATCTTCCTTTGTGTGACAACTCACACACAAGCCAACTGCTCAGGGCAGTTGGCCTGAGGGAGAAGGCTTTGTTTTCACAAGAGGACACCATAGCAAGCTGGAATGCCATTCACTGCCTGGACTTGCTTGAGTGCATCTTGAACATCCTAAACATTTCCAGATCCTGCTTCTCCTTCTACATCAGGGGTGGAGATCCTGCGCTGTGGCCCTGCCACAGGTTACTGGACTCAAATTCCCATCAGCCTTATTAACCAACATGGCCAACAGAGGTGTAGTCCATGAACTTCTGGAGGGCCACAGCTTCCCCTGTTGTACAGAATCAAACCACCCAATAAAAGCCACTGGTTTGAGTGGAAAATACTGCTCTATAGATATTAAGCAAGTAAGGAATTACAGTAAAAGCCAACACTGAGGCTATTCAGGAGGCACTGTCCTGTAAACCACTTAGAGGTCTTTAGTTCTAGTAAATGGTGGGACTGCCTTCAAGTCAATTCCGACTCATGGCAACCCTATGAATGGGGTTTTCATGGTAAGCGGTATTCGGAGGTGATTTCACCATTGCCTTCTTCTGAGGCTGAGAGGCAGTGACTGGCCCAAGGTCACCCAGTGAGCTTCATGGCTGTGTGGGGATTCGAACCCTGGTCTCCCAGGTCGTAGTCCAACACTCTAACCACTACACCACACACTTTATTTTTAAATATATATATATATAAAGACTACATTCTAGTGATCATATTCTGTAAAAGGATGCTTCCCAAACAGAGGGTTAGCCCAAGCCATTTTGCAGCCTGAAGTGAAGTTTCTCTCCTTTCACCTCCCCAATTCCATGTACAGAAGCCGACCAGACAGGAAACAGATTTTTTTCTCAACACTGTTGGCAGGACAGTGTCCTTCATTACACGAGAAGACAGCAGGCTAGTCTAGGGGGTTCAGGACAGGCCACATGGCACTCACAGCTCTGTCCTCAAGCACTATAGCACCTCTCCCATACCCCCTCATCATCATCTGGCACCTGACGCAGCTGCCTCACTCTGCCTAATGGTAGGAATGGCCCTGTGTAAGCAGTGACAGTGCCCAACAAAAAGTGAAGGAGAAAAGTACTTCATTCAAGAGATACCAGATGAACCAGCATGGAGATTTGGCATTACCACAGCCATTTTAACACCACAGTTGCTGTGATCCTGCTAGTCCATTTCGACTAGGAGCGGTCTCACAGAAGATTGTCAGTATCCAAGTGGAGCGAGAGTTATCAAGTACACCCATGCAGCAAAAACCTGCCACTTGCGTGCACACACACAAAGCCTCCGGCAGCAAGCACTCAAAAAACAAAGCTAAATCATCTCCAGAAATCTTCCTGGAGAAGCCATCACTTTTGATTGCATGGCTCTCATATTCCAAGAAGTGAATGATTAAAGCAAGTTTTGTTTTCAGCTCCATTTCACTAGATGAGTCAGTGATTGGTCATACTCTTCAAGCTTATTAGTTCATTTTTGGGGGGGGGGGAGAAGCTTAACATAGACATAGGCATTTGACAACGGGGTGGGTGTGTTAAGCAAGTGTGAGGCTCATACCATGAAACTGCCAAATACATCTGCTTTGCAGTTAACATAAATGAGGGGCATCCTACTAAATCTCCTGTTTATTTATTAAAGTATTTATAAGCTGCACGTTTCATAGTCTTCACCAAGTGGCTTACAACATACAGAGACACAAAAAATGTAAAAACCAATAAATACATAATTAAAAACAACAATAAAAGCATAAATAAATACTGCATTGATTGAAGAAAAAAAATCATGTTAAAAGGCACGTCTAAAAGTTCAGGTTTCAAGAAATGCCCAAAAGAAAGGAGGGATGGTTCCTGCCTCTATTGGTAAGGAGTGCTACTGGGGCAGGGCCTGCCACACTAAAGCCTCGATCCCTAGTGGAGGCCAACCAAACCTCAGGGGCGTTGGAAACCACCAAAAGTGCCCCATCAGAAGATCTCAGTGATAGAGATGGAACATAGGGAGTCAGGCAGTCCAAGTTATTTAGGGCTTTGTGAATTAACACAACAACCTTGAACCAGGCCCCGTTTCTTTGCTTTGCCTTATGTGACAGCTACACTACCAATCTTTCTCTGTCTTTTGCCATTTCTGCACTGGGTTAAGAATACAAGAACAGCCCTGCTGGAAAGACCAATGGCCCCATCTAGTCCAGCATCCCATGTACCCAAGATGGTACATTGGTACATTAACATTAGTTAAGGATGATATGGCTTAGACCATCATTTTCCAAAATGCTTGAACTCTATTACATATCCACCACATGTAAAAGAAGTCTATTCCCACTAATTTTTCATTGTGCTTTTCTGCACTTTTGCCAATATCCTTTTTTTGATATAGGAACCAGACACATACATAGTACTCCAAATGTGGTCACACCACAAATTTGCATTAAGACATTCTGATACTGGGGTACTTTTATTTTCAATTCCTTTTCTAATATTTATTTAAAATATTTATGACCCATACTTCATCTAAACCTTCCTCTTTTCTAAGGCATTTTAATCTAATTTTAATTTTAATTTAGTTTTAAATTTGCTATAATTGATTTTAGACTTTTCATTTTCTTACATGTGCTCTTGTAGGATTATTATGGGTTCTTATTGTATGTATCTGTATTTTGCTGTAAACCGCCCAGAGAGCTATGCTAGTCGGGCGGTATAAAAATCTAACAAATAAATAAATAAATAAACAGATACTAGGGCAGGATAAAGAAACAATATAAAACCAACTACATCATGGAACGAAGAATAAACCGTAAAATTCACCATCCAAAACAAGAGGCTACTAAAAAAACAGAACAGACTAAACAGTCATGAACTTAAAGAAACATTAACAGCCTGGGCAAATGAGTTTTAACCTGCCACCAAAATGATAGCAACAACTGTGTCTGTCATATCTGACATTTCACAAGTGAGGTGTCACCACAGAGAAGGCTCTATCCTGTGTCCTCACAGAATGAGTATCATCTACTGGTGGAACATGGAGAAGAACATCCTACGAAGATTGTAAGACATGGAAAGACTAGTATATAGAGAGGCGTTGCTTCAAGTATTTGGGTATCAATAACCCCTAGCATAGAATTTGCCTTTTTCACACACTACCACACACTGTCAATATTTTCAATGAGCTGTCCACCACAACCCCAGTGTTTGATTAGTCACTGTCAATTCGGATTTCAATAGCTTATATGGGATGTTAGGGAATTTTGCCCCAATGTGCATCGCTTTACATTTACATGAACTGTATTTGACCTTTCATTGCCCATTCAACCATTTTGGGGAGATTACTCTGAAGCTCCTTGCAGTCTATTTGGCGTTTTGTGAATAATTTCAGTTCATCTGCATACTTGCATATCTTACTGCTCCACCCTTATTCCAGATCATTTATGTATTACTAAAATAGCACTGGTCTTAAGGCAGGTCCCACTTACTCCCATTTATTATGAGAACTGATCATTTCCCCTTCCACTTCCTGTTGTTTCAACTTATTAATTCATAAGATGACCTAAATTCTTATCCCATGGCTGTGAAATTAACTTATTGGAGAAGACCTTTGTCAACAGCTTTTGGGAAGTGTTGACACATGTACTTCAAAAGCTTTGTGAAACAGGATTTCCTTTTGCAAAAGCCATGTTGATTCCAAGTTATTCAATGAAACTGATTGTCAGTGACTAAAGGAGGTACTTCGGTTGATTTTTGGCATTCACTACTGCAAGATGCAATGGTGGCAACTAGCTTAGATAACTTAAAAAAAGAATTTAACAAATTAATGAAGCAAAGATTTATCAGCAGCCATTCATCATGGCTAGAAGCCTATAGCAGACAAATTCACTTCCGATTTCACATCAGTGTAGAACAGAATTCTTTCTGCCACCACGTCTCCAGGCTTTCTGTCCTTTAATTTCCCTATCTCCTGAAGTTTTCAAAATGGCATATAAAACTCCTCTTGTCCCTAGGATCTGTTTGAAGTTTTAATTTGAGACAGTCAACTTTTTCTTTCCTCGTGAAGATGGATTGCAAATATTCTGACAGCTTTGTTTACTGGGCAAGTGGAATGTTCAGGAACATACCGTACCATCACACTAGCTCAGCCAACCAGTATCAGGGGCTTCATAACTACAAGCATAATACAATATACATAGCCAAGTGCAGTCTTCCCCAACACGGTGTCCACCAGATGTTTGGACTACAACAGTTTAGGAGATTTAAGAGACACTGGATGTGGTCCGATGATTCTACTTTTGTTTTTCAAAGCCTTGAAATGCAGCATTGTGGAGCTTTTTCCAGGCAGCAACAGTTAGTGTACTGCTTGTGTTATTAGTTGAAACCAAGGATGGGATCCTGTGGTTCTCCAGATGTTGTTGGACTCCAACTCCCATCAGGCCCAGCCTGTAGCCCGGCGATATCTGGAGTGTATCAGATTGGAGAAGGTTGGCTAAGAGGACTTTTGCCTTCAAGTATCAGATTCTGATGCTCAAATATCAGGAAAAGAATATTACCACCACACCCTGCTTTGACCTTCTGTAATGCAAATGCAACAGCAGTCCATCAAACAACAGAATGTAGGACCAACTGCAACTAGCAGCAAGGCATTTTTTTCTTTTGCCAAATATTCAAAAACTCAGGCACAAAGGAATTTTAAAAATATGCACTGTGATGCTTATTTAAGTTTAAACCATTTTAAAAAAATCATCTAGGCTTTCTTTTCCTTGTCCTATATATCTTATTTTATTTCACTGTTCTGCTTTACTGCTGTTAAAGCTTGCAAATAAAATGAACATGGGAAGGTCAGGCATAATGAAATAGTTTTGGAAAAGTTTCCGAATGTGTCTTTGAAAATGATTGTTTGAATAAATCAACCAAGGAAACCTTTTATTCCTAGACATGCCTTCGAGACACTTTCCATTTTAAATGGGCATAAGCATGTTTTTGTTTCAGTTTATTCAAAAACAGAATTATTTGAAATCATTTTGTGTGCTAAGTCTGCAGCAGTAAATACAAGCATTTGAACCACTCTATTTTTTGTGTGTGTGTTTATTTCTGCATAGGGTATCACTAGTGCTGGTGGCTTGGTTGAACAGACAAAAACATGATACAGGACAGTACTGTATACTGCAACACAGTATTAGCACAATAGTTAAAAAAATTCTAATTGGCAGATTGCCCCATATGTCCCCCAAGCAAGTAACAGTTCACCTTCTATTCTTCTGTATCAGAATATGGATAAGACTGGGCTGCTAGTCATGCCAGTCAAAGAAAAAGGAGACTCAAGTAGCCTGTCAACATGGGAATGGTGATGAACATTGGACTCAGTAAGCTACAAGGTCTACCTATTTCCATCCTCCTCCTCCTCAACAGGATTAGACTTTTTTGGTCATTGCTCGTGCCATGGCAACTCTGCCACTGTCCTCAGGTGAGCGTGACATGCAAAGACCCTGACTCCCAAATTTGAAACTGACAAGGTGGGCTTGGATCATCCCAACAATGACACACCGATCCTCACCAGTTCACAAACTCCAAGGTTGGGAAGAGGGCTTGAGATTGTAGGTTGCCTGGTGCACTTCACCTCAGAGAGGCCAAACTTGCAAAAAACCCACCCACCAGTTTTCCCCACTTGCAGCTTCCTTTCACATGTGGAGGTGGGGCACCCAGCATGCCTTGTCAAATCCAAGTCAGTTAGCTCCCTGCTGAAAAGGCAGATGATGGTGGCGATGAACCCGGCAATCACAGTTATAGACTACTGCTTATGACATGTCTAGAAACTGCCACACAAATTATTGCAATGACAACAGGGCCCTGCTGATGGACACAATACCAACGAAGGGGAGAAGAATACTGGCACTGCCTCCAAACTGCAGAAAAACATGATTGTGGAAGTCATATCTTGCACTAAAACTCTGTGGTTGTGCTTTCAGTAATCCAGCCACAGAGACCATCACCAAAGTAATTAAAATGTAACTATCTTGCAGTCTAAGGCATTTATAAAACACATCAGTCCCATTTCCCAACCAGAAATTTTTTTCAAAATAATCAGCAAGCCATAACAGATCCCCCTCCTCCCCTGCAACAGATTCAGTACTCTTCTTTGTCCCTCTCTGTAAGGAACAGTTCCAGGCTATCCGTGTTAGCGATTCACTGCTAAACTAGGATCTCTGCCATCATTTTACAGTCAACATTGATGAGAGATATTAAGCAATACTGTAAACAGAAGTCAGCATCTCTGGCACTATTCAGAGTCCTGTGACTGCATATTCACACATATGGGCTTGATCATACAGCAATCCACAGCAGATTGTTCTTGGACATCACAAAGGGAACCACTGATAATGGTATCAATTTATTAAGAAACCCTGGAATCAGACCGTGACAAAGCATCAACAAACTCATGCCTTGCAAAATATGCTCCAGGGCACCCTAGGGTTCAGGGCCTGGTCCAGGTTTGAGGCTGCCCTGGGCAATAGATCCTTTGTCAATGGTGCTTAGTTGTGGCGGTAGAACTCCAAGTACCACTGCGCAGCTGAATATATTTACTCTTTAAATTTTGCACAATGCCCTGAATGCCAAGTTTGGTGGCACTGTGGGAAATGCAGAAGAGTGGCTAGATTCATCCATCTGGTGCTGCTTACAGTGCTAGACCAGCAAAAGAATTAAGGGGGCCTAGGACAGGCATCAGCAGAGGGCCTAGGTAAGGCCTTGGCCACTGCCCAAAAATGTCAGGTGCCAACATCAGCCCTGCTGAGGTTACTCAAAAGTTCACCAGGGCTTCCATCATTAAGGGCAGGCAACCTTCCCTGAATGACAACTTGCTCATCACTGTTGATCTTCCATTGCAATATGTAGCCTTGGCAGCATGTTTGCTATGCTCTAGGGCACACTCATTTCATATGGAGCAACAGTGAGGGCCTGAACAGAGCTGTATGTGAATTGAGAGTTACCCTAGAACACTTCCCAGAATGCCACATCCAGAAGTTCCATTGCAGACAAGCCAGAATTTACATGAAAAGGGTTCCTTGAAACTAGATTATTTGAAAACCATTATTTTCAAGTATTCCCCATCCAAAAGAAATGTTTTTTTCATTCAAAACATTTATATCCCACCTTTCTTATAGAGAACTCAAGGTAGCTAACAAGGATAAAAAAAAAAAATTAAAACAACACTTACAAAACAAACATTAAATACACACCCTAGAATGCGGTTGGGAAACATTTCTCAGCATCCCACTTTTGAATCTTTCTAATTCTACTGTCCTCAAATGGATGGATGAAATTAAAAGCACTGCGTCATTTAGGTGGAACACTTGAGAGATCTTAGCATTAAAATAAAAGAGGCCAGACACATTTTCTTCTATGTATTCCTAAGAGAAAAGAATCCCAGTATTCTGTATTTTTATAAAGCTTCTCCTCATGGAAAACAGACACTCTCAGTGGCAAGGGGCTAAAAGGAGAGCACTCATTACAAGCAAACACATTTGCCATTGCATGTGCATATATAACGGAACAATGTCAAATTCCAAGCCTCCTGATGCACATACAGGTAAAATAGACATGATTTTCATGGAAGTAAAATACACGCTAACATAATGCATTGAAGAAGCTCCACAACAGTCATAGGAGATGTTGTTAGACTATAACTTCCATCATCCCCCAACCACTGCCCATGCGGGCTCAGGCTCATGGGAGTTGGAGTCCAACAATATTTGGAGGATCACAGGTTTCCCACCCTTGAGGTCTAAGCAATTGAGATTACAAGGATGAAGATGTCAGTTTTTGACTTGGGGAGAAAGACTGCAATCATAATAGATTGACAGAATTTATTTCCAGGTAAATGTACTCAGGATCAGGGTAAGAGATCGAAATCTTCAGATATCCATATGCTCTCAGCACTTTGCATACAAAGCGAATAGAAATTATAAACAATAAAACCTAAGAGGAAATCACGACAGTTACTTCAACTGCTGCCTGGGTTCTTTTGTCAAGTGTTTATTTACATTATTTTCAAAGCTTTGAGTTACACTTTATCAATGAGAAAGATATTTATATGCATTTTCCCATTAAAAACAAGTGTTCTCTTTAAGAACAATGTTTCTAGTACAGTCCCAAATGCACATAATCTATAGCACTTGAGGAAACAACAACATTTATATCTTCAACCAGCTTTAACCTAAGATAATAAGAACCTTCATGTGCCTGTGTGAATTATGAAGGCCTTTTCAAAATGGATATTCCCTACAAACATATTACAATATTAATTTGCAGGACTAAGAAACAAGTACTGCATATATAGATTGAGCTACACATTCAGCAAATGCCCACAATTTATTCAAACAATTTCTAGGTGTACAAAGATGACAGAAGAAAAGCAAACTTCACTTAAGAAGACCTGTTTACTTATTTTCCCCAAATCAAACCCCAAATGCCTTCGTAAGTATATCCACACCTAGAGATCTGCGATTTCATTACAATGCGAGGATTATTGTTTTTCCTGCCAAAGGCTGCCTTCAAGTTCCTGCATTACACACAACCAGTGCCCAGTCAAGACCACAAATTGAAAACACATCAACATCCATCCTACTAGCACTTGTACGGCAGTTGTTAGTAAAGATGTCTCCAACACGACATCCACGTCGTGCACGTTCCGATTTCCCGCAAGTCAAAACAATTTTTAGAGCCCTCCTAACTAGCGGGAGTAGGACACGTATCCTTTCCTGTGCGTCTCTCTCATACACACGCGCGCGCGCTCTTATCTTGACAGCTCCTTCAAAACAGGAGAGGCCACCCGAGCTAGAGATGGGAAGCACTACTCGATCACCTTTACTGTTTCTCCCCCCGCCATCCTTCTTGTTTTTGCTGCGTGTCTGTCTGCTGCAGAGACTCAGAACCGGCACCACCTCAACACTACCCGCCCAAACCATTTGCAGGCAAGAGGGCGGGGAGAATACGTTTGCAAATAGCCCCCTTACCTCGCACTGCTTTGAGCTCAAGGTGAGCCCCTCTTTTTCCACCAAGGCTTGCGTAACATGCTGGACAGGATCCTACCCACTCTCCTGTGGTCCGGGGAGCCACTGCAGCCCCTCCTTCCTGCTGCGGCTGCTCCCCACACCCCAAGGCAGCCAGCGCTGCAGCAGCAAGCCAAGCACCCAAACGCGCATACACCCAGCCGGCTATGACGCCACAAACCATCCAGTCCCCTCCTCCTCCGGCTCTTCAGCAGCTCCGCCCCCTACAGGAAAGCTGCGACCAGTGCATTCCCCCCCCTCCCCGGCCAAATCCGGCCGCTCGCTCAATCAGAGCTTCAATGCAACCCTATGCTCTCTTGCTCGGCAATAAGCTTCTTCGAATTTACCGTTTCTTTCTAGGATGAGTAAACAGAATCGGGTTGCAAGGGGCCACTCGTTCGAATCCTCCTCACCCAGAATGATCATAACAAAATTCATAATCTCTGTCTTTTCTTGGTAGCTGGAGCTATACATGAAGTTCTCACTTTAGTACTACAGGTAAACTGGTCCAATAGCCCCAATATATATTATATACATACAGTATCATTTGCATTCCTATCTCATGTCATGAAACAGAAACTGAACATTCCGTTTGTTGAGATAACGGTACTGCCCACTGTCAAATGCACTAACTGAATTATTCTTAGAAGCGGGCATATTATTCTTATAATTATTCTTATACTCCAGCCTTGTTTTCTCTCTGAAATATAATATATTTGGGACAAGGAGGAGAAAGGAAATTAAATCAATGAATGGAGGAAGGGAGATTATATAGAACTAAATTAAACATGTTCATCTTCTTTACTGACAAGGGTTTAAAATCGGGTTATTGTTCAGAAATTCAAATGCATGTTCTGGAAGGCCCATTATTGCTCTGGCCTTCATAAGTTGAGATGCAGTTCCAGTATAATGAACAAAAGCCTCAACCCCACTCCCAAGTTTTAAGATTGATTTAAGAATTTAAGAAGTAATTGTAGTCACATTAAGGCTGCAATCTTAAGAGACCTACACCTGAACAAACATGTTTACTACCAGACAATGTATATGTATCTAGTCCAGAAGACTTTAACGTGACCCACTTAAAAAACGTTACAGTGGCACATTCTTCACCACATAGTATGACCCATCATTGTGCCCCAGTTTTGTTTTCACACAGTCTTGTTAGAGTCCTACAACTTCTCCTCTTGGTGAAAATTAAAAACTGTCCTTCATCCACTATTTCTCCTTCTTTTAAACTTTTAGTACATGATACTGCATCTTTTCACTCATTTATAGTGACCTGGTTTCAGTCATTCTTGCTGTAGTTACATCTGCATTGGACTATGAAGTCAGTTCAGAAATTTCATCTGGGTCAAAATGTGAACTCCTGATTTTCCAGGACTAGCAGGTTAGGTCATGTTTCTCTTGTACAAAGCCGCAGGTTCCGTGATGGAAGAAAGCTGGATATAAATACAAAAAGAGAAAAAACCTTGTTTCCAAATGCTAATACTGACGTTTATAGCTCTAAACAGCCTAGGACCACACTATCTTAAGAACTCCTCCCGTGTATACCTTCCTGAACACCAGGGCCCTGCTCTGTGTCTCTCAGTCACTGGAGGTGTGAGGCAGGGCCTTTCTCCTTCTAACCTTCCCTCCTAAGGGAAGATCCACCTGGGTCCATTTGTCCTTTCTGAAGGTTTCATTTCAACTGGCTCCTGTTTTTCAAGCGTTTTATTACTCCTCAACAGCATTGTCTTTTTTACCTGTAGCTGTTTTTATATTAGACTAAATTTTAAATTTCATGAGCCACTCTTCTTTTAGATAGATGAGCAGGGTAAAAATGCCTATAAATGTCATATTGCTACTTTTCTATGCTAACTTGCTTTAGTTCTTCTGACCGGATGGTGGATGTCCAACCTGTTCTGGATGGGGTCGCACTCCCCCTGACAGAGCAGGTTCGTAGTTTGGGGTTTCTCCTAGAACTATCTCTGTCACTTGAGGCTCAGGTAGCCTCGGTGGCACAGAGTGCCTTCTATCAACTTCGGTTGGTGGCTCATCCACGCCCCTATCTGGACAGGGATAGCCTGGCTTCAATTGTCCATGCTCTGGTAACCTCCAGATTAGATTACTGCAATGTGCTGTACGTGGGGCTGCCTTTGAAGAGGGTTCGGAAAATGCAGCTTGTAAAAAATGCAGCGGCCAGATTGATAACATGGACCAGACGGTTTGAACATATAAAACTGATTCTGGCCCGCTTGCATTGGCTGCCTATATGTTTCTGAGCCCGATTCAAGGTGCTGGTTTTAACATATAGAGCCTTACATGGCTTGGGACCACGATACCTGACAAAATGCCTCTTCCGACAAGAACCCACCTGTACACTATGCTCAACATCAAAGGTCCTCCTCTGGGTGCCTACTCCAAGGGAAGCTTGGAGGATGGCAACAAGGGAGAGGACCTTTTCAGTGGTGGCCCCCAAATTATGGAATGATCTTCCCGATGAAGTTTGCCTGGCGCCTACATTGTTATCTTTTCAGTGCCAGATCAAGACTTTCCTTTTCTCCCAGGCATTCTAACAGCATGTGCTTATCTGTGCTTCACGGTTTTAAACTTTGTATGGTTTTTAAAATTGTATATTTGTTTTTAATGTTCAATATTTTTAATTTTTGTAAACTGCCCAGAGAACTTTGGCTATGGGGCGGTATATAAATGTAATAAATAAATAAATAGTAGGCGCTAAGATTAGCTACTTTGTCAACTTGAAAACTGGTACCATAACCATTCTTCTCTCACTCCCACACACACTTATTTTTTTCACGTTTCATTAATTGTGTGTGTGTGTGTGCAATTAAAGTCTGAGTTGACAGACTTAGTTGAAAGAGAAAGTGCTTATGGTCAAGAAACAGGTGTAGATGTTTAGCAAGAGTAAGAAGCAAAGCTAAGAAGAAATTCAATGAGAATACTGGTCTGGATAGTGTTTCCTGACAGGAAAATTGTTCCTCTGAATTCAGACTATATGTTTTAATTTCTTAGTCTAAAGGCTATGAACATTTGAACTGAGAAGCAAAAATCAGGTTCAAAACAAGAGCTCTTCTGCTAACATATACCATTAACATGGGCTTACGGTTAGCTATTCACTTGGGATGTTTGTCATTTGATGCATAGTAAATGCAGGTGGATAGCATAGTATCTTTTCTACTCATCGCCAAAGCTCTGCTATAAACTGAGAAGACTTTCTTAGGTTTAAATGACTATCTCATATGTGGTACAGGAGTTTTAGAAGCCCAACTTCATTAATTGAGGCACAACATATTTAATACATTGTGTTGTACATATATAGAAGATCTGCCACTAACATCAACAGTCACACTTACTTGTGATTTGTTTTGTGATTCAGACTGCAATCCTAGGGGGGCTTATTTGAGAGTAAGATGATGATTTAATTTCCATTTTCTTCAATTATGCATTTTTAATATAACATATGCATACTTACTTACATATGTTCCCTCTTTATTGTTGCACGCACCCCAGTCTCTGAGCAGTGAGAGATTTCCAGCGGCTCCAGTGCTTACCCAGAGCTTGGTTTTCTTGGAATGAAGATCAGCGGAGAGAGACTGTAATGTCTTTATGATATATGGTTTATTTACACATAAATACAACCTGAATGTAAGATGGAAGGTTTCTCAGCATTAACAGTCCAACAGATATTGCTTCCCCATAAGGTTTCTAGGGGACTCCCCAAAGTCATGGCTTGGGGTTCAGAACAAAGCAAGCCTCTCTGTGTCTTTCCAGTTTCACCTCAGACTCAAAATCAATCTCCTGTCCCACCCAGGGGAAGGGGGGAAATCACTCTCCTGCCAGAATTGTTGGGTGAGGTGGCAGCAGCACGCTGTTGATACCCAGCTGTATTTCGCTGTAACATCTGAATCGAGAGAGGCAGTGCAAGCCCTAGACCGGTGCCTAGACTTGGTGGTGGGCTGGATGAGGGCCAATAAACTGAGCCTGAATTCTAGCAAGATGGAGACACTGTGGGTTGGTGGTTCCCAGGTTTGGATAATTGGTCAATTGCCTGCTTTGGATGGGGTTGTACTCCCTCTGAAAGAGCAGGTTCATAGTCTGGGGGTGCTCCTGGATCCACCTCTGTCACTAGAGGCCCAGGTGAACTCAGTGGCTAGGAGTGCCTTTTACCAGCTTTGTCTGGTAAGACAGCTGTGGCTATTTCTGGACTGGGTAGCCTGACCACTGTTGCCCATGTACTGGTAACCTCCAGGCTGGATTACTATAATGCACTTTATGTGGGCTGCCCTTGAGGTTGGTCCAGAAGCTGCAGCTGGTGCAAAATGCAGCTGCATGACTGCTCACTGGGGCAGGGTATCACCAACATGTCACCCCACTGCTGAAAGAATTGCTGCCCATTAGCTACTGGGATAAGTTCGAAGTTCTAGTTTTGGTGTACAAAGCCCTATGCAGCTTGGGACAAGGATACCTGAAAGATCGTCTTACCCCTTATATATCCAGGTGATCACTACGCTGTGCAGGTGAAGGCCTCCTGCAGATGCCATCTTATCAGGAGGTCCATTCCACACAACGTAGGAAGCAGACCTTTAGTGTAGTGGCACCTACCCTTTGTAATTCCCTCCCTTTAAATATTAGACAGGTGCCACTTCTGTTATCCTTTCAGTGCCTACTGAAGACCTTACTCTTTCAACAAGCCTTTTAAGTAGAGACCTTATCCCAGTCCCAGATAGATACAATCTAAGATGTTTTAATATATTTTAAAGTCTGTTTTTATGATGTTTTAGAGTGTTTGTAGTGTTTTTGTTTGCCGCCCTGGGCTCCTACTGGGAGGAAGGGTGGGATATAAATTTAATAAATAAATTTAATTGTTGTAAACCGCCCAGAGAGATTCGGCTATGGGGTGATAAACAAATGTAATAAATAATAATAATCAATAAATTTTGCCAATGCCATCTGCTTCCATAAACAGCAGATAAATTCTGTCTTACTCAGTTTACACTATTCTTTCCAGGTCTTTCCAAATAAAATCCAAGCTAGTGTCAGTATTTACCTACATTTATTTGTTCATAAAAATATTAAATACTGCTATTCATTAAAATATATCAAAGTGGTCTACAACATATATAAATATACAATAAAACCATATAAAAGTTTAAAACCAGAAATTATTATTACAGAAAGATATTGTTTCAATTGACTGCATAAGCCTGATAACAGAAAAAACTTCCCAGGCTGTGGTCTGAAGGCACAGGAGGCCACCACCTTGCTGAAGCTAAGCAGATCTGGGTCTGGTCGGTGCCTGGATGGGAAACTGCCTGGGATGCACATGTATGCCACAAATAAATAAGAAATAAAAGTCTCCAGCAGCTGTTTAAAAGTCAGAACAGAAGGTGCCTGCTGAATCTCTGTTGGCAAGAATTCCACAAGACTCAGCCTTTAATATTTCCTCTATTTCTTGTTGTTGTCAAATCAGCCTCGCCAACGCAGGGGATGACCAATGATGCCCCTGTAAACAATCTCAGTGATCATGCTGGGATATAAGGGTTCAGGGGGTTCCTAAGGTATGCTGGACCTAAGTTGTTCAGGGCTTTGTAAATTAATAAAAGGACCTTGAACCTGGGTCTGTAGTAGATGGGCAGCCAAGTGCATAGAATCATAGAGTTGGAAGGGGCCTATAAGGCCGAGTCCAACCCCCTGCTCAGTGCAGGAATCCAACTTAAAGCATACTTGACAGGTGGCAATCCAGCTGCCCCTTGAATGTCTCCAGTGCTGGAGAGCTCATCACCTCCTAAGTAATTGGTTCCATTTGTACCACTCATGTTCAGTTGTAATCTGGCTTCCTGCAACTTGAGCCTATAATTCCATGTCCTACACTCTGGGATGATCGAGAAGAGATCCTAGCCCTCCTCTATGTGACAACCTTTAAGTACTTGAAGAGTGCTATCATATCTCTCCTCAGTCTTCTCTTCTCATTGCTACACATGCCCAGTTCTTTTAGTCTCTTCTCATAGCGCTTTGTTTTCAGTCCCCTGATCATCCTTGTTACCCTCCTCTGAACCTGTTCCAGTTGGTCTGCACGCTTCTCAAAGTGTGGTGTATAGAACTGGACACAGTATTGAAGATGAGCCCTAACCAGTGCTGAATAGAGGAGAACTAGTACTTCACAGAGTTTGGAAACCATGCTTCTGTTAATGCAGCCTAAAATAGCATTTGCCTTTTTTGCAGCCACATCGCACTGTTGGCTCATATTCAGCTTGTGATCAACAACAATGCCAATATCCTTGTTGCATGTGGTAGTGCTGAGCCAAGTATCCTCCATTTTATAACTGTGCAGTTGGTTTCTTTTTCCTAGGTGTAGAACTTTGCACTTATCCCTGTTAAATTTCATTTTATTTTCAGCCCAAACAACCAGTGCAGATCTTTTAACACTAGTGTCACGTTGTCAGCCATGTGCCCTCATCAGCAGTCTGGCCTCCGCATTCTGCACCAATTGGAGCTTCTAAACAAGGTCCAAGGGCAGCCCCACACAGAACACACTGCAGTAATCCAGCCTCAAGGTTACCAGCACAGGGACTACAATCATTCTGTTTAATGCAGTGCTCTTACGTCTGAGTAAACATGCTTAGAGTCTTGCTGCACATCAGTTTAAATGTGAAACTGGAACCATAGCACTTCATGGAACTGAGTCTTGGGATCTGGATTTTTTTACTCGTGTTTCAGACTTTAAACTCGGGATTCTTTGAGTGTTTTGTGTAGGTTGTTAAGCAAGTGTTTCTGGGTTAAGGACTATCGTTTTGTAAGATTTTGTTTTGAAATTAGCTTATGGGAAACAGCAGAATGGCATGGGGGTATTTTCAATTTAACGTGGTGGAATGTGAAAAATCCATGCTGGCTATAGTATACAGCCACTCTTGTCTCTCAGTCTCTAGGTAGTGACTTAATCTGACAGGATGCATTAGATAGATAGATAAATATAAGCTAATATCTATCTATGTAGATATTAAAATGATTATGTAAAAATATGAATGAAAGTGAACAGGATATGTTAAAAATGCACTGTGCTTGAAGATGTTCTAGCTCTAATGCATAGAACAATGTATGAGTTTGGATGGGGATATACATTCCCTTCTGCATTAAACACACACACAGAGCTAGTTCAGCAGGGCTTGGGTGAGCACTGTTATCGTACTGGTTCCACATTAGGATCTCTCTTCCTGGACTGGAGTACCTGCCTCTTATGAGAACAAGCCAATTCATTATTTCTGTTCTGTATCAGTATAGAATACCTATTAAAAAAGCCAGTGAAACAATATTTTATGACTCGAGAGACAAAGTTTATCCAACCATTGAACTCTAATGAAGTATTTCAGGCTTATGGCAATCCAATATACTTTATTTAAAATGTAATCACCACAAATTGCCAGACCATTTCCATAGTTGTACTTCTGGTATTCAGCAACTTCAGTCTTTATGTATTTAACACAAAAATAATTTCCACTGGAATGAAACAGAGTCAAGGAAACTGCAGAAGATAAACTCTTTATTCCAGTCTGTTAATCTCAAGGTGTCAGTGCATCCAAGATTGCCCATGTTTGTTGCTTCTTAATAGCGAGGCTTCAGTATCCTTTTCTTCCTCTGAATCTTGCTCTGTTATCCAACTTTTAAGAAGAAACAAATTTATATTAGAGCTGTAACATTCTAATACTATAACTAGCAGTTTTATTAACTACAAAAAGGCACTAGAGAGAGTACCATAAAGAAAAGGTTATTATTTATTTATTACATTTATGCCTCGCCTTTCTCTTCATCATAGAAACCCAAGGCAGCTTACATATGGTTCCCAGGCGGTCTCCCATCCAGGAACTGACCAGACCTGACCCTGTTTAACTTCAGCAGGAAGCTGGCCTTACATGCCTTCAGACCGTAGCCTGGGACATTTTTATGTTAGGACATTTTAGTTTATTTTAAATTATTATACACCATCCTTTCCAGGCTTAAGATAAAAATGCAACAAAAAAACCAATCAAATAAAATGAATACACAACAAAAACAATAAACTTAGCAGTCAAAAAATAGGGATTTCCATCAGACACCCATCATGCCAGCCTCCAAAGCCACCCACATTCAGAACTTGTAACCCTTTTGCAAGACGATAAGGAACTAGTCTCACCATTCCCAGAAAGTCACCGCTATTGAGGCAGCTACAACAAGTGGCTCTGTCCCTAGCTTTTGATAATTTTATCTCACATAACATAGATAAATAGAACAAGTCCTTATCGAAAGATCTTAACTGGCATGGGGGTTGATAAGCAGAGAGAAGGTGTCTAAAGTGTGCTGGTTCAGGCCGGTACAGTTTTAAAAATAAAATAGCAGAACTTGTTGGATTCTGTGGCATTCTGTATCAGCTACAGTTTTCAAACCTTCTTCAAAGGACGTCACATACTAAAACATTTGACAGTAGCCGATGCTCAAAGTTATGAAAGCATGAATAAGCACGGTAAGACCCACCTGCACAACAGATGCAACTGATCAAAGGGACACCTAGCCACTGCCACTACCTGCTTTTCCAGGAGAACTCTAAGGTTCTGAACATGCTTTGGTGCAGGGTGTACTCTATCCAAAGCAGGCAAAAATAACAGTTCTCCCAGGAGCGTTGGGACTGCCCACCAGCATCATCTCCATCTTGCCTGGATTTAACATAAAGTTTCTTTAACCTCATCCACTATTACACGGTATCCAGACATTGAAGTTTGGCCAAGACTACCACTGCTTGGATGAAGAGATACAGCTGGGTGTCACTAATATACTGGCAACAACCAACTTCAAAGTCCTGGGCAGTCTCTTCCAGTAGTTTCCTATAGCCTCAACGATCACACTGAGACTTGAGAGACACTGCACATCAATTCATATGGTGCTGAAGTAGCCTCCAAATAACACATTCTGAATGCAGTCAGACGTAGTGATTTAAATAATTGGATCATGAGCTCAGGCACCCTGATAAGTTGTTCAAGCAATTCCAAAAGAATGCTATGGTCTATAGTATAAAAAGCTGCTATAGTACAAAAAGCTGCTAAGAGGTTTACGAATCAAAGAGGAGATATTCCCCCAGCCTTTGGATGCAAATCATCCATCAGGGTCCGGTCCCTTAACCAGGTTGGAACCCAGATTGAAAGAGTCAAAAAGAGTATGTATTAATTATGGGACAAGGGTAAGCAGCTACTTTTTTTGTTTATGTATAGGAAATTACCTACAACTTTTGCCTTTCATTCTCATATATTTAGCTTCATCTTGTGAAGACTTCACATGTCACTGAAGCAGCAAAACAAGAGGCAAACTAGAAGACGAGCAGATTCACGCAGTGCATTCATTGCTAGACTATTAGTTCAGCTTTCAGATGAGAAATCACAAGTTTAAATGCTCATAATATAGCTTTCTACAAGTATAATGATTTTTACATGGGAGTGCATTCATACATGATTCTGACACCTATCACCTAATGCTGTACAGTCCAGGAACAGATAGACTGAGTAAAGCTGATGACTTGTGGTTTCAGCTCTAACAAGAGTTAGGGGACATATCATTAATTTATTTGAGACGAGTCTGATCTTTCTGCCCAGCGGACGATGGAAAACTGTCAACATCTATGTCAATGGAGAACCCACCTCATTCCCAGAGTTTAGAAAAGTAATCATACTACACAAGTATTACAGCGTTTCTTATCCTCCGTTTGGTATTATCAACTCACAATACAGATAAAAGTTGAAGACCCTTTATTATATCTGCTTCTTTGATTCATTTTGTAATATGGCTAACTTTCCCTCAATAAATCTCTGTACATTTTAACTTGATGTTTACTTAAGCTGTAACAGCAAACTTCTCCCAGTTTTTATTTAGCTATTATAATTTCGTGCCCATTGAAACAGTAATGCCATATGTAAATAAAATAAAGCAATACTTGGAAGAACTAACAAACTTGTAACACCATCAATATAAAATGTTGCAGTTGTGTTTTAAACAATATTGTATTGTACATTTTTAAAAATGTGAGAACAATTTGTAGTAGAATCTACCTACTCACAATTGATCTTTTGCATTCAAAAAATAAAACTTGCAAAGCTTTGCAATGTCCTTCCTTCAGGCACAGTCTGGGGCTTTTTCCTTCCTGTCACAAAAGATACTAAAGTAAGCACCCAACATATTTATTCTGCATCACATAAATTAAAGATAAAATCTTCCCAAGGCAGTTTACAATATGAGTCAAAGCAACAGTAACAAATTAAAAGCAACATAAAAGATTAAATCAGCAAAATGTTATTAAAAGCAACTAGGCCTTAGCACAGACACAGCAGTGACCAAAGAAAACCTTGTGGAGGCAAAAGGTCTTCACAGCACTTCCAAAGACAGCAAGAGAGAGGCCCTGGTAGATTTCCCTGGTGCCAGAGTTCTACAACCAATCTCTCCCATCTGATCTGAACTAATGATAGGCCAGGAGCAAGGTATCTGAAGACAGTCTTGGGGTTCAAATAGCACCAAATGGGCGAAGAAAGTATTTTGTTTTAAAGATTTGTCAGTAGGGGGCAGGGCTACTATAAGACATTTTTTATTCTACAAACTTAATGCATGAGAGTATTGCACAAATATAAAAAAAATTAATTACACTTGTAAGACATATTTTAATATCCTTGCACTAGTGGAGGCAACAACTTTCCTACACTAATGCATGACAAAAACCCTTCCACAGTACTAGGCTGTTTACTCAAAAGTAAGTCATCCCACTGAGTTTATTGAGAGTTATCCCCAGTTAATTGTGCTCAGACTAAAGGCTGCGGTTCTATCTACATTTACCTGGCAGACCTTCGTCTAAGTAAACATGCATAGGAATGGGCTATGATATTGCAATGCTAAGGCTGCAATACGTTTGTGTGTTCACAGGGTTTATGTCTAGGTAAATATACACAACTGTAGTTTCACATCTGTTAATCTGACTAACAAGTCTAAATGCAAGTATCAGTATTGCATTAGTTTCAGCAATTTCAGACTACTTTCACTATAAGAATGTATACTAGTAGTTTCTTCCAAAATGACAAATTAGGACACAGCATTTCCATGTTATCTTAATGTATAACAAAATATTTATCTGTGGTGGATTATATGTGGAACGACAACCTTGTTTCCATTTACAAAACCACCACAGTTCCAGGTTCCGGATAGGTTACATATGTTTACATTTAAATTAAAAACAGACACACCACAGTGATCTACACTGCTAGTTGTACAAAGGGAGGAAGTTTAAAGAGTAAAATACACCCAAGGTCCCTATGAAAATCATAATCCATTTCCATTAACTCCTAAATGTCTTTCTTTCATAGAAGATGCCTTTTTTTATCACCCCAAGATTCTGAATATTTAAAAAACTTCTGCAGTAGGCCACCTTCTTAGTGCCAACCCCTTCCTTATAGCCTGCTTCCTCGAGTTCAGATTCTAGCTCAGTTACATATTTGCACTCTGATATAGAACAGAATACACGCAGTCAGCTTCTAAATGGAAATGGGTGAAAATGTTTCCAGTTCCCCAATTTTCTTCCTAAAGAAATATAGACTAATGACATCTGACACTACTCTTCAGAGCTCTGATACATTCATTATGGGCAGAAGACACAATAGCTGATTGCAAAGGAAAATAATAGGTATGAAACTAGATTGACTGCCAGTCCTGGAGTTCCTTCTTGGACTATGCTGAAAAAACTGTTTTGAAATGTGTGGCCTTGGCAAAACATGGAAAAGGCTCCAGTATACATGGTGTATACAATCAGCACATGAAACTGAGATGGCTGCTGCACCTTTAGAAGCTGCGCTGGCTTTTCCTGGAAGCAAACACCACTGATGTGAAAGTGATTATTCCACATAATTACATTAGGACTGCAACCCTACAAGTCCAATCTTATGCGTAATTTTCATAAACAAATACTATTGATAAGGTTGTCATCTGAAGAACTCACAAATAAGGAAAATATTGTGAAATGGTACAAAAATTACGTATTACATGTATCACAATATTTTAATAAAATACTTTTAATGTTTCATCTTGGTAATATATTGCCTTGTGATTTTGAAAAACACTAAATTTTAATACAAAATAAAGAACCATTCCTTAAAATAAAGAACTAGTAGCAAGACTACACATCAGGTTCCATACTCATGACATACTGTAGCCCCTAGATGTCTAGGATTCGGCGGGACTTCGACTAGTGGGTGGGGCAACCCACTGGTCAAAGTTGGCTTGCAGGGGTGGGGACTGATATGGATCTGGTCCACTGAACCAATAAGGTTCCCTACCACTGTTCTAGGGTGGCCAACGGCAAAAATTACACACCATTCATAGTTATGTAGAAGAGGTATTTTCAGCAAGTGTAGCTTGCACAGGAGTAGAAGGGGGAAGTTCAGCAGCTATAACTGACATGACAAGCTGTACATGCTAAAATTACTTCTACATAACTATTAATGGAGCCTTGTCCTCTATTACATCTGCCTCCCCACCCCATAAGACACTCGTAAGTACGCATATGCGCTATTTCAGCCTTACATGTACAGGATACAGAATCGGGTTCTGCTAAGCCTACTCTAAACCAAAGCGTGGGTGCTCCCTCTTCCCCCTGCCTTCACTACCTGGATGACACAGGCACTCTCCAACAGACAGGTGCTCAGATCCTCGCGCACCCCTGCGCACGCGCGCCAGTCCGTCTCTTTCTCTTCGTAGTATTTGGGCATCGCGTCTGCCGGTTTCAATTGCTCTAACTCCGGTTCTCTCTCGATTGGTGACGAGGTCTACCGCAGCCTCGTCAACAGCAACAACCTCTACCTCCTCATCGCAGTCCAGACGGCCCCATCTTTGTCGACCCCTGACCTGCTCACAGAGCTACTAAAAGTATAGAGAGTACACATCGTCATTTCCTGGTATCTAATGAGAAGTCATTTTTAAATGTGAAAGTACGGACTCCCATAAAAAGCAATAGACGTATCCAAAAATTTTAACTTAGCGGTGTTTTTGCAGCAGCATGTCCACCTTCATACAAAAGGTAGCAAAGAGACCGATTCCTCTTCTTTCTAATTCAGGTCTCATTTCCGGCAGGGGAAAATGTTTTATACAAACAGTTCTTCAACGCATAGAAAATAATCTGCTGCTGCAAATGCAATCCATTTTCCCTCTCTTGCAGTTCGGAGGGGACCTGTGTCTGAAAAATAACGTTTTATTACAGGCCTGTGGCGCGATGCACTTCTCTCTGCATATTTGAGATTAATGTAAACCTCAGCCTCACCTTCAACGTGGTTTGCAACAGCCCTGCAGTGTAGTCCAGCACTATTATAGGTGACTGGGATATTTCACTCTCTCAAGGTGTCTTGGATAGTTCAATAGAAAAGCAGTACGCAAATATTTTAAATAAATGCATATTGTAAATTGGGCTGAGGGTGAGAGAGTAGCACGCAACAACCCTGCAATGTAGTCTACTGGTTATTATTTATTCCTAAAGATAGGCCCATGCTGAGTTGATTTCCTCAGCTCTGTACCATTCAAAGTACACCCAACGCATATTTAAAGCACATGACTCCCCCCAAAGAATTATGGAAACTATGGTCTCCCCCTCACAGAGCTACATTTCAGCACCCCTAACAAACTACAATTCCCACGACTCTTCAGAGGAAATCACGTCCTTTATTGACCACTCCTGAAAAAGCCTTCCTTGGACCCAGACAATTTTAACAGCTACAGGCCAGTGGCGAATGTTCCATTCCTGGGCAAGGTCTTGGAACGGGTGGTTGCTGGCCAGCTCCAGGCGCTATTGGATGAAACTGATTATCTAGATCCATTTCAATTGGGTTTTAGGCCCGGTTTTGGCACTGAGACAGCCTTGGTCGCCCTGTACGATGACCTATGTCGGGAAAGAGACAGAGGGAGTGTAACTCTGTTGATTCTCCTTGATCTCTCAGCGGCTTTTGATACCATCGACCATGGTATCCTTCTGGAGAGGCTCGCGGAGTTGGGAGTTGGAGGTACTGCTTGGCAGTGGTTCTGCTCCTACTTGGCGGGTCGTCTCCAGAAGGTAGTGCTTGGGGAACATTGCTCGACACCGCGGGCTCTCCAATATGGGGTCCCGCAGGGGTCAGTTTTGTCCCCCCTGCTTTTTAATATCTACATGAAGCCGTTGGGAGAGGTCATCAGGAGTTTTGGAGTGCGTTGTCATCAGTATGCTGATGACACGCAGCTCTACTTCTCCTTTTCATCTTCTTCAGGTGAGGCTGTGGATTTGCTGAACCGTTGCCTGGCCGCGACAATGAACTGGATGAGAGTTAACAAACTGAAGCTCAATCCAGACAAGACTGAGATGCTGTTGGTGGACGGGTTCTCTGATCGGATGGTGGATATATACCCTGTCCTGGACGGGGTTACACTCCCCCTAAAGGACCGGGTTCGTAGTCTGGGAGTCTTTTTAGACTCTTCCCTCTCACTTGAGGCTCAAGTAGCCTCGGTGGTTAGGAATGCGTTTTACCAACTTCGGTTGGTAGCCCAGCTACGTCCCTATTTGAGTAAAGAGGACCTTACATCAGTGGTACATGCTCTGGTAACCTCACGTTTGGATTACTGTAATGCGCTTTACGTAGGGCTACCTTTGAAGACAGTTCGGAAGCTACAACTAGTGCAAAATGCGGCGGCCAGATTGCTGACAAGGACCAAGCGGTCCGAGCATATAACACCTGTTCTGGCCAGCTTGCACTGGTTGCCAATATGTTTCCAGGCTAGATTCAAAGTGTTGGTATTAACCTATAAAGCCTTATACGGTGCGGGACCACGATACCTTGCGGAACGCCTCTTCCGATATGAACCGGCCCGTGCACTACGTTCTGCTACGAAGGCCCTCCTCCGGGTTCCAACTCACAGGGAGGCCCAGAGGGTGATGACAAGATCTAGGGCCTTCTCAGTGGTGGCCCCCGAACTATGGAACAGTCTCCCTGAGGAAGTACGCCTGGCGCCGACTCTGCTCTCCTTCCGGCGCCAGGTCAAAACCTTCCTATTCTCTGAAGCATTTTAAGTTACACTGATTTACTTTTAAAAATGTTTATTGTATTGGATTGTTGATTGTATTTTAGTATTATTTTGTTATTCATTGTATTTTTATGCTATTTTATGTTCACCGCCCAGAGAGCTATTGTTAGTCGGGCGGTATATAAATTTAATAAATAAATAAATAAATAAATTTATCTATTTCTTTATTTAATTGATTGATTATCCCCCCCTTCCTCCCACCAGGGGCCCATAGCAGCAATGTGCTTTAAATGTGCATTGTATGTGCTTTAAATGTATGGTGTGGCCCTGCCCATAGTTCATTATTAAAATGGCAGGTCAGAGGTGGGCTAAACATAGTATGGATTTCCAGCTCAAAAGCCCCTCAATTTGCGGCAAAAGTCAGTCCACTTGAATTGCCCTCCCAGGCTTTCTCCCGGGCCAAATCCTGTGTTCAGTTGATGCAGAAGCCCTTTCCTCCAGTGACTTGCATGCAGATTACTCTTTTCAAAAGAACAAAATAATTACATTTTTCTCACGAAGAGTCGACTTCGAAAGAGCAATGAGTCGTGTCTTCACTGCTATCATTTGTAGGAAGGAGGACGAAGTTAGACACATCCTACCGGAATACAGCTACGTTAAAATCCTGCATTTTTCCGATGATTTCTATCGACAGCTCTAATTTCCGCCCTGGGGGAGGATAATTTTAAAAAATCAATTAGGAATTTAAGCACCGGTTTACTCTACTCTACTCTACCCTTTTAAAAGCTCTGAGTACTTAGCCAATGTACAACGCTCGGGAGCTACCCGCCATGCACCTCGGCTCGCGAAGGCGCTAGCGCAGTCCGGCGAGCGAGTCGTGCGCGCGCCTGCGCCTGCGCCCTGCCGCTCTTCTGCCGGAAGTCACAGAGAAAAACAGAGGCTCAGCTGGTGTGAGTTGGCGGCTGTGGTGTCGAAGATACGGAAGAAGGAGCTCTTGGGGGAGCGCGTCTTGTATGTGTCTCTTCTACCGTCAGCGCCGCGAAAAAATCGGAAGGGGGAGGGGTGATGCCGCGGGGGGGGGGGGAAGCGGGCGGAACGTTCTGCAAGTTCTTCGCTTCTAGAATGTTCAGGTTCCAGGTGGCGTGAGAGTCCCCTCTCGTGCAGCCACTCCAACCCGAACAAGCGCGTGTTTAGGATCCCTGCTTGTCTCCTTTTTAGTTCCCGCCTAAGGAGGCAGCCGTGGACTCTCCGCCCACCCCGTTCCCTTTCCCGAGCCCTGCGCTTCACACCACCACCACTCTTCATCGAGCCAGTGTTTCCAAGGGACCATTTTGATGTCTTGTGCAATGATTCCTATACGCTTTGTCTGTGACGTGTTGCTTACTTAAGGGATAATTTTGTGGGACTGGCTGCAACCCAGGAACATTTATTGGGGAGTAAGGCCTATTGCACTGTTTGGAGCTGGCTGCATAGGTTTGGCCCACATGTTTGAGATCCGTTGGGTTTTGTTAAAAGTGCACTTTTCTAGTTATCTGGGAATAGCTGCCTTTTTCTTACCTTTATCCATTCCAAATCTCACACCCAGTCAGCTGGCTGTGTGACAGTCTCCCAAAATGCAGACTATGATGCCCTTCCTTGCCTAATTATATTGCACTTCTTGTATGACAACAAAAAAATTAATGAGGAAAAGGCTATTAATGGCTAATAGCCATGATGACTATGTGCTGCCTCCATAGCTGGAGGTGGTATGCTTCTGAATACCAATTGCTGGAAACCGCAGGAGGACACAGTGCTCAGGTCTGTTTGCAGGCTTCCCATAGGGATCTGGTTGGCCACTGTGAGAACAGGATGCTGGGCTAGCTGGGCCACTGGCCTGATCCAGCAGGCTCTTGTTACAGTCTTATCAACTGTCTTTACAAATGCTGATTTGTTCTCTGCTCGTTACCTTCCCAATCTCTTTGACTGTTTTGGTGCACTTTCCTTCCATAGTACCTTGTTTCCATAGTATCCCATAGGTTAGGGATTGGAGCTGCGTCTTTCCTAAGAGGCCTCAGAAAAGGGTTTTTGGGAGACATAGAAGTGCTTCATGAAGTAATTATGCAGGATCTGTTACTTAGGCTTAGTTTTCAGGGAGATGGTAAAGCTGTGCTTGGGTTGTATTAAAGCATACATTTGTCTCACGTACACAAGGCAAGGGGAGCAAGCAAGCTCAAGACGCATGCACGTAGCAAGCTGTATTCTTGTATCTGAACTTGGCTTCAATGTCAGGAAGAAAAGTTCTGCTGAAGTTTTCTGTATACAGGGTTTTTTTTTTGTAGGAATGGGTGTTATAAAGCAGTCAGTCTGTAAGCACCTTGAAAACAATGCAGTGATTACTAGGAGCCAGCATGGATTTATGAAGAACAAATTCTGCCAAACTAATCTTATCTCGTTTTTTGATCGGGTAACCTCCCTTGTAGACTGTGGGAATGCTGTGGACATAGTATATCTTGACTTCAACAAAGCTTTTGACAAAGTGCCCCATGATATTCTGATTAGCTAAATGTGGGCTGGATAGAACAAATGTTAGGTGGATCCAAGTTTGACTCCAGAATTGTACTCAAAGAGTGCTTATCAATGGTTCCTTCTCAAACGTGGCGGAAGTAATGAGTGGGGTACCACAGGGCTCAGTCCTGGGCCCAGTGTTCTTCAACATTTTTATTAACGGCTTGGATGAGGAGGTACAGAGCATGCTTATCAAATCTGCAGATGATACAAATTTGGGGGGCACAGCTAATACCGTGGAAGACAGAAACAAAATTCAAAGGGACCTTGATAGGCTGGAGCATCGGGCTGAAAACAACAGAATGAAATTCAACAGGGATAAATGCAAAGTTCTACACTTAGGAAGAAGAAACCAAATGCACAGTTATAAGATGGGGGATACTTGGCTCAGCAATATGACATGTGAGAAGGATCTTGGAATTGTCATTGATCACAAGCTGAATATGAGCCAACAGTGCGATGTGGCTGCAAAAAAGGCAAATGCTATATTAGGCTGCATTAACAGAAGTATAGTTTCCAAATCGCGTGAAGTATTAGTTCCTCTCTATTCAGCACTGGTTAGGCCTCATCTTGAGTACTGCATCCAGTTCTGGTCTCTGCACTTGCAGACTAACTGGAACAGGTTCAGAGGAGGGCAACAAGGATGATCAGGGGACTGGAAACAAAGCCCTATGAGGAGAGGCTGAAAGTGCTGGGCATGTTTAACCTGGAGAAGAGGGGAGAAATGATAGCACTCTTCATGTACGTGAAAGGTTGTCACACAGAGGAGGGCCGGGATCTCTTCTTGATCGTCCCAGAGTGCAGGACATGGAATAATGGGCTCAAGTTGCAGGAAGCCAGATTTCGACTGAACGTCAGGAAAAACTTCCTGTTAGAGCCATACAACAATTTATTTATTAATTTATTTATTAATTATATTTCTATACCATATTTCAATGGAACCAATTACCTAGAGAGGTACTTGGCTGTCCAGCATTGGAGGCATTCAAGAGGCAGCTGGACAGCCATCTGTCGGGAATGCTTTGATTTGGATTCCTGCATTGAGCAGGGGGTTGGACTTGATGGCCTTGTAGGTCCCTTCCAACTCTCCTATTCTATGATTTAATTGAGAGAGCTGCTATTTGCAGGCAGATCCATAGCCTAGGTGTAACTCAATCACCTCTATGAGAACCAGGCCTTGATAGAAGCCTAAAAGGGAAGAGAGTAGTCAGGGCTTCTACATACAATAATGATGTACCTTAAGTAGTATTCAGTTGTGAATGTTTCATAATGAGAGTCAGTGGCTTGGTATGAACATCACACTAAGCCCAACCATGACTTAGCATGAACATATGGGCTCTGTGAGAGGGGATTGTAGCCACCTTGCTTCTCCATGGTTGTTAATGCTGCTGTACTTGCCTTAGCATGTTGTCTGAATCAAGGCTCAAGGTTTAGTACTTCCCTGGCTAACCAAGGTTTGTCCTATGGTTTACAGTTTGTGGTTTGTTTGTACAATAAGACAAGAATAAAAAGGGAGGAAACTCAAGATGCTGGAAATTGTGGTGTTTATTTTTTTTAAAAAAGCCCAACACGTTTCAGCCTCTATATTGTCTGGCTTTTGTCAGGGGCTGTAAATAAACTTGTAATGACACACTGCATTATTACACATAACAAACAAAGTACATTACAGTATAAAATCATATTCTACATAAACTAAGCTGAACCAAAAATATTTTTTGCACTTACATGGACTGGTCTGCAATATTCTTTTCTGGCAAGACTGCTTGAAATGATAGACGACCACAAAGCATATTCACATGAGCATACTCGTGTATATACATCCCTAAGTCTCTTAATTCTGGTGGAACTAATTAAACATAGGGGAATTATGTGTAACTGAGGAAGAAGAATCTGGGAGGGATCATTGGTATTTGTTAACATTTATAGGAGAGGAAGAAATTCCAATCCCTCATTAAGACCACCAGGGGTCAGCGTTTTTAGTTCCATAATCCACGCTATTTCTCTCCTTAATAAAACATTACTTTTTCCCACACTTATTTTTTATAAAACCCAAAACTTAAAATCAGCAAAGGAGTGATGTTGTTGTTATGTGCCTTCAAGTCAATTATGACTTATGGCGACCCTATGAATCAGCAACCTCCAATAGCATCTGTCGTGAACCGCCCTGCTCAGATCTTGTAAGTTCAGGTCTGTGGCTTCCTTTATGGAATCAATCCATCTCTTGTTTGGCCTTCCTCTTTTTCTATTCCCTTCTGTTTTTCCAAGCATTATTATCTTTTCTAATGAATCACATCTTCTTATTATGTGTCCAAAGTATAATAACCTCAGTTTCATCATTTCAGCTTCTAATGGTAGTTCTGGTTTAATTTGTTCTAACACCCAATTATTTGGCTTTTTCGCACTCCATGGTATGCGCAAAGCTCTCCTCCAACACCACATTTCAAATGGGTTGATTTTTCTCTTATCACTGTCCAACTTTCACATCCATACATAGGGATCTGGAATACCATGGTCTGAATGATCCGGACTTTAGTGTTCAGTGATACATCTTGTGATGACATCATAAAATGCTCTACCAAGGGCCCCCCAAATCTCTTGTTTTTAATATTGCTGAGGTGTTCCCCTATATGTCTTTTGACGCTTCTTGATGTTTGACCTATATAAAGTTTTTGGCCACTGCACTGAATCACATAAATGACATTGGCAGTATTGCATGTAGAAAATTGTTTCAAAGCATATTTTTGTGACTGACAGAATTAACAGACTCTGTCTTCTTACATGTGAATCTGCAATAGACACAATGCCCACAGGGATGATGACCCTTTGGTACATTTGTGCCCGTTATGGTGTTAAAAACTGGGTGATTGTTGTCCCTAAATTCACTTCTAATGAAAATAGCCCTCATGTTCCTGGTTCTCTTGAAGGAAGTCATGGGTTTCTCATGACATCCAGGAATATGACTTACAATACGCCAATGCCTTTTAATGCTACTTTGTAGTCTATTAGTGACATGATTAAAAGTCAAATTGCAATTCAAACAATTAGAAGCTGTTTTAATTGTTTGTTGCAAAAGGTCAGCTTCTAAATTTTGAGTTTTAGAAAAAGAAGTGTGGAAAAAAGTAATGTTTTATTAAGGAGAGAATTAGCATGGATTTTGGAACTAAAAACGCTGACCCCTAGTGGTCTTCATGTGGGTTTGGAATTTCTTCCTCTCCTTTAAGTTTTAACAAATACTGATGATTCCTCCCAGATTCTTTTTCCTCAGTTGTATGTAATTCCACTATGTTCAATTAGTTACACCGGAATTAAGAGACTTAGGGATGTATATACATGAGTATACTCATGTGAATTATTTTTTGTGGTCGTCTATCATTTCAAGCAATCTTGCTAGAAAAGAATATTGCAGACCAGTCCATGTAAGTGCAAAAAATTTTTTTTGTACAGCTTAGTTTATGTAGAATATGATTTTATGCTGTAATGTACTTTCTTTATTATATTTAATAATGTAGTATGTCTTTGCAATTTTATTTACAGCCCCTGATGAAGGCCAAACAACATAGTGGCTGAAATGTGTTGGGCTTTTTTAAAAATAAACACCACAATTTCCAGCATCTTGGGTCCCCCCCTTTTTATTCTTGGGTTTTTGGATGCTTGCCACTTTCTGTTTTTGTTTGTACAACACACTAAGCCAGCCTTTCCCAACATTTTGGTCCCCAGATGTTGTTGGACTGCAACTCCCATCACCTCCAGCCAGCATGGCCAATGATCAGGAATAATGGGAATTGTAGTCCAGCAAATCCGGGGACCCAAAGGTTGGGGAAGGCTGCAGTAAGCCAAATTATGGCTTAACTCAGTGCATCATCAGAATGACTAGGGTAAAACAAAGCAGCTGCAATTTCATCTCTAAGAGCCCACACATTCACGTTATGCCATTGTTTGGCCTAGCCTGACATGTGAACCTGGCCAGTGTGGTGTAGTGGGTAGAGTGTTAGACTTTAATCTAGCAGAGCTGGATTCAAATTCCCACAGTCATGAAGCCCACTGGGTAGCTACATGCATATCTCAGTTTGACCCTACCTCACTGAGGACATGAGTATAAAATGGATAATCCCATGTATAACAAGTGGAGTAAGGAACTACAGCTTATTAAAATTCCCATATACTGCTGCAAGTTAGGATTAGGAAGAATTGAAACTGCATGTTGTTGAAACTTGTGAGTATACACATCAGTAAACTACAGTTGAGTTTTCAGGAGATCTGTGTGGTTTGTAACCACTTCTTTGAAGTGGAGAAACAAGCTGATCCTCCTTTTAACAGAAGAGCTGGTAGCACCAGTTCTCATTCTGCATAGTTCTCATTGTGTGGTTCAGCCATTCCCCAGCCTGGTGCCGTCCAGATGTTTGGGTCTAGAGCTCCCATCATCTCTGACCATTGGCCATGCAAGCTGGGGCCGATGGGACTTGTAGTCTAAAACATCTGGAAGGTGCCAGGTATTATTTAATTTATATGCTTTTTAATACCAAAATAGGCAAAATAGGTTGGGTAAGGCTGGTCTAGTTCTATACATATTGTGGTTTAAATCTGAAAAGTAAAAAACATGTACAAAACTAAACACTCTCAATTGAGATGAAAAACAGAAGAAATGAGCACATGCATGCAGTGGTGGAGTTAGGTACATTTTTTAGACTCTGGACAATGGTTTTCTTGGGGGAGGGTTCTCTAGATGATTATGCTTATTGCTTCATGTATTTCAAAATGTGGTAAGCCAGCCGTGCTGCACTTGGGGGCCCTCTGGCTCATTCTGCTGAGAGGGACCATGGAATTCTGCGCTATAGTCCTGCTCTGATAGCACCGATGCTTGCATGTGTATAGCCTGCCACGGTGTTGGTGTTGCTACAAGCTGTTAACAATGGTGGCAGGACAGCGAATTTAAGGAAACTGGCTGTAATCCTAGGCATGCTGACATCCCAGTCTTAAGCGTTTTTGTGATTGCAGGCTTACTTGCAAGCAAGTTCTATTGTAGTCTCACAAAGCAATTGCCCAATCTCAGTTGCTCGCCTGTTCCATTTCCTTCTGCTTGCTGCTCCTTCACCATCTTTCTCACCCACTGATGTACCACTGTATATAGCTGCTTTCTACCTCCCCTATTTTCAACAGGCTGTTGGCCTATAGTGGTTAGAAAAGAGTGGACCCGAGCTTTGTATGCAGTTGTCAAGTGCTGCATTATGTATCGTGGAGCCCTCTGAGACTTAGGGAAGTGAGGAATGTGGTCACGATTGCATACAGAGAGCACAGATGCTGAGTGCCACTCAGATGCACAATAGTGTTCCCAGAAAAAAAAAGTTGGAAGTGACCCCACCCAAGTTTATGGGGCTGCTAGCAGATCTTGAATTTAAGTGACAAAGCATGAGCTCTTGGTCCACTGTTAAGTCAACAGACAATGCAATTACATTGCATTGTTTTCAGGTAGTATAAAGAACAAAGTGGAGTCAGGTGACAAGGGTATGCAATTCTAAGCACACTCAAAAGGAAGTAAGCTCCACTCAATTCCAAGTAAGCATGTCTGGGTTTGGGCTCTAAGAGATCTCCATTTGAAGTCTTTCCTGATTAGCTCTGTTGCACAGCTGATAATACAAAGGCTTACTTTGCCTATTACATGCTTAACAGCAGAACTCTATATATGTTTATTTGGAATCAAGCCCCACTCAGTTCCTTGGAGCTTACTCCGTACTATGTGTGTTTAGGATTGTAACCTAAATGTGATAACTTGCACCTGCGTAGTTGTGCTTCAACTGCACTTTAAAAATTCATTTGTCTGTTTTCTTTTTGTCTTAGCAAGATGCTGCCTACCACGTCTGTTAATTCCCTTGATCAGGGCAATGGATCTTTAAACTCTCGGGAGGCAGCAAGGCACACAGCAGGGGCAAAGCGCTACAAATACTTGAGGCGGCTCCTCCACTTTCGGCACATGGACTTTGAGTTTGCTCTATGGCAGATGCTGTATCTATTCACTTCACCACAGAAAGTGTACAGGAACTTCCATTACAGGAAACAAACAAAAGACCAGTGGGCAAGAGATGATCCAGCTTTCCTTGTGTTGCTGAGTATCTGGCTATGTGGTGAGTGCTTGAAAAATTTCTTGAATACTGTAGAGACAATGGTTGATCAGAGCTGAGTGTACTCCCGAGGAATACATAAATTGTCCTGATGCAACTTTTTCAAAGTGAAACTCATGTTTATGTTCCCCATTGAGTGAAATTATGTGTGCCTACACATTTTCTTGTGTCTTACCAATCAAAACCATGAGCTATGAATGAACTATATATTATGGCGCGTGCCATAAAAATTAGCACAAATTCTGGTTTAAGTTTCTTTATAAGGTCCACAGCAAACTTGTTCTGTGCCTTGTCTGGTATTAAAATTTCAGTATATAATATTTGGCATGTTGCAAATGACGAGCCCCCTAGTGATAAAAACCCAAGTACCCTTGCAAATATTATGAGGCAGATGCAGAAATCCTGTGATTGAAATCTTACATTATGAATTTATATACTTTTGTGCTGTGCAACGAGTGACTGGTCTCTTTTTTTTTTAATGAACAGGAAGATTTGACTTTAATTTTTACATTCTCCCACATCCTATGCAAGCACTCACCAAGCGCAACACAATTCCCCATTTCTTACTTTCTTTATGTTTTTATAGTGACTGTGATCCTGTTAATCCAGCCCATACATTTTATTCTGTTGCAGATTCTAGTAACAAGCAAATTCTCAATGCATTTGTATTTTATGCAGTGTTTCTTAAACAATATGCCACTAAAAAGTTGCAAGTTGCAAGCTGCAAGTAGATTTCAGTAACTTTACTGAGACTACACACAGAATCTTGATACTTTTTAATGAGGTGTTGAATTAAAGGCAGTTAATAAGGTACATCTGGAGGGCACAGCTGTGTTGACTGTTACTGATGTGTGATGAAGCCTATTCTGACATCCAAGTGAAAGGAAATGGATGTTTTAAGGTTTAACATTTTTGCATGCCAAGAATTAATTCTATGTCTGTGTCATCTTGTTCTTTCAGTCTCCACTATAGGGTTTAGCTTTGTATTGGGCTTGGGCTTTGTTGAAATGATAAAGCTGCTGCTCTGGGTCGTGTTTATAGACTGTGTAGGTGTTGGCCTCCTAATCTCAACTTTCATGTGGTAAGTCTCTTTAAAGCAATCTGAATAGAGGTGGATGCTTTTTTAACATGTTTGAACCTTGTGCCATACATTACGATGATTACTAGAGACTTCAGCTGTAGCCCTAAGCAGGCATACTTGTAATTAAGCAGGGTACACATTTATAATTTCAAGGCTAGATATGTAGTGCTATTCCAGCAAAAAGGGATCAGTTCAAGATCTGGCACAAAGAAAAATCTACAATACTTGAAATGTGCTATATAAATGCTAAGTATATACAAGTGCTTGGTGGCTACCTACTTAAATACCAGAATTTGTTTCTGAAAGTAGCCACAGACAAGGAAAACTACTTCTTACTGCAACAGTTAATTTGCTGCCACAATACTCAACATTTTCTTCTATTAAAATATATTTGAAGAGAGAATATGCAAGTGCCAAGGGCTACGGAACGGCTAGTAAATACCATCAGTGTTGGTACATACTAGGCCATATTGCACTAGATGGGGGAGGAACCTTTCCCCTCTTGTCCTGGTTCTGGGGGAAGGGATACAGTCTTCTTACTGATGTGCACATCTGTATTATCTAGCTTCTAGGGAATCAAAGTATTGCATATGTTTTTCAGTAATTCATACCAAAGTCGTAAAAGAATTTGTTCCATAAATGTGTTTGGAATTGATGCTTCAGAATATGGCAAATGGAAAATAGGAAGGATTATTTTTCTTGTCTGTAATTGCACCTGATAGTTACATCATGTTACACTGAAACTGTCAAGCTTTGAACGCTATATTTTAATGTGTTGGTTTTGAATTTCCCCACAAAAGGTTCATCTCCAATAAGTACTTGACAAAGCACCCGAACAGAGACTGTGATGTGGAATGGGGGTATGCCTTTGATGTTCATTTGAATGCATTTTATCCACTCCTTGTCATCTTACACTTCATACAGCTGTTTTTCATCCATTGTAAGTAGACCTTCTCTTACCTGACTTGAAGCATTTAGCTTTCTCATGCTGTCTGCTAACACTGTAATTATCTCTTGCAGATGTAATTATATTAGATTCATTTATTGGCTATTTTGTTGGGAATACTTTCTGGCTGATTGCAATTGGTTATTACATCTATGTGACATTTCTAGGATATAGTGGTAAGTAATGATACAACCTAGTCAGCAATAATAAGAATGCCGTCTTTTACTTCCTTCCTACTAATTCTGTTTCAGTATGCACTTTTTTGTAAAACACCATTATACCTTTGGCTTGAAAGGATGGGGGAGTGTATTCTGGGTATTGTCATTTGAAATGCTGTGTAAATGTCATATTGTGGGTTTAGTTTATATGTTATGTTGACTTTACATCTCTATGTGAAAGCATTGTGCTTGCAAACCTGGAACTTGAAGCTAACACAAGATATCTTGACTTAACGTTATGCATGCTTTTGTCACTATGTGTGTGCTTTTGTGTGACGTGCAGGGTTCCAGGCATGCATGTTCTTTTCCCAAGAGACTCCATCCCCTATACCCACTATGCTTAGTCTTCATTGGTCTGTTTTGGGGAATGGTATTTCTAATTTTTTCCCTTGCAAACTTTGGAATTCCTTGAAGCCTGTTTCTAGTCCTTTCTGTGTGTGCATGATGTAGTTTTGGTTACATAAGAATCCATACTCTGGGAATAAGTCTGCCGTTACTGCATCGGATAGAATTGGCAGTATAAGTTGGGCCTATGCAGTGGAATTTTGGACTTTCACACAATCTGCTGTTTCCCTCCATTTCAAAAATGGTTTTGCTGTGCAGCATGGTAGAAGGGTGGTAGCTGCTGTTCAAGAAACAAGGTAAAAAAAACCTCTTCTAAACACAGGGACAGTTGTGGAAACCTTTGGGCTAAATAGATAGACATAGGAAGTTCCAGCTAGGTCAGGTTCGTGAATTAAGGCAAGGATGGGGCAACCTGTAGCTCTCAATAGGTTGCTGGCCTATAACTCCTATCTTCTCTTGTCCATGCTGCCTGGGGTTCCCGAGAGTTATAGTTCAGCAAAATATAGAGAACCACAGCGTAGCATCCTCTAATTTAAGATTATGGGGGGAGAATACATTTACTAAAAATAGCAATTATTTTAAGAGTGGTGTTGTTGAAAGCTGTAAATATTAAAGAGATTCCAGTAAAGAGATTGCCATTGACATTATCAGTCAAATACATGCTTTGCATTGTTTTTGAAACTCTCTTCTACTTGCAGCACTGCCGTTCCTGAAGAACACAGTCATCCTTCTGTACCCATTTGCACTTCTCACCCTGCTTTATGTGGTTTCATTAGCAATGGGATGGAATTTCACAAAAACACTTTGTATTTTCTATACCTACAGAGTGAAATAAACTGGACTTTTTATAATGGGCTGCTTTCCTGGCCTCTTGTATAAGTGTCACCATAGGTGAGATAAGATGATCTTGTAAAATAATGTAAATAACCTGCTTTTCACTGTAGATCAGTGTGTACAAAATTTTGGTTTTTAAAAAATATTTACAACTGCAGACTTATAGTAATTCTGTATTACCTTGCAGTCCCTTCCTTATGAAAAAAGTTGTACATTACTGTAATAAAGATTTTTTAAACAGCTGTGTGTAATATTGGAAAGTGTTCACTTTGCTATTTGTAGCAGTAATAATTGTTAAAGCTGTTTACACAAGGGGTGGTATCCAAAAAAGCACTTCTACTAGCACAATGGAAGATCCCCTATCTCTCTGTCCATATACCCCCCATGCCCCCATGCCTTCCCCAAACCTGGTCTGGAGGGTTGAGGAAATCCCCCAGAACAGATTTGGGGGGTACACAAAAAGAGGGAGGGGCAGTTCCATTGTGCAGCCAAAAATCTTTGTGCTAGCAGAAGTATAATTTAGATACCGCCTAAGGTTAGGCTGCAAACTTGCCCTCTTTTTTCTTGAGTAAACCCAATTGGATTCAGTAGACTTACTTCTGAGTAGCCATGGTTAGGTTGCACTGCAAGTTATCTCTACTAGTTTCAGTTCTGGGAATACTTCCTGTGCAGGTGTATAGACTGTCAAGAATGAGTGGAACAGCTGTTTGCTTTCCTCTTTCTAGGTGTTTATGGGGACTAGAGATGGATATATTGCACTCAACTCAAAGGAAAACAGGGAGATGAGTAAAAAGTGGAATCTCTTAATGCTTGTAAATCTGACGCTTACCCCAGATGCTAAAAGTTTGAGGTGATGCATGGGATGTTGCCATCAGTAAATAGTACTGGTGCCAGGTCAAAGGTCTTTCCAAAGCACGTAGGTCATAGGCAGGAAGGGGATATACTTGTAGTCCAGTAGTAGCAGCTGTGTTTTAAGAGCCTATATTGTATAGACCGGGGGTAGGGAACTTCTTAGCACAGCAGGTCACATCTTTATCTCCCCTCCTTTGGCCAACTTTCACAGGTGGATAGGATGATAGACAAACTCCCAGGACTAATCAAAGAAGCTCACTTAAAGCAATCTTCGGCTAATGTGTGATTAGAGGGAGCCCAGTTGAAGTTTGCAGAGGGGAAAATGTTTTTAATAGAAAGTGCTTCCTTGGGGGAGGGGGAAACGTTAATTACAAGCAGATCGTTTTTTCTTTCAATTGCTTTCCTAATGCCCAACCATTAGCTGGTTGTCAGGCAGTTGAGAAACATTGTGCATTGGGCTTTACCTTCCCATACTTGATGCCAGGTGTCATGGCCCAAAGGGGGAATCCTGGTAGGGCTGCATGCTCCCTAGTCCTGGTGTATACCTTTCTAATGCACCTTTGTAAGAGGAGGGTTTAGAGAGAACCTGAGTGGCAAGTGGTTTATTGACAAAACCACACCTGATAGTAGTTCTGTACATTTTCAGTAGCTGAAGAATTCCATAATACTTTTTCAAAATATTTATTTCAAACATTATGGGGGCAGCTGTGGCACATAGAACATTGATGAAAGGCACAGTTAACATGACCCAGTTAGGTTTTCCATTATAGCAGCAAGAGTAACAAAATCATATCTAGCTCTTAAAAAATGTGTTACAGCAAGTACTGTAAATAATTAATGGAAACATGGCTGGTTGTAGGATCAAAGTTACAGATTCCGCAAGGGCAGGAATACAAATTGGCAACTACAGAGCAGATAAACCGAGAAAAGGAGTAGGGCCATTTTTTAAAAAACAATTACTACTGACATCACTTACCAAAATTTTAATCTTTCCTAACAAAGTCTATAAAAGCAAGAAACCAAACCTGCTGGCAGTCATCCTAATTAGCTATTGCTAAGGCTTATAAACATTCATGATAGCATATTAAAACCTTTGCAAATAGCTATACCATAATTCAAGTAAAGCACAAATTTGATCTTTCAGGAAAAGTGAGTTTGAAATGCCTGTTGCCTCTGTTTAATGGACAGGGATATAAATAAGTTATGAATTAAGTTAACCATGGCTGCAGTAGTGGGCATTTTCGTTATTTCCAATCAGCAATAAAAAAAGACTTTGGATTATGGTTACCACCACCACATTACATCCCTACCTTTTTGATCTTTTATCATGTGCAATGGGATATATAGGTTGGATAATTTTGTGGAGTTTTTCTTCCCCTTCCTCCCCTCCCCAAACATATAAGGTTAAATATAGTGGGTTACAATCCTAAAACACACTTCCTAGGGAATGAACTTAGTGAGTACAGTGGGACTTCTTGGTAAAAACAGGATTGCACAGGAAGACACCACATTTGAATTCTAGACAACAATTTGACCAACTGGCAGACAAAAATCAGAGGCATTAGGAGGCTAGTTTCCCAAAGGTCATAACCCTAAAGAGGGACTGATCTATGGTCTCTGGGACTTTGTAAGAGAAAATGGAAATGGACTGCCTTCAAGTCGACTCCGACTTACGGCGACCCTACAATTAGGGTTTTCAAGGTAAGCAGTATTCAGAGGGGATATACCATTGACTCCCTCTGAGGCTGAGAGGCATTGACTGACCCAAGGTCACCCAGTGAGCTTCATGGCTATGTAGGGATTTGAACCCTGGTCTCCCAGGTCGCAGTCCAACACCTTAACCATTACACCACACTGGCTCTCAAAAACCTTGCGCTGTCCAGGAATCGAACCCAGGTCGCAAGAATCGGAATCTTGCATGATACCACTACACCAGTGGCGCAGAGAACAGCCAATTAAAATCATTAATACTTTGTAGCAAAAGATCAAACAACCACAAATCCTGCAGGAACAGAGAGCTGGGACCAAGAATGCCAAGCTTAAACTTGGGGCCATAGTCCCTGTACTTTGCTAGGCTAGGTGTAGTGTCAGGGCAATTGATTGTTCAAGTTGTACAGCTTGTTCAGAACATAAAATAAAGATACAACTGTGCTTGTCCTTACATATCATCCTGGAATAATTAGGCCCTTTTCTCTATATGAAGCACATACAAACCGATAGTTTTGAAAAAAAAATTCCATGCCTCAATCTCTCCTACCCAAGCCTACCTCTGAGGAAAGTGTCATTCCCAAATCATCACACATTTTGATTCTAAATGCGTATTCTGATTTAGTTGTTGCTGAACATTAACACACATTCATTTCAATGCATGTTTGGTGCCATAGGCAGCTTACAGCTGTTCCCAAAGGCAATTATAAAACTTAACATTGATGTTGCACATTGGGTGTTAATGTGGCTTGCATTATCTTGTGGATCCTTTTAACAGTCCTGTAAAGTCATTCTCATTCCCATATTTCAGATGTAGTGCTTAGACAGTGATGGTAGCTTGCTTAAAGGCCACCCAGTGATTTCATGGAAGAAGGTGAAGTTTGAGCTCAGGCTCTTGGCCACTATGCTACACAAGCTGTTTTTTAAAACTATTTTTATTAGATGCCCAGTAACAATCATTCTATGGACAACATACAAAATATATAAAAAAATCAAGCACATATCTTCCCAGTCAAACGAGGAAGTAAAGAGTTTCAGCAAAACCATTCTATAAATATAAGGCAGACCCAACCAAAGGAGGGGGGAGGGGGACAGTCAATTGTGGATCCACCTTGAACAATTTAAAACTTGATCAAGAGTTTTATATTATGACAACTATTTTTTTTAGAAATAGGCTCGTGGAGAAACAAAAATAGGCAGATGCCTCTTCATTTAATACTACAAATCATTTTACCCTTGAAAGAAGGCAAGGCAGACAGTTTTTGGCAAAGCTTACATCCATGACACAGAAGTATCTAAGATTCAGCTCATGAAACATGCTACCTCCATTTAAGAAAACTTTTGTTTACCTGCATGAGTCACAGATGTGCAGTTGAGGTAAAAAAAATTAGCTTCTCATATCTTGACTGGGTTAAGAAAGTTTTTTTTAAAAAGTATTATTACATACTATTGCATGTTTACTGTGCTGCAGAGCACAAAGTGCTAGAATTGCCTCTCTTCAAGGCTACTGACAAAGCAAGCACCTCTTATTCTTTTTCTTGAAGTACAAAAGACAACAAGCATTTAGGTCACGTGAAATCTCTTGCTTCAGTCAGCTGGAGTGCAATGCTTTCAGCAGGAGCTGGGCTCTCTTAAAGGGAAAAAAACTATCACACTTAAAGACTGACAGTCACATTTTTAAAAACTCAGCTGAGGTTACTGTGTATCGATTTCTACTGTTATTCCTAATAAAATGGTAAAGTCATTCTGTAAGAATAAGTAGAGTTCATACAAAAGGGGATGTGAACCAAAATAAAAATATGCAGAAACTTCAGAATGCTTTTCTATCCAAATAAATAACTTGATTGTGTTTCAGAAGAGTCTAAAAAGGTTAAAAAAGGAATGACCTGTTATCAAAATTTCCCTTTAATGGGAGATGAATCAAACTTCAAATCACTTTAGAGTCATACACCATTTTGAAGTACAAAATTTCTCAACATGCTTTGTAAGATTATATATTGTGGACTGTTAAAGGTAATGTTATTCAAAGCCCTCGTATACCATGCCTTTGAACAACATATCCTAGATTTTTGGCACAAGGCATGAAGAAATTGTCCTGTGCAAAACACATTCATTTTCAAAGGGTTTTGTGCAGGATAACTTTTTAATAGATTGTGTCCTTGGTATGGTACAAAAGTGCTTAATTTTCAAACTCCATTTAACTCTCCTAACCATGGCAGTGTATTACAAAATATGATCACTTCATTATCAAAGCAAAATGTAGAGTTAACTCAAGACGTAAGGTAATTCATTAAAAAAAACTGCATCATTATTACCTGCATAAAAATATGTACTTTTCAAATTATTTTAATAAATTAAATATCCCTAATGCTTTTGAATATATATCCCTGATAATCTGTAAAAGAGGGCTTGAATTAGCAAAATAAATGGACCTCCAAAAAGTACCCCTTCATAAAATGTATTTATATATTTTTTTATATCCAAGGAATGTAATAATATGTACAACTTTTATATAGCATATCCTATCTCTTGGATACGTAACACTGTGATCCTTAGGCATCAGAGTCATGATCAAATGAAGGAAATCATGGATCCAGATAAATAATACCAGCAAAAAGTTTCACAATCATAATAAATCTTTCTTGCTGAGTCAATCTTCTCATCTACAGTAGATTTCACAAGAGGTAGGGTTTCATCGAGAAGTAAGAGTTGGAGATAAGGTGCATGCTCAGTGTCTTCACTCTGCAATTTGGAAGATTTTGTAGAAAAGCTTTCCAAAGATGAAGATCTCTTTTGTTCCTCTTAACTCATCAGTTGGGGATCTTTTTAATATGAATCTGCAATGCAAAATTGAAACATGACTGATAAAATACACATCTATTTATTAAAAGGGCCCCACACATTACAGCAAAAGATAGCTCCTTTCGTTTATTTCTCAATGTGATTAAACCACATTTTCTGCAAGATGTTAACATATGCCTGAGAACAGCAACCAATCGTGGTTTCTGGGTGTGCATACACTGCATATGTTTTTACACAAGAATTCCCTTTCAATCTTACAAACATATTGGTTTGCTATGGAAACATCGGAACCCCATCTTTTATTGTGAAGTGGTCTTATCCACAAAGGTGAAACTTCCCACCTTCTTAACTGTTTCTTTCCATACCATGGATACAGCAGAGAAAACAGATGCTAAAATGTTTTCATAGGAACACAGGAAGCTGCCTTATACCAAGTTAGATCCTGGGTCCATCTAGTTTAGCATTGTCTACACTGACAGGCAGTGACTCTCCAAGGTTCCAGATGCCGAAGATTGAGCTTGGGACTTCATGAGTGCAAAGCAAGTGTTCTACCATTGAGCTACAGCCCTTCCCTTAATAACTGAATGTAATAATGGGGTGGATCCAATTATTGCACAAGCACAACTCTTCTCATAGAAAGGGTGGTTCCAGCACCTGGTAACAGAAAGGGAAAAGATTTGGGGGGAAGGGTTTCCTTGCAAATCTACCCTGTTGGATTATAGAAGGGGACTCTCTGGAACAGCATGTGAGATTATGCAGGGAAAGGATAAAATCACACTTTCCTCCCTCTACTAGCAGGCGCTTCTGCTGGACTGAAGCACCTCTATGAAGGGAAGAGAACCTTTGTTCAAACCCAACATCCCTGAAATAGTTAAGGCCACTGGGATGTCCCAGTGCACATTAAACATGATACACCAAGACAAGAATGCCCAAGCGTTCTCAAAGTAGCATGCCAAAATTATGAACTATGCAGAGGTCTGCTCATGGCATCAGCATTTCACATAACCTCAGCATGCGGCACTTGGGGCTGGAAGCCACACCAATCCACTAAAAACTGGGGGTATGCATATGCCAGCATCGAGGTTCATCATAATAGTGCCACATATTTGGAATGTTACAAAATGTTTCTATAAAGGAGGACTTGATAGCCAGTGTGGTGTAGTGGTTTGAGCGTTGGACTACGACCTGGGAGACCAGTGTTTGAGTCCCCACGCAGCCATGAAGCTCACTGGGTGACCTGAGCCAGTCATTGCCTCTCAGCCTCAGAGGGAGGCAATTGTAAACCACCTCTGAATACCGCTTACCATGAAAATCCTATTCATAGGGTCACCATAAGTTGGAATCAACTTGAAGGCAGTCCGTTTCCATTTCCAAAGGACTTAAAGTTTAAAAAGTTTGAAGGGTGGTGCTATAAGCTATACAAGGTATTTTCATTTAAATCTTACCTCATTTAGAATTGCCCAGACAGAAGAATTCTGTATTACCAGAAGCCGGACAGCTGCAATCGGATTTAGACTAGTATCAACCATTCCCTCTGCTACACCATTTCCAAATTTGCCTTCAAAAAGCAGAAGACGTTCTAAATAAGAACAGCCAATCCAAGCCATCACTTAAAAACATCGTACATGTAAGGCTATTCAGTTTAGGACTGGGTTTACAGTTGTGGCAGACCCCAACATGACTGCCTCCAAGAGAATCTAGCAGTAGTGGAAGCAGCTAAAGATCTGCTTTTTGACAAAAACTGGATTCTTGCAGATCATGGTGAACAATATTTCAATTTAAAATCAAAATAACCCCCCTAAACCCTAAATATTATTTTCAACATTATTCCACACATAATATTTAGTTCAGGTCAGGTGTGGGGAACCTTTTGCCCATCACACGTTGCTGAACTGCAACTCCTATCATCCCTGGCAATTAGCCATGGTTGCAGGGACTAATGGGTGTTGTAGTTCAGCAGTATCTGGAGGGCCAACGGTCCCCCACATCTGCTTTAGTTGGAACCAAGATTATTTAAGCACCTGTTTAAAAAAATCCACCTTTACTTAATTTCAAATGCACAGATCGCAATCAAGCTTCTACATAAAGGACTATGATTATGATTAATTATGTCAGTCTCATCTAACTGGAACCAGAACTATGATTTGTTAATTCAGTTATCCAGAGCTTGTTATTTTAACAATATATTATTTAGGGCAGTATACAGATTTTTTTTCAACACTTGAAGTTCCTGAATTTATTATTAGTTATTTATTATATTTATATCCTGCCCTTCCTCCCAGTAGGAGCCCAGGGCAGCAAACAAGAGCACTAAAACACACTATATGCCATGCTACATCTTTTCCTACAGGTGGCAGCCCTGGGCTCCTGCTGGGAGAAAGGGTGGGATATACATAAAATCATAAATAAATAATAAATAAAAAGTTAATGGCTGCCCAAGTATCTGATCTGAGAGTGGCTCCAGCTGCTGTCACCCAAACTTCTGTAGAACTTTGCTAGAACAGTGACACATAGGACTGGGCCTTAGTTACAAAAGAGTGTGGTTGAAATGTCTGTAGAACACTTGGGGGGGTACAAGGCATTACCTATTCTGAAATACCCATCTTCTAATCGTTTCTCTTTGGTTTCTTTGCTTAATACCAACTCTTCACTCTGAAAAACAAGATTAAAAAAATCTAAGGGCTACTACTTTAGATACCAATGTAGTATCCTATACTAGGGATAGAGAAAAGTTTTGGTCTGTGTTATTAAAGGAAGCCAAACTAATTCACAGTTCCTAGACTTCTTTACAGTTTGGAACACTGTTAACCATCAGTTTGTACATTTCTCCCAATTTTGCAATGCAGTTTGGGTTCAAAAATGCATACAAAATGTATATTTTATGGGGGAAATGAGTATTTTAGGAGGAACACAGAAAAGCATAAAGTTCATATTTTAGGATAGGTGTGGGAACTCCTCCCATCAACCCAGCAAACATGGCCAATGGGCAGGGATGATGGGACCTGTATGCAGCAGCATCTTCAGGGCCAAAGGTTCCTCATATCTGTTTTAGGCATTAAATGTTTACACCATACATTTTAAGAAAATGTGCATTCAAAAATGTGCATAGTTTAAGTGCAATTTTTCATGTTTTTTTTAACAAATATCCACTGACAAGAGGACATAATGGATTTACCACTGAACACATGTGAAACTGACACAAAATGGAAATAGGCTGATCAGGCAGTCCAAAAAATTACAACAGAAAATGAGTTCCTTAGTTCTGTATGGAAATGTTGAGATTAGAAGTCCTAAGAGTCTTCCTTTTCCCTCAGTTTTTTAAAAACAGAAATAGGATTTTTAAAAAATTGCGCAGATGTAAGGGGGCAGTGATCAACAAGTGAACTATTATAAGCTTTGCGAGGTGGAGCTAAGCACATTTCAGAACACATTAATCAATCTACAGTCCTAATGTTATGGAATAGGTCATTATGCATAAAAGTTGTCACCCATCTGTAGGTCCTCATCTTATTCTTGCATGTGTTATATTGCCCTGGACTTAATGTCAATGGCAGCACCATACAAGGTGTCCCTAGTCTCACCCAGGCCAAAAGTAAACATTACAAGCTGAGACCAAACAGCAGATCCTTATCTTCTGCTCTGCCTCCCAGTGATCACTCCATAACAGCGAATAGTGGCGGAGTACTGACAGAACTGGAGCCAAAATGGAACTACTAAGAAACAAGAGGAAGACAGGAGCATGCTCGGGAGAACCCTGCTGCATGTAGAAATACAGAACAGAGGGGAGGGGGAGAAAGGAACAGCCCAGTGAGGATGGATCACGCTTATTGGCCACCAGGAGCCACAGTATGTTGTCAGTTTGAAAATAAAAAACAGAAAAAATGGGTGGTGGTTGTGGAATGGAGAGAGCACCCTGGAGGAGGGGAATCATTGGCTGGACCTGTGAACTGGAGCATTCCTGTTAAAAGGTGAAGATATACTCCTGGTCTCACCTATACCATCTTTTATAAGTTCATGAAGTGACATCACTTTACTGCAACTTTCCTGACCCCACTTCACCGATTGTTGCTCATGAGAACATTTAAGCTTGCAGAATAGCAATGCCATGTTGAACGTGCATCATATACATCCTGCCACTTGACTCTGTGGTAAAATAGATTCCAAGCAAATTATGTATCTAGACCTCAGCTTATGACCTTTGCTCCTCTACCTCAAAAGGAACCCAAAGATATCATTTTTCCGTAAGTAACTTCCCCTGCAACTTCCTCCAACACCACCTATTTTTTGCTCTTCTATTAAATCCCTCCTCAAAACCTACCTCTTAACTGAAGATTTGGTTGAATGCTTTATTCCTCATCCCATAATGAAACATGGAGTGCAATCTTATACATCCTGCTCAGAAATAAGCCCCACCAAGTTCAACGGGACTGACAGAGTTGGTATACAGAGGGTTACGAGTCAGGAATGTTAGGTAATTTAAATCTCTTTTGAATTGTTGGGGGGGGGGGTTGTACCAAACACCAATGTTACTTCCTGTGTTCCTTCCTTTGGGCAGTATCTAACAAAGTAGTTCCATTAGCACAAGGAGAGGGAACTTCCCCTCCCTCTCCCTGTGCTCCCCTCCCCCCAAAAATCTGGATGGTTGTGGAAAACCCCAGCACAGATTTAGGGGGTACAGGGGGAGCAGACAAAGAAGGAAAGTTCCACTGTGCATCCAGAAGTCTTTGGGCTGATGGAACTACTTCATTGGATACTACTCTTTCTTCTTAGTCCTCATTGCACCACAACTGTTCTTTGATCTTTGTTAACTCCTCCCCAACATCCTGAAGCAGATTGGACCACTAGTGTCAATTACATAGGCAAAATCCTATAAATGCTTAACCAAGTCCTGTGCAGGGTGTGTTTGTGTATGTGTCTTCAGCTGAAATCAACCAGTAAGTCTGAAGTCCATGCTGTTCTTCAGCCAGGAAGATAGAAAGAGAGACTGCTGATTCTAGGTTCAGCTACTGCTGCCAAAAGGGGATCCCCTGAAGCATTGTAAAAGATGCCTTCTGGGTCTGTAGGCACATCTGTAAACTGGAATAAGTGTCATTGGTATCGCAGATACATTGAAACCAACCACACACCACAGCCTATTTTATTGGCTACAATAGAATTCTTGTTTCAGTCCTAATTTCAGCAGGGGGCAGAAAAACAGAACAAGCTTTTCTTGTTTATTTAAACCTTCCCAATTTAGCGTATTTCACTTCTGTTTTTAATTCTTGCTAGTTTCTATATTTTAATACTGTGTTATGATCAGTTTTATGCTTTATATTTTATTTCTGTACACCACTTCGGTGTTTCTTAAATGTAGAACAGTTCATAAATTCTGAAATAAATAAATAAGTAAATAAGTTCCACATAGAGTTAAGCCCAGTGAAATCAATGAGTGTAAGCACACATATTCTGCTGTATTATGTGTTGGACCTTAGCAATCATATCTACCTACCCCAGGAGTCGCTAATGTGGTACCCTCCAGATGATGTTGGATTGCAACTCTCATTCTAAACCATTGGCTATGTGGAACTTATTTACTTATTTATTTATTTCAGAATTTATGAACTGTTCTACATTTAAGAAACACCCAAGTGTATCTGCGATACCAATGTATCTGCGATACCAATGACACTTTTTCCAGTTTACAGATGTGCCCACAGGCCCAGAAGGCATCTTTTACAATGCTTCAGGGGATCCCCTTTTGGCAGCAGTAGCTGAACCTAGAATCAGCAGTCTCTCTTTCTATCTTCCTGGCTGAAGAACAGCAAATTGGTTTTGTTTATAAATCCAGTTGCTTGGTTAAAGTACAGCTGATGTGGTTTATTCCAAAGGAATTTTGAATAAACTTACCACTATCTCACCCCACATCTCTGCTTTGGAGTTCTGAGCCAAGTTACGACAGAGTCCTTCTGCTCTGAATTCAGTCGTGAGTGGCAGCGAGCACCCGATTGAGTTATTTTATTGTGGGTTTAATTTCAGTGACAAAAATGGGACTTTGAGATGAATTGAATTTGGCTTTCCTTGTGACTTGGGATGGGGTGAGGTGAGGTACCAGGGTACAGAGGGGGATAAAAATACCCTGAAAGACGCCAGGTGCATCACAAGGACTTACTTCCAGGTAAGTTCCTGTGAGGAAGCCTAAACACATGCAACTGGACATAGCACATATTCTTCTGCTGTTGCCCTCTTTTCTACCTTCCTCCCCCTTTGTCAAATGTTAGATTGTAAACTCCTTGGGGCAGGGGACTGTCTGTTACTCTAAATGCCATGCACATTGATAGTACTATAGAAATAACAGTATACCATCAGCAGGAATTGATAGGAATTTGTAACATCAGCACCTGCCTGTAATCCACACACTGCCTTGAGAACATCATCAAAGGAAGGATAGCATTTTTGTACGGTTAATGCAAGGGTTGCAACCTTTTTGGGTTCACGGAACTACCCAGAACAGATTTAAATTACTTAACATTCCTGACATGTAACCCACTGTATCCCAGCTCTGACAGTCTTACTTCTGAGCAGACATGCATAAGACTGCACTCCACAGGCTCCAATATAATTCTTCTTTCCGGCCTAATTTCAGCAGCAGAGAAGACCCTGTGGGTGTCAAGGAGGGCCTCTGTGGGCACCTGCATGCCTTCAGGCAGTACATTGACAACCCCTGGTTTAAAGAAATGTCGGTGAAGAAGAAAGGTGGCATTTGGCTTCAAGGACCCAAATGCAACAAGGAATGGGCATTGCAGGTTTGTAGACTTAGATAGAAGCCCACGTTTTAAACACATAATTTTGAGACATGATTTTCCTGTTTGAGCTGCCTGTCCCCTAGCAAAATTCTGTACCAAACTGCTTCCACAAGTTAAACATATTTGCATATATTATGCATAATTATTCAGCTTCAGTCAGGTCTTTATCTCCCACCAGCTATGTGAGAAAAGTAACATCTGAACATGATCTTACATACCTCTTGATTACAAGCAAATTTTCCTAAGCTGTGCTTAGATCAAGAACTTCCGGAAATAATATTCTTTATTCTATCCACCAGCTTTCTGAGATAAGATTTTTGATAGGATCAATTGTTTTATATTTTGGGAAATGGGGATGACCTACATTCTCTTACATCAATAGAAATATCATGAAAGATATTCACTTTTAAGATAAACACAGAGGAGGAAGAAACAGATTTCTCTGTATCCATACCTTAAAAGGCAACACTTCCACTGTTGTGTTGACTAATATATCCCCTGGATGTTCTGGGTTGCCACTATGGAACAGGTATCTATAAGTGCAAAAAGGTAAAAACCCAAGATGATCAGTCATGGCTAACAAGCAGGGAAACATACACTAGTCACATAGAAGATAGAGACACAGCATAATCCTGTGTTTACTCAGATGTTAATGTGCCCAAAGGGGCTTCCTCCTATATAAGTGTGGCAAACACTGTTGCCAAAGACACTCAAAAGATTTAATAGCAGCATGTTGAAAGACTATGGCTGTGAAAACACTAGTCGCCTACAGCAAACTGTTTCCATTAGCCACACCTGGAGGGGGAATGGGTTGATCTGCTAATCAGTTGCGAAATCTCTTTGAAGCTAATTTTTTTTTAAAAAAAACTCACTCAGGTGGATCCCACCAGGTCTTACGGTAAAAAGGGGTGGGGTTTGACTAGCGTCATGTGCCCCCATTTTCAGAACAGAGGTCGAGACACACATTGGACTAGCAGAGTAGTGGATGTGTTTCTACCCTATAACATTGTTCTTGTATACAATTGTCAAGGGATCACAATGGACTCAAACAGTTAAATGAGGCTTGTATATTCTTAACAGCTACCAATGTAAAGATGACTAGCATGAAATCAGTTACAACTATGTTTAAATTAGGAGTATGATTAAATTAAAAGCCCAAAATCAGTTTGGTAATTTTAAAGCAAGAATGGAGTTTCCTCCCAGGTGAGTATCAGATTACAGATTCAGTGTTAAATGCTAGATGAGGAGAAACCAGTTTATTATACCACTAGGTGGCATCACTGCTTATGGAAATATTAATACACTTTGTACTTTCTAGAAGACAGCCTAGCTTTCATCTTATCTACAGAGTTATTCAGAAAGGCTATACAGCCACCTGGGTTTCTCACTTTAAAACATTGTAGATTTTGTTAACTCTGTTCTTACTAAAATTAGATGCATATGTTCAAAAGATCCAGAAAACATAATTCATTTCAAAACAGATGAATGCAATGATCCATCTGACATATGGAGTAGAAATATTTTTGACAACCCTCAGTATGCCTCCCACCCTTAGGATGGGTCATATGGACTTAGTGCAGGGCTGTTTGGGGCCTTGCCTCAATTACTTGTAACAAAACTTTGACCTATTACCACAACCTATTACATGAACTCCAAGCTTAATACAATGTTATTTCCATCTGTCTGGTTCCAGAACCTTGAAAAAACCAGGCAATAAGAATCCATGGAGGATCTAGTAGCATCCAAGCGGTTTCACTAAACAGAAGCTAGCAAAAGAAAAATGGTTCAGTGAAGACTATTGTCAAACATGATAAATCTCACTGTTAAAAGTAATTCTAACAACTGGTTTGACACTACAAAAAAAGTCTTTACTACTTAAGAACAAATGGACTTTTATTAGTGCTTGTAATGGCAAGGAGCCTGAGATGAGGCCACTGATTTCAGTAGGTACACTATTTGGGGGACAATGTCTAGTTCCACTCCAATCTAATAAAAACAATGCATTTACATATGGCCTTACTAATAACCTGAAAGGCTTTATATTCACCAATTATCTGGAAGGTTGTGTCTGCTCTCTTTCCAAACAGGGAAAGAAGGAGCTGCCTGACCTAAGAGAAAACCAGACATCCTATCTAAAGCGAACTGTAAGGTCCTGTGCAGGAATGTAGGGTAGATGCCTCATGAAGAGTGTAACAAGCTACTGCAGAAGAATGACTCTGGGTAATTCATCTAAAAGGCACAAGTGTTTTGTCAGATTTCAGCTGAATCATGGGAATACCTGACAGAGAACCCCTCAATGTAAATCACTTTCACTTATTTCTGTATTTGCAAATTGTAAATAAGAGTACCATCTATACAGATATGAAACATAAATTTATGTAAATTACAATATAATTATAATTAACCAAAAGTAAAGCCATATGTATCTATACATTTCTGTCATTTTTTAATTTTGGTAACCACCCATATGACTAATAGAGACAGTTCCTGCAATCCTATGCATACTTATCTGAGAGCAAGCCACCCAGATATATTTTAACCTCCAAATAAGTATTAATTATATGTTAGTGTCTTGTGAGGAAACATTTCCACACAAAGTTAACTTGTAATTTCATTCACTTTACATAAGCAGCTTTTATTTTGAAGAAATATTCTGTTCCATAGCTTAAAGTTACACTACTTTCATCCACAGACAATATCAACAAACAACTGCTTCTTTTATTTTAAAATTCAAAGCAGTTGTTAAGTAACATTTACCAAGCAGATGGCCAAAAATGGAAGCTTGAATGGCTGAATATAATTACAACTGTGTATAAATAGTTCAATAGAGATGGATTAAGATGACACACGGAAGATGACAACAAAGCAAATGTTAATCGATATCAGTAGGCAAAATAGTATGTTGTAAATCTGACATTTGTTGTCCTCTTTAATATACTGTAAGCAATTTTAACATGAAATATTAGTTCAGAATGGTTTTGAATTTTAAGTTAAGGAAAGCAGTGACCTCATTATATTGTACATTGATGACAACTGCCATATCTTTGAATCTATACACCAGGATCTCCTTCATTGTACAGAAAGGCCATGTGAGTTAAATGACACAAAATATTTAACTCAAATGGAAATACCTTTTGTACAACACACCAAGAAAAAAAACTAGTTCTTCTGTTAAATGGGCTACAAAAAGAAGCAGTGTTGGTTGTTAAACAGTGGTTTATAATTTGTCTTCATTTTATTCTGGGTTTTATACTAGGTTTTAGTGTTTTAATGTTTGTTTAACTTTGTAAGAATCTGGGTCACTTTTTGTTAAAAAAGCAACTAATAAATTCAGTAAATAATAATAAAAACAGTTGATCTTACAACTTACATACTTTACTATATTGACCGCAAAACATAGGTTTTTCCCCACTTTTTATCCTTCCAAATTAACAGCTGCCAATTTGCATTTAACTGTTCCAAATTAGTTTACAGCATTATAAAATAATCTTGAGAAAGTACTATGGGTACCAGTCACAAATGGCTGTTATGGGAATGCAGCATAACACAACATGGCTACCACATCTAAAAGAGCAGAGACAAGATCACAAAATGGTGTAGGCATGCCTCCCATCAATGACAAAAAAAGACATCTGTATAAGGCTCTGCTACACTCATGGAAGGGAGGGTGGGTGTCCATTCCTGGCATCCATGTTCAATATAGGAGAGGCCAAGCCAGTGAAAAGAAGAACTAAGCAAGAAAAGCAACATTCTCTCATGGTTTGTGCATTTTTGTGTGACTGTTTACTGAGACCTTTTACTGGTGCATTAGAGGGCACTGGTGGGCATATTGGCACCCTTGGTGCCACATTGCCAACCCCTGCCTTTACTCCGCAAAATACTGTGAATGCATGTACATGCATGTAGTGGAAAACCAGGCTGGAAATAGACATTTGTTAGTAACAATCAGATTTCTTAAAATCATAGAAAGCATTGATAAAGGTGGAGGACAGAAGACAGTAACTCAAGTGAAAGGAATTGAAAAACAGTCATTGTGTAGCATTAAGCAGGAACACAATACAGTTAGCGCCTTTTTAAATTCCGTTCTTTAAAAAGTCAGGAGGGTGGAATGCAAATTGGGACAGGTTATTGCGTTTCATATATACTGTAGAAGCATCTTGTGGTTTTTACAAATGAAGCAAAACTTGGGAAGCAAGTTCCCAATAGAGCATGATCATAGTATGACCTGTCAGCAAATACATTTCTGTCATGGACAACGTCTCTAGTGGATGAGTTAAACAGCAGCAAGTAGTTGCTTCTTGAATCTCAAGGCCATCTCTTCATTTGTCAGACTCATAGTTGGTTGTGCTAGCACAAGGATTAGCATTAGCGTACCAGGATTTCCCTCCTCTCTTTTCCCGTGTGCATGCCCTGCAGTATCCCCAAATCTGGTCTGAAGGGTTGGAGGGGAAACCCAGAATGGATTTAGGAGGCGCATGCGGGGAGGAGAGGGGGAAAATGTCCCATTGCTCAAGGAAAAATCCTTATGCTAAAAACATTCACTTTAGCACTACACTGAATATAACCCATGAGGAGCTATTCCAACATGATGTTCTGAGGAAAAATTCCCATGGGTATGTACACATGGAAATATTAAGCCTGAATGCAAAATCCAATTGAAATCACAGTAAAATCCATGAACAGGACACTAAGTTTTCTATCCCAACCTCGTAATTTCCTTGCACGAGTTTTTCTTTTTCTTTTCTTTTGCAAGAATGTGACATCACAGGGAGCCCTGCTTACAATATACATTCCAAATGGCATATGGCACAAATAAGAATTGGGCTACTTTAATTTCACACAACTGATGTGGTTTTGGATTTGGGATATTTGCAAGGAATGCTGACTAAAATACCAAAGTGCCTTGAGGAAAGTGTTCAAGATGCAAACTACTATTTCTAATGGATGCCAGGAACAACTATTTTTAAAGTTACTAAATGTGCTGCAATTCCAACTTTATTTCAAGGCACAGTTCAACAGAAACTTTATTTTGTTTTGAAAACTCTTACCTTTCTACATTGACAGGCTTGTCAAATTTAAAGAGGATATAATCTCCAGCAACTGGCGTAACAGCCCAAAAAAAGTCCTCACCCATGTAGGCTTTTTCAAGAGCATGACCCTGATAGACCTTCAAAGTTGTAGAAACCTCTGCAGGTGGATTGATATGAATTTTATGCAACAATGGTTTCAGGAAGTCTTTATCCTAAAAAGACGGTAAGATTAATTGAGGAACCAAAAACAGAGGTCAGCTACACAACAGATTCTGCTTCAGTGAGCTGTAGCAATAAACTGCCTCAAGCAGCTTTTCTCAAGAAGCTTTAAACATTTTTCATGATAAAGAATTTCCCCAACACACATTGGGAACCATATCTATTGTGCCATCTCCTTTTTTCATTCTGATTTTTCTACACTTGTTATTGATCCTCTCTATATGTTAAGCTGGCCATCAACTTATTTTCGCCCCTGATACTGGCTTATTTTGAGGTCAAATAAAAATTCAAAGCCAATTAATATATTAATCAACAAGTTTGCAATTTTAAAAAGGTTAATTTAGGATTATTTATTAGTTTTTTAGAGAACAAGAGTTTTTATAAGAGACTAGATGAACAAGAGATCTTCCCTCTACCATGCGGTAAACAATGGGTGTAGTAAACAATGGGTGATATCGCCAGTGATGATATTGAACAATGTGTGAAATTGCGCATTGGGACTTCTGCTTTTGCTCCTCCCCTCTGTAACCTCCCAAAAATATGTTCTGGAGTGTTTAGCTTTATCACTTTATCACTTTATCACTGGCACTTTAGCTTTATCAGAGCTGATTGTCAACCATTCTGCAATAGTTAGAGACAGCTATACTATATAACATCACCCCGAGACTGATTAATATACAGGTTTTAAAACCTAGTTTTATGAGAAAAGAAAATCCTTAAGTACTCACTGTAAGTTTTTGTATCTTTCCTGTGAGGGAGGAGTGCAGGCCAACATGCTGGAAAAGTGAAGGCCTGAAGCGTATTCTCAGATTTGATTTCTGTCTGTCACAATGTTTCTTAAAAGAAAAGTTAGGGGGGAGGCAGAGGTTAAACACCGTCATCATGAATGTCTACAAGGCACTGCACCAATGAAGGAAATGATAACTATAATGGAAGATAGCTCATTGTCCTCCAAATGGCCTAGTGGGAGGCAAATAAGTTTTCTAGGCTAGATTTTGATGTGGCCATTTGTAGTGCCACCTGCAGTTTCAGGTAGCCAATGTCCTTTAGTTCTGGAAACCTTGTCCCTGAAATATTCTATACCATTCATTTTGGTATAATTTGGTGTGGAAATTCTAGTTAGGGGAAGAATATCACAACTGTAGTCTAAACTTTGTTACTTTACATAATTCTGTATTTTAGCTGTATTGTAACCTTTCACAAATTTCCCCCTACCATCTTCACCTTTCTTCAAGAACTCCTTCAGATTTCTAAGTGCCACACATGAGATTCAGATCAGGATTTCATTTCTTTTATTGGATAATGACACACTGTTTTCTGTTTCATGAGACACCTTCACAATAAGTCCCAGCACTTTCAGGAAGGAAAAATCATTGCAGGATACAGTCATTATAACAGATTGTACAGATTTTGGACAAAGCAGGGTGAAACATACTAGATTGTACAACATATGCTAGCTGTATGAGCTATGAGTCCATTGCTGCTCTCAGAAGCCTGATTTCAATAGAAAGGAGGAAATTTATCATTAGTACTAGGTAGCCTGGTGTTTTTTCACAGTGCAGAAGGCACCAAGAATTCTGTGCTCAGAATGATGCACATCTGCAAGTCAGTATAACAGATCTGTGCTGATGCCAATGGAATCAAAACACCCAGATCGCAGACCACCATAACTGCAGACTGTTACAAGAACATGGTGATGAGTGATTCTGTGCAACACTGCTGCTAATTTCAGAAGTCGTGCCATCTGCACAAGCACTGTCTGAGATGTGGATTTTTTACAAAGCTGTAGCCAAGTCCCCTTATAAATTGGAAGGCACATTCCTAGTAGAATGCATAGTAAAATGTCTTGGACATGTTAAGCCCCCTACAAACAAAACCTTTAACTTCAATTTGTACCCTTTCAAATATGCATTTTAAATCCTCACCAGTCTGAAGAAACAAGAAAATGGTTTGTGTCCACTACTGTTGCACATCATTAAACCATTTCCCCCTTAAGATTGTAAGCCATTTCCCCTTTGAGATTCTGTGTAGGATAATGACTGGCAATTCATAGCTTCTCCCAGATTTCACAGAATAATAAATGCTTCTGTTTGGCTATGCAAAACTGTAACAGGTGAATGGAAAGAATAGACACCACTCCCCCCCTTCCCCTTATGGTGTTTCCAGATGGGGGCCCTGATATTGTCACTCAGTTGCAATTTTTCTGTGTGCATTTCTGGCACATTATCTCCCACCCATCTTTATTTATATTCACTGCTATTCCTTCACGTGCCATCCCCACCAGTGGGTGGAACTTGACAGAATGGATCCAGAAGTGCTTTTTGTTGTCCCTCCCTTCAGTCACCCCTTCCCACTCCTTTCTGTTCTGGGCACGCATGCAAGTATTTTTTGAACCTAAAAAATTCCAGGAAGTACAAATGCAACTTCCTTAGCTATCATGTTTCACAATAAGCAAAATGAAGACTTCTGCTAGGTCTTGTTCAAGAGTGATATTTATCTAAGACTTGCGCAAAAGTGATAAAGTCTTAAGCAAGATGTTTTAAAAATGATATAAATAGGACACATTTGTATCATTTGGGCCATCAGAAACAAAGTGGCTAGGTTGTGCTCAAAGAATGAGGAAAAGGGGTGTTGAGTCAGAGGTCATCCATTGAAACACCACCATACATGTGACAAACAGCGCATAAAAATGCAGTCATGAGCTTTCACACCAGCAGAGACTGCAGATATATAATGGGTTATTTTTAATTCCTGGATTTTCTGCAGTAAGGGAAAACCTGGATTAAATGTAAAAAGAAGTATGGACTGGCATTTTGATGACAATCTTGTACAAATGCTACAAATAACTTGCGCGCATGAGCAGCACAGATACCACAATAAACTCCTGCCTGGAAGCATTGTCAGGTGTGATTTCTTACATTGTTCTTGTTCACATATAATTCTAAGTTAAACCACTCTTCCCTAGTCATTCTACTGCTGTGCTGTGCTGAGATAAGCCATCGTTTGGATTAGCATGTCATTCAAAACCAGACTCATGGTGCAGCTCTCTCCAGACAAACCATGAGCTGTAACCAAGGTTTGTCCTACAGTTTACAGCTTGTGGTTTGTTTGGAAAGAGCTAAGCCATGAGCCAGGGTTCAGATGACATGCTAAGCCAGTGATGGAGAACCAGGCAGTGGCCCCCAAATGTTGCTGGACTCCAATACCCATCAGCCGGGGCCAGCATGGCCAAAGATCAGGCATGATGGTAGTTGTAGCACAGCAACATCTGGAGGGCTAGAGGTTCTCCACCCATGCACTAAGGCAAACCATGGCATTTCTCAGCAGCATAGCACCAAAACAACCTGGGAGGAGCAAAACAGCCACCCTTTCCTCTCCAGGAGCCTGCACATTTGCTTGTTCACACTAGGCCATGATTTGGCTTTGTATTACATGCAAACTGGGCCATTCATATAATGCAGCATTTGTCAGAAATATTAAACATTTAAATAGAACTTACTGCATCTTTCTCAGGGTTGCAAACTTTCACCCAAAGAATGTGATCCAAGAGCCAGTCAATGGGTTTCTCTTTATAAAACATAAATATGAATTCTACAATGAGTGTAATATCTGGAGACTGAAACATTTTACCTGTAAAGAAAATGAAGTTATATCAATAGTTATCTAGTGCTTTATAACTGCAAATCCAGCCTGGTGCTACAAAGAGCAACTTTAGTTAATATGAATAAAATGTAATAGAAATTGATGCAGTAGATTAGATCTGGTACTCAAAAAACTCTTCACTGAAGATTTGGTGAGTTGTTCTTTTTAAATAATCTTCACAGAAGCTGGTAAAATAAAAGTTGGCATTCAAAGAATTTGGAACAGGAGATTTGTAGAGGCAGAGGGATGGGGACTGATGATTTTGTGGAGGCTAAGGATTTTGGGAGTTACCCAGTCCCCTCATTGGCTTTCAGAGATATTAACAAAAACTGATCATGTGTTATGTTTTCCCCACCCTCCATTTCTTCAAGAATGCTTTAAAACATTATTCTTTTAATGTTTACAGTTCTCAAAAAACTGATTCCCATAATCTGCACTGAAAGTCACAATCCATGCTTTTGGGGTAGAATTACAACTCTAATGTTTCAGATTCCTCTTCTAGACTAATCAAGAGACTTTATGCACATCCAGGAGCTGTACAGATTGCAGATGGAGCTCCCCTACCCACAAGGGCTGCTCTGTTCACTTCAAAGGTAGGGGCATCTCCATGAAAGTAGAGGATCTGTCTTCTTCAGCCAAGTGAATGGGGCAGCTCCATACTTGTAGAAGTACACACGGAGCTCCGAATCAAGATGCTATTTTATAATGCCACTAATGAAGTAGGAAGAAAGTGTAACACTGCAGTTGGGAACGGCCCAGGGTCTTCTATCCCTGCTTCCTTAAAATGCAATATTAAAAAGGAAAGGTTTCCAAGAGGAAAATTCTAACTCACTGGTTTTGAAAGAGGCAGGAAAGAGACAATAGGAAACCTCTCATAAGAGGACATCTTACTTCCATGTGAAATAGTTTAAATTACTGATGCCCATTCAAATCATATAGAAATTTGTCATGTTTTGACAGGGCAGCCACACTATAGAATTATTCTAACTTTCAGCAACTGGATTATGTCACAACAATCAGCATATAACTGACTGTGGAATTACACTGGAAATTTCACAACATTCAAACTTATTGCATTTCCATATTTAAAAAGTAGGCAGGGATATTTTTGTGGATTCTCTGTCAAAGTGCTTTATTCTTCCTTTCCCCCCTCCCCATTTCAAACCTGCTAAAGAGGAATATCTCTTACCAATGAACCCAAGCTGAGAAAATTCAAGAATCATCCAATCTTCAGATGACAACTGAAGTGCGAAGTTTTTTATTGTGCTGAAGTAATTCTGCTTGACAACAATGTCATCCTCAAGCTAAGGGAACCAACAGCAAGACCAGCAAAAGAAAGGGGGGGAGGGAATAGGAAAACAGAGTTTTAGGTAAGCCACATTTCAAAGTCAAATACACATTTGGACATCAAGGGCTGTATCCAGTGAAGTAATCTCATTAGTATAGAAGACTGTTCTTCAACCTTGGCTCCCCAGATGTTCGTGGACTACAATTCCTGACATCCCCAGCCATCTTAGTTGCTGGTCAAGGGGCCAGGGGAGTTGTAATCCAACAACATCTGCGGATCCAAAATTGAAGAACACTGGCATCATAGACTCTTCAATCCAGTGAAAGCTGCCATGAGCTAAAGCGGGTCACACACACACACACCCCATTTCCACAAATTTCCTCTTCCTCCTGATGGTACCCCTTACTACTGGGGTTCCCCAAATCTCTGCAGCAGATTTAAGCGTGTATGTGTGCAAAGAAGGCTGAAGTGGGATTGGGGAAACAGCAGAAATCATCTCCCCCTCATTTCCATTATTCCACTAGATCGAAGTGTCTTCAATTAGCAGAGGGTCACAACTGAACACAACCCAATAACTTCAGTGGCAAATTAGAGATTGCTGTTACTCTGTGGCCATGTTTTAAAAATCCATTTACACTATTAGAATTATCACATGGAATAACCATGTTGGGACCATCCCACTAAAGGGTTTTCATAGCAAAATACCATACACTATGGGATTTTAAAAAGTTGTTTATTGTCCTGGGCTACAGTTATACAAGGATGCTATCGGAATCTAATAATCTTCCAAAAAGCCATATGCATGTAAAAAGGGATTTTTTTAAAAAAAGTCAAGGAATTCTCCTGCCACACAAGCAACTCTGTCCATTCCTCCTTGCAATCCCATTATTTATGGGCACACAGGATATGGTATGACCAGGTTTATATGTGGCAGAACACAGCAGGAGTATTACTTAAAGGATAAGATACACTCAGGGCAAGCTTTATGTGCCTGTGTGAAGAGAGGCCGCAAGTATTAGATTTACTCAGTCAGCTTCTCTCCTGTTATCAAACCATGGTTTGGAAACCAAGAGCATCCTACAGCCTTGCGTTTTTTCCCCCTTGTCCAAATTTCTCTTCCGACAACAACTAAGACATGTAACACCTAAACCAAGCCACTAAAGACCTTGCTAAAAGTCCAAATTCACTTTGATGATGTAGGATCTAAACCAGAGATGGAAAAATAACAATTGTGCAGCTCTGTGGTTGTTATAAATAGTGCCCTTAAACCTTATTCAGGCAAGAAATGACACAGCTGCTCAGTTTTATAGGAGCAAATTAGATTCACTGAATTAGGATCAGCTACTTACAGAGTGTGTGAAACTAAGCATGTGCATATCAGTCTTTTTTTAACTGTGGCCTTATTGAAGCCATATGTGATGAACTAAAGCATATTTACAAAGCATGACCTTGGCAATTACAGCTGTTTCTGAAGTTATAAACAAAAGGCTTAGCTTAGCAATTAGAAATCTGGAAAGAAGTATTTAAACTAATGCATTTTAAATGTTAAATTAAAACATTAGAAGAGAAAAATCAACTATAAATCAACTGGCTTCTTTTAGCTTTATTTACCTAAAAAGTTAAGATATATACATGTATACCCTCAGTTGGCTTGATTTTTTTGTTTAGTCTATCTATAAAACCCTTATAAATTTGACCAGTTCCCATATGTTATGCCTCAGTTGCAGCTTGCCTAAATAACTTTACTTAAATCATGTGCTGGAGCATGGCTGGATATTAGTTTTCACCCTTAAAATACAAAATCAGTTTACCTGAAGGTAGTAAACACCCTTTTTCTGTGCATACATCATAAGAAAACAATAATCCAGATTTTGCTTTGTCCGCCATCTGAAATTAGATAGATAGTTTGCTAGACTGAACATCTCAGTAGACAATGAGGATATACAGTAACTATAATAAAGTGGGTATCCAAGAGGAATCTGTGGAGGATGGAAGTTCACTCTGTCCCTCTCACACAGGTGGATGGCAATAGCAGAAGCAGCACCAGCTTCTTAAGGATCTTCCCATTCGCCAGTTCACTGAAGTCTCTGAGAAGGCCAGTTCTAGGGAAGTCATCAGCGTATTCCCAGAGGTCTCCTGCGTGCTTGCTTCCCCCTCATTTGGCATAACTGTCCTGTTGGCTCAGGACTACTTACTGTATGCTGCCCTTTGTGGTCAGAAATATTCTCCAGCAGCATGAGGGATGTGCACCATGTGCAACCTTTGCAGAGGGCAGCTTTGAGGAGAAGCAGAGTACTCACAGCTGCCTCTCATTGGATTGAGCCTGCAACACCTGAGGTTTAAATATGTCTCCTCCCCCCAATATTATTTTCCCAATAAGTATTGACACACACCCTCTTCGTGTTTTTCTCACTCAAGGGAGAAAAGCACACAGGTACTTCTGTTGCCTGTCTGTGTATGTATATACACACACAAACCATGAGTATAATCATCATCTGTTTATCTGTATGTCATCTTTCCAGAAAAGAGTGCTCAAAGTGGCTCACAACATTGCATATGAACAATAAGGATAAGTATAACAATTCAAAACACACATTAGAAGCAATTAGAAATAATCATAATATCAATACAAAAAAAATCAATCCACATTGTATAAAACAATACAACTAAGCTAACCTAACAATTTAAATTAGACAGACGAGAGAATATCACCAACACACACACACAAAAACCATCACTGTGTTCTAGATGATGCACCTGCATCCAATTGTTTGGATCAGAGACTCAATCTTCAAACATACAAGAACTCCACCCCACCTCTCACCTGCCTGGGGTAGCACACATGCACCCACCCTGGCTCTCACACTGATATTGTGGGCTCTCACCCCGCAGCCAGTAACCTTCCTTCTATACTCTCTCATCAAGCAACATACATTCATCCAGGCTAAGAGCCATAGACAAGGTCTCAGGAGGTAGCAACCTCATCATTGTGGTGACCCCTAAAGTGGAAATATCCAAAGGGAAAGTTCCCCTTTGGTGTCAACCCTTTGGGGATTGGCCTGCTAGAAGCAGCTCACCAGTCTGCCTTTTAAGTTTTTCATTGCAGGGATACTCCTGCCAAGCTAACTGCTGTCTAGCTGAGGCTCACTACAAGACCTCACCAAGCAGCAACAAGTTCTCAAGTACCTGTATGATTTGCTCTGTAGGACAACTAGCATGGAGGAGGTTGTTAGGAACAGCTAAGGTTGGCCAAAGTAAAATGGCTTAGCCTGGAGTGATTGTGGGGGTATTTTGCCTAGGTTTATTTTATTTATTTAAAATATTTATATCCCTCCCTTCTACCCTATAATAGGGCACTCAGGGCTGCGTACAAAAATAAAATTAAACATGTACATAATAAAATTGTAAACAGTGAAATCACAAAAACATTCAAATAAATTTAAAATACATAAAATACAATTAAAATACATAAAATACACACACATATACACACACATACTAAAGGGACTACACAGGTAAAATTTAATGCAGAAGGCATAAAATCAGTGTCAGGCTCTACCTTCAATCCCTCCCAAAGGCTCTCCAGAACAAGATCGTTTTCAGAAGTCTCCAGAAAACCAACAGGGAGGGAGCAGAGTGGACTTCTTGAGGTAGAGTATTCCAAAGCTTGGGGACCACAGCTGAAAAGCTCTCTCCCGCATGCCTGTCAATCTAACATCTTTCACTCCAGGCACGCAGAAGAGACCAGAGGCAGATGATCTTAAATCCCGGGCAGGTACATATGGGAGTAAGCAGTCCCTCAGGAACATTTGTCCAAGGCTTCTGGGATGCTTTAAGCTGGGAAAAATTTGAGTGTCTCATACAGTCCACCTGCAGCTTGCTGGTCTAAAAGGGAGGCAGCTATATCTTATCTGTACTGCCTGGTACCAAGGTCAGGAGGCCTAAGTAGCCGTAAATTAGTAGGCCTGCCCTTGCAGTGAACTTCTGGACTATTCCATCATCAAGAGGTGTTATGATTGGCCTCTTGCTGTTTCTGGGCAAATTCCCATAAAAGAGGGACTAAGCTAGTGGCCCCATTCCATCTTGAATTACCTGTGTGATGTCTATTGGTATAAGGAGCCAAGGGGACTAGCTCTTATACTTTCATGTCTGTATTTAGCTTAGGTTATTTTATGTCTGTGTGGAACTTTCTCACTGTATTTTTGTATAGAAGACTATGCCTAAAACTCTGTTTAAGAGTGTTTGGCTTAAAGGAATTATATGCTGCTTTTTTATATGCACTTATATTTTCGCTAATAAACTACTTTATATTAACTGGTGTGTGTTGCCTGGGAGCTGTGGCTCTGAAACCGGTACCTTGACCGCTAAGCTACTGAACTGGGCTGGGTTGAGGCTCCAGAGCAGTGAGTGAATGGTTTGGCCCTTGCTCCTTGAAATCTTTGCCAGTCCATTGGTACTTTGAGTTCCCCTTCACTCAGAGTGGGAGACCAAGTTAAGGGGTGGTGGCAGTCTACCTACCTTACAGGGCTGGCATTTTGTCTAATGCAACCCTCGTAAGGGAGGCATGGGGTGTGCCTGGCTGGGGTCAATTGGCCTGGGGTCAGGGGATTGGACCCCAGATTCCTTGACGGGGATTTCAAATCAGGAAAACAGCACACTCCTCTGTGGTGACAATCTAAATAGCTCATGTTAATATTAATGCTTGAAAAAACCAGAGAAGGCCCCATGTCTAATTTAGTTGTGTACTCATCCAGTATGGGAGGTTCTGACCCCATCACCTCAGAGGCTTTTGTGCATGATGCATTGCCTCTAGTTAAAATCCCAATAGTACCAGCTCTTTATTATTTTAGAAAAGTAAATGTCTAGACTATAGGTCGCAGAGAGTAGCTGTGGCATCATGTTTTCACAACTATTACTAATATGAAATATTTTAATGACACCTTTCTGTCATACAGTGATGTTCATGACATCAATATCACAGCAGCAGCAGATATAAAAATAAATCCAGAACTCCAAATCAAAAAAGTAGTAAAAGCAACTCAAAGTTGTGCTGGCAGTTCACAGACCATAACAAAGTCAACTTAATAGCAATACCTACTATTTAATACAACACAAACCATGAACAAAAATCTAAAAGATTATTAACTCAAATAATTTTTCCAAATCCACACATTTCCTTAACCAAGAGACCTATTTAAGTTTATTCAAGGGCCAGATTATTCTATATGAATGTAATATTCCTAAACAAAATATGTAAAATAAATCCAACATTCTCATCAACCCTAGTTTGGCATAAACCATGTTCACATATATGATATGGTAGTTTTCATTTCACAGGATTTTGAATATGATCTACAATCAGTGGTGAACAAAGTTATTCCACCCATTTCCCAAGAAAATTCTTACCTGACTCTTTCTTTTGAGTCTCCGAATGTTTCCTTTAGATTTGTCAAGTCAGGGTAGTAGGATGCAGGTGGAGCTATTACTTCCACTAAGCCAGAACTGATTTCTTTAGAAAACCTATAATTAGAAAGTCAAACTTTGTTATTTTATACTTTTCTAGGTCACACTATATTCAAGAAACCCAATGCGATGAAGTAGATCAAATGCTGGACCTGGGTTCAAATTTCCGCTCAGCCATGGCACTCACTGGATGGCAGTGGGCAAGTTAACATCATAATATAATATCATTAGGTGGTTTAATATCAGCTTAATTGCTGATGCAAAAACATAGTTAAAGCTATAAGTATAGGCTGGGGTCCAAAGACTGCAAGATGGGTTCTGCGTTCACACCAGGAATGTGATTTACCCAATTGTACAAAAGCTCTCTATGTCCTTGAATATTCACTCCAGAGGGTCAGGAATCCCACTTCACAGAATCCAACAAACCACCACCAGCTGCAACTAGTAGCAAATAGCAGCCGAGTCCTCTACAAAAGCAGAAATGCTTCAAGACCTGGCCATAATTCCCTAGTCATAATCTATAATTTAAAACCATACTGTGTACTGTCTTTTAAAGTATGCAGGTACCTCGTCTATACTTCAGCACTAGCATAGTAACTTTTGTGTAGGTGCTATGCAATCCATTTATTTAATGTCAACATAATCCGTTTAATTATCCGTTAATCCCATTTGCTGATTTGCAAGTGAAACTGTTTAATGGCTCTATGCAATATACAGCAGTATGCAACCCATGCATATTGAAGAAAAATACTACTTTTTAAGAAACAATAGGTAAGCAAAACATTTCACTTATAGTTCATGTAGAATAAACTTACTCCTTCTCTAGACTTGCTACAACACCATTTACATAGTCAAGGTCTGTCTAGAAGGGGAAAAAAGAGAGGCATTTTTAAGCAATACTTTACAACCAAATATAGTAAGTTAGTTTTAGACGATTGTGTAATTTCTACAGCCTTTTTAAAAAATTCAAGTAGCAGTCAAGTGGTCTCGAAAGGATTTAAATAAATACTGTTCACCTAAAGACTGGCATGATGAAACATACAAAATGTGATCATTCAACACAGCATATCAAGGAATTAATTTCACTCACAAAAACTAACCAGCACAATTTTCAATTCAATTCAGCACATTACCTGTATTAATTTACCATATTTACTTCAAGTTAAGAAAATGTCAGTCTTAAGGCCGTGAGTGCAAACAGAGCTGATATGGTGACATATTACTCATGCCTTGCATCAATTGTGAATGGCACACTTTGGTTTAAAACACTGCTTTCCTTGGCAAAATAAAAAATATTAAGGATAGGGAAAGGCTCAGGTCCCTTCTTCCACGTACGCTGCTGAGAAAAACAGAAATTTAAAACTAATGTCTGTTATTCACAATGGACAAAAGGTGCACACACCTTTTGTACAAAGTACTGTACAGTATTGTACAAAGAATGTCTTAGCTATGTGTAACCCATAAACCTTTCAAAAAAAATTAAATAGCTTTCTTTCTGTGTTCAACAGTAGTAATTTAAGTAGGGCTGTGTGTACAAGGGCCATTTCCTATTCTTCTGCTTTGACATTCTCTACAGAAGCAACGGCAGTGAATACGTCTGCAAAAAGAAGTGACAATGTGGTGCACCACAATATTCACACATGGAGTCTTATGTTGGGTATGCCCCATTCTGTTCCCTTATTAGTTTTCTTCTTTATGAAGACAGTGCCCCTCTCCACTATACCACAGCAGTACAAGTGTACTAACGTATCCATTTAAAAAGAGATAAATACCAGCAAAACAAAGGTAGCCACTTACACATTGCCAAAAAGAGGAAATGCATCACCAGCAAAGACAGGAAATATCTGCATAACATTTGCATATATATATACAGATGCAAATTTATAAATATTTACTACAATTTCAATAGAAATACAATGTTGAGCTAAATGTTGATGGGCAACTTCAAGGCTCCTGATCTCCCTTCTGAGGGTTACCCTTTAAATCGGACTTGGATCAGATATGCTGCCAAATAGAAGACACATAGGATAGCCCTCTGCAAAGTAGGGCACTTGGCCACCCTACGCAAAACTACCCCCTCCGTGCATGACAACACCCCAGGCTGGGAACTTTGACTCTCGCTCGCATTGAGAAAGCACATCTGCCCTGATTTTCTTGACTCAAACTACCAAATAGTAGTATATGGCCACCTGCTGCAAAAGAAGTATCTCCCTCCTCAGTTAATGATGTGTAAGCTTGAGTACAGGCATACCCCGCTTTAAAGTATGCAATGGGACTGGAGAGTGTACTTTAAGTGAAAATGTACTTAAAGTGAAGCAATTATCTTCACTTGTACTGCATGCAATCACCACTAGATGGCAGCAGCGTCATGCCAATAAAGTGTCCGTTATTGCGAAGTGCATACTTTAAGCAGGGTATGGTGGAATATGGAGCATGTACTTTATAGCGAGGCTACTTTAAGTGAAGCTACTTTAAGCGGGGTATGCCTGTATAGCACTATTCCCTTCACATCAGGACTTACAGGACTCATTTGTAAAAACTACACTACAGTTGGCACACACTTTGCTCACCTGAATAAGCCCACAGATATCTTGCTAGAGGATACCCAATCATCTCACTGTACTATTGCCATGTAGGGATGGGTGTTTTTTTTTTTTTAAAGATGTACCCTTTAATACAGCATATTGCAGCTTGTAAGTAGTTTGCCAAGCAAGAAAACTTGTAAGGCTACAATATTGCTCGCAAATTAAGATCAATCTCAGTTCAGTTTAAACTTACCCCTAACAAACTGATTGGCCTTAAAATAATAACGGACTTATAAGAATACCAAATAACTTGGACTTAAAGTACTTGTTCTAAACAACTGGTAAACAGCAAATGTTTTAGTTCACCTCTCACTTGTGTGATCTTGCTTTGTTATGACAGAAAAAGATCATAACACCCAAGCGAACTTCAACCTTTCTGTTTTGTTTTATTTAAACATTTAAAGTATTTTTACTCTTTTTCTTCAGCTGATGAGTCTCCCAGAGAATTTTCCAGAAAAACAATGAATTGGATCCAGTGTGTGTAACAGAGCTGGCAGAAGTAGATTCACGCCATCTCCAGCCCCCAGCCTCTCCAAAATGCCCCACTGAGAATCAGGAGACCCTGCTCAATGGGGTGGCCTATGGCACAGTGGGGCTGAGGAAAAGGGGGAAATCTCCCAAAATCAGGTGTAGGCAACTTCCACAAGTGGAGGTACCTTTCATAAGTGGAGCTCTCCATTCTGTATACTTAATTCTGGATCCAATTCAATAATTTTATATCTCTTGTTGTTATGCGCCTCCAAGTCAACTATGACTTATGGCGACCCTATGAATCAGCGACCTCCAAGAGCATCTGTCATGAACCACCCTACTCAGATCTTGTAAGTTCAGGTCTGTGGCTTCCTTTATGGAATCAATCCATCTCTTGTTTGGCCTTCCTCTTTTTCTACTCCCTTCTGTGTTTCCCAACATTATCTTTTCTAATGAATCTCTAAGAATTTAAAAACATAAGAACAGCCCTGCTGGATTGAGCCAAAGGCTCATCTACGCCAGCATCCTATTTTCACTGTGGCTAACCAGATGCCTACAGGAAGCCTGGAAGCAAGTAGAGCAAATCTCGTATTTTAAATATTGTACTATTTAGTTAAGACAGCCTCTCTCACTTTCTCATTTTTTCTTCTTCCTTTAGCCCTCACAGAAACTCTTTTGGAGCCCAAGTCTGTCTCCTGTCCTCCTTTCCACCTCCCCCAGGTTGTTTCTCACCTTCAGTGAAACAATGGTTATACAGTACACATTTGTGTCATCGTATCTCAGTGCACGCACGCACACGCACACACAAAAAATTAGTTTCTGAACAGATCTGGGGAATGAAGAGGTTTTTATCTCGGTCTGTACAGATCTTAAGTGCTTCTTCTTACCCCAAGGGAAAACAAAAATTGCTCAAATTCCTTTAGAAAATCATGTAGCTCAAACTGTATTTTTTTGGTGTTGCTAAACTACACTGCTTAAACCACCATGGTAGCTTTTGCTGTTGTAATATAACCCAAGGAGAATATTGATACATCTGTCCTAAATGTAATCTGATTAAGTCAATTTAGGTTTATTTAAAAGTTATATATTTAGATTGTTTATGACTTAAAGGCAGTATTAATTAAGACATTTGTACTGTGAAGTATAAAAGCTTGGTCTAACATGGTAGTCTAATAAAAAAAGACAGAGTAAGCATTGTTGCTTACTCTGTGTATCTCACTTTAAAGCGCCAACAAACTACCCCCATGGAATAATCTACCTCTGAGGGAAACTTAAGATAAGCAACAAATACAGAATGTCTTCTGCTCTTCTTGCGCTCACTTCAGTAAATTGGCATGTATTTTTTCTCATCCTGCCGGAGAATTCTACCAAGGTTTTGGAAAGCAAATTGTGGTTCAACAGATACCAGTCAGTTTCTCCCTTGATTGATCATATGCTGTCTGATTTGCAGAACTATAAAAAGTTGCACTTTTACAGACACAGGCAAACTGCTATAAGCACTTGCATAAGGAGTAATCAGACTTACCTCACTTGTGGCCAATAAATATCTGTCCCCTATGTGCCCTTGTCATTAAAGAGTGGAGCTAGTGAAAATGCAATGTAATACTTACTCCAGACACCTTTCCTACTGACTCTCTCACACGTGTTCTCCCACCCCTGCACAGAACCTCTGAGTTATCCTATGGTTCCACACTCCTGGTACCAAAACTCTTTAGAAGCTGTGTGGTCTCCCAACTGCATTGCACTCCCAATGCACTGCATTGCATCCCTATCCAGTTTTTCTTTTTTAAAAAAGAGAAAAACAGTAGCAAGGTTATTATTTCCTAAACAGCTGGCCCAGATTTACTGTTTGCTTCGGTGATGGGCAGAGGGGTTGTGAGTAGAACCGCTGATATAATTGTTGCTACTGCTCAGCAGTACATAACTGAATCCAATACACGAGTTGATATGCTGAGTGGAAGGAGGGAAAGGAAGATGGGGGGTAAACTGTGTGTTTTGAGACTTTAGTGGCACAAGTTCTCAAAAGAAAAACTTCCCTTCCACACTCGTCTCCAAACTGCCACATCAACATGGCAACTATTATCAACAAATATTCCCAGGCCAAACACCAGCAGTTGGCCAGGCTGTGCCACCTTACACCTTCCTTGCTGGCCCCCAGATGAGCAGTGTTGCTTTTGAATGGGAATCAAGTTTAGCTCTCATCCACGGCCATTTTATTTGAACAAAAATGTAATGCCCTGGCCACAGATCTATTAAATCAATTGTATTATATCAATTGTAATAGCAAAAAATGCAATATCTGGGGGCCAAATCACATTTGCCCAGGTACAAATGTATAGCAGGAGGTTTTAGTGAGAATCCATGATATCTCCATTTTGGGGAAAGACATGCTGCAATTAAGAAATTAGCACAGAAATTACATTATATTTAGGAAAACCTTTTAAAAAAATAACTTCACACAAAAATTCTTCCTTTACTTGCTATGCAGAAATATGCTACTTCAAATACAGGTTTGAATAACTTCCATGCAAGTTCTGTTGCATATCCAGGATCAATGCCAGTAGCAGTTTCCGTTATTAAATAAGCAAAATGTGGAGCTGCTGCAAATAGTTTTAACTGTGTATTTGCAGAGCTTGCTTCTTTGGTCGGCAAACAAGGTATATTTTTCCAAAAATTGTAAAAATAAACACTCCACAATGCTCATTTTGTGCAGCTTAAGCCATCTTATAAAGGAACACATTGATATTTTTAATGACGTTTGCTTAAGCAATCTTTTTCCAAGCCTCATAGTTATGAATTTATATTATAAAAAAATCTGCACAGAGAACTGGCAAGTTTTTACAGTTTGTCTAAAATTCATCTGGCTGCTATTAAAGGTGCTTCTGTATTAAGAAGCTGTAGTTCAGTGACAGAGCACATGCAGAAGGTTTCAGGTTCAGTCCCTGCAATCTCAAGGTAGGACTAGGAAAGAATCCTATCTGAAACTCTATAGAGCTGCTGCCAGTCAGTTTAAACAAAACTAAACTGGATGGACCAATGGTCTGACTTAGTATAACACAGCTTCCTATGTCCCTGTGTCAATGGACATCCAACCACAAGCTACTTTTGGCATGTTACTTCCACAAAACATATTAACAGCACAACTTCCTTCTATTCTCCGTAACCACATCCCCTTTTACACTTTAACCTGCAATATTTAACCTTGCCCCACTCCTCTGCCTGGACCTTTATCAGGAGAAGCTGCAGACTGGGAGGTACTGCTGCAGGGGTGAGACTGTGCTGGGACCATCAAGGGGCAAGCTTGTCTACCTGCTTTGCCCCCTCACCCCTGCTCTTAGTGACATTTTTCTGGGGATTCTCCTTTACCAGGAAGATGAATGCTTTTGGCTTTTAGCTGTCATTGCTTTTTAGAAATGCTAGAATTTTGTTGGCTTGAATTTTTGTAAATTGTGTTGTTTTTATTTGTATTTTGTATTTGTGATTTTCTATTTGTGTGTAAGCCACGTTGGGGGCCTTTTAGGCCAAAAGGCGGCCTAGAAATAAACCATAACATAACATAACAATATGCCACTGGAAAAAAATGTTACTGCCAAATGTGGCAGATTGCAGTTCAAGAACTTTATTTCTGGATGGTGCACAATCTTTACTGCTCAGGTAGCTCAATCAACAGAGAATGAGACTCTTAATCCTGGGGTCATGGGTTTGAGGCCCATGATGGGTGCACTGAAGCAGCTCTTTCAGGGAAAGGCCATAGCTCAGTGGCAGAGCATCTGCTTTGCATGCAGAAGGTCCTTGGTTAAATCCCTGGCATCTCCTAGGTTAGGACTGGGAAAGGCTCCTGTCTGAAATCCTGGAGAGCCACTGCCAGTCAGGGTAGACAAAACTGAGCAAGATGGACCAATGGGCTGACTCAAGATAAGGCAGCTTCCTATGTTCCTTATGCTCACTTACCTGGAAGTAAGTCCTATTGAACTGAGGCTTACTTCTGAGCAGACATACCTAAGATTGGGCAGTTAATTACTCTCTCTAAATTACTGCATACTCTATTGTTGGTTTTTTTGTAATAAATGTTTTATTTATTTTTTTACAGAAAAAGAAAGATCTACATTGACTCCAGAAAAATATACAGCAATCACGACAACAAAGTAATAATAATAATAATAATAATTTAATTTATGTGTCGCCTATCTGGCCAATGGCCACTCTAGGCGACGTACAAATCAGTTGCAGTAAATGCAGCACAATAAAATACACATAAAATACAATATAACAAGGAAACTATAAATAGGAATGATAACAGTTCAGAGTAATAGGCAGTTAGTCCTGAAAATTAACCCTCCCCGGAAGTCCCAAAGGCCTGTCTGAAAAGCCAGGTCTTCAAGGCTTTGCGGAATACATTCAGGGAAGGGGCATGCCGAAGATCGTACGGGAGGGAGTTCCAGAGAGTGGGGGCCGCCACTGAAAATGCCCTCTCTCTAGTCCCCACCAACCTAGCTGTTTTAGTTGGTGGGACTGAGAGAAGGCCCTGAGTGGCTGATCTTGTCAGGCGGCATAATTGGTGACGCTGGAGGCGCTCCATCAGGTAAAAGAAGAAATTTACCAGGATATACTGCTTACAGGTAATGGAGTATACTAAATCCTTTTACACTTATTGTTATCGATAATCTGAGTCCCTCTCTATTCCTCCCATATATTAACAAGAAATTAAACTAAACTAATTAACTGACTAACTGAACCCTGCAAGAAAGCCATGGGGTAAAAAATTGAGAGGTATTAAAGTTGTCAAATATGTATCCAGTAATTTGCTATATGCTGGGAGCTGGACCATCATGTGGCTGGAACTGCTGAGTGGGACATAACATTATCAAATTCCATTCATTTCTTAACATGTATCGGCACCAAGCAAAGACTGATACCATAATACAGTAAAGATGATCAAGCATTCTATATCCATACATATTTTGCTGGAGGGATCATATTATTAGCTTCATCATTAACAAAACAAATGAAAATATACCATTTTCCTATAAAATAGTCAGTTTTTACTTGCCCTCTCAATACTTTTAATTTAGCAGCTATTTTTTCCCCGCCACAGCCAGTTGTCAGGGTTTTTTTATGCCAATAATCAGCTGTGGCCCCAGTAAGGTCCCTCCAGAACCTGGCTAGGGTTAATCAAGCAGCTGTCAACAGATGCTTGACTATTTTTTTGCATTTTAAAGTCTGCATTATTTCTATCAAACAGATTAAGTAATGCCAGTTGAGAGGTCATGTCCAATGGCCATTTAACTATAACTTTAATCTGGGTAAAAATCATTTTCCAAAATTCCATTGCCCTGGGGCATGACCACCACATGTGATAATACATACCCTTCATTTGGCATCCTGTCCAACAAATTGGAGAAGTAGACGCTGTTATTCTAGACAGCAGAGTCGGAGTGGTGTATACCACCGATATGGTAATTTAAGTATTTGTTCTTTAACTTGTGTTGCAGGTGTATTCAAGGCTGGCCTATTCCACAATTTTATCCAACCCTGATCTTCTATAGGTATGTCATTTTCCCATTGCTGTTTAAAGCCCGTGAGATTGCCCATATCTTTATCTATTAATAGTGTATAAATGTTAGAGATTTGACCTTTAGCAACAGAAGTTGTGTTAACCACTATCATTTCAAAAGCTGATAGCTTTTTCAATGCTTGCATCTTTGTTTCTTCCTTTGTTAGAAAAGCTGTCAGTTGTCACCACTGAAACCATCCTAAAGGAACTTCATTTAAGTTTACCCTAATTTCTTCCTCAGATAACATCCTACCATCTTTGTAAAAATACCTTAGCCTATTTAAGGCCTTTAGACTTCCAGTCTTGCCATGGAAATATTCTGTATTTATTAAAAAATTGTGGATGAAAGAACAAAGGCGTCAATGGAGAGACCCATGAGGAAATTGATTTTACTCTGCAAGTCCAACATCGATATAAGGCTGCTATGAAGGGCCTGTCCTGTATTTGAGCTATGGCTTGTTTATTTTGTTGTGTATAAAATAAAGAGCTTATAGTATACCCTTTAAAAAGTCTGTTTTTCATTGATGCCCATCTCTTTTCCTTGTCTTCTCTCAAAAAAGAAATCAAGTGGTATAATTGATTAGCTTCATAATACAAGCGGATATGAGGAATCCCCCAGCCCCCCTGTCCTGTTTGCCTGTACCAATATTGTAGTCTGATCTGGGTTTTTTTCTTTGAAAAAAATAAAAGATTCTATTTCTCATTGCCAAATATTCAAATGCTTGTCTGGCATCTATACTGGTAAGGAGAGAAACAGAAAAGTTAATTTAGGAAGCACTGTCATTTTAATTGCAGTTATTCTAGCCAATAAAGATAAATTTAATTTTCCCCACACTTTCATTAAGGCAGTGGTAGCAGACCAAACTGGTCTGTAATAGACTAAACACATTTTTATAAAATCCCTTATTATTTGTACTCCTAGATACCTAATCTGTTTTCTATGTAAGGAGATGTCCAGAGAGGAGGCCAACTTTCTCTGGACATCAGGGGAAACATGGTAGCAAGCATTTCCGATTTTTTATAGTTTGATTGTAACCCTGATATTAAACAAAATACTTCTAGTTCCTGGCATAAAACTGGGGCCGCTTGTTCAGGATTTTGCACCATTAGTTCCAAATTATTGGCAAAGAGACTTAATTTATGTATTTGTCTTCCCATCTCCACCCTTTCTATGCTTCGGTTTTCTCTAAAATGGTCTGCGAATAGTTTCGTTATTAATAAAAAGAGGAGTGGAGATAGGGGACAACCTTGCTTTGTTCCCCGACTGATGATGACCAGTTGAGAGTCCATTCCATTTACATTAATCACAGCCTGAGAAGGAGTATACAATGCATTAATGACCTGGTTAAAAAGTCCACCCAAATTCATTGTTTAATAATCAATTTTAAAAAATCCCAGGAGACATTATCAAATACTTCACATATATATCAAGGGAAATCAAAGCAAGAGGGGATGCTGATTTTTTACTAAAACAAATCACATTTAAAAATCTTCTGATAGGATCTGCAATTTGACGATTGGGAATAAAACCACTTTGATCTGGATATATCAACTTAGGGAGTAATAGATTTAATCTTTTTGCTAATAAAGTTGTAAATAATTTATAATCATGATTCAATAAAGATATTGGATAAGAATCTAATTTAGTGGGGTCTTTAAAGGGTTTGGGTAGTACTATTATTCTTGATTGCTTCCAAGTTGGAGAAATTGGGGCTCCATGTAGGCTTTCATTAAAAAGTACTGTTAATGGAGGAATCAAAATGTCTTTAAAGAATTTATAATATTCACTAACAAAACCATCTGGTCCAGGTGCCTTGTTAGTTTTGATAAATTTAAACATTGTTCTCACTTCAACCTCTCTTATGTTGGCATCTTCCTTTTATTTCATCTCTGTCAGTCAGTGTGTTCCCCTGTTGATTATTCAATGTCCCTACCCTTGGTTTAAATTTCCCTTTAATTTCTATAATTTTTGGTATAGGGCTCTTGTTCTACCTTCTTTGTCATCCTCTTCTATTTCTATACAATAACTATTGTAATAGCTCTCTTTGTCCCTATGTACTAGTCGCTGAATTACTGCATTTAGGATTCTGACCATGTTTCTATCTCCTTTTGCTTTCCTTCTTTCTTTAACCATTTTAAGTGTTTCGTCAGTCATCCATTGAGGTCTTTCTTTTTAACGACAGGTATTGTCTTTTTGCATTCTTCCCTGATAATGTCTGACTTCAATTTATAGTTCTTCTAGTTCTCTATCAACTAAGTTTAAAGCTCAAATCTATTCCTTATTTGATCTTTATATTCTTCTGGGATGTTATTTAAATCATATTTTGGCATTATGATTGCTTTGTTCTTCTTTAGATTTACAGTAGGGCCCCAGTCATACGGCAGGTTAGGTTCTAGACCTCCGCCGAAAAGTGAATCTGCTGGAGTGCAGGAGTCTTATCGCCCCGAAGAGGAGAAGATCAGCTGTAGCGCGCTACAGCTGATCTTCCCCTCTTCCGGTGCGATCAGCTCGAGCGTGGGAGTCTGATCTGAGCTGTAGCAATCTACAGCTGATCTTCTCCTTCTCCGGCGAGATCAGATGGAGCACGGGAAGCTCCAGCCCCCCCTCCAGCTGATCACCCTGCTGGCGCCATATTAGCAGAACGCCAAAAAGCAGGGCCCTACTGTACTCTGATTTTCGATATTACCAGTTCATGATCTGTACAGCAGTCTGCTCCTGGTCTTGCTTTTTCAGACAGTATGGAACTTCTCCATCTTCTGCTACCAATTATATAATCAATTTGATTCCTATATCGACCATTTGGTGATGTCCACGCGTACAGCCATCTTTTTGGTTGCTCAAAAAATGTGTTTGCAAAAAAATCTCTCTTTTCTGCTTCATTTCTATCTCCTAAGCCCCATTTCCCCACAATTCCTAGTTCTTCTCTGTTCCCTGCTTTTGCATTCCAGTCCCCCATGATTATCAGCACAACTTGTTTTGGTGTGTGATCAATTTCTTCCTGTACTTCTGCATACTGGATGCTGGTTATGTTAATAGGTTTCCCGTTTAATCTCATTGATATAACTCATTCAGACCTTGAGTTAAAGCTCCTAATTGCTTTTGCTACATTTCACTATTAAAGCAACCCCATTTCTTCTTAATTTCTCATTTCCTGCATAAAATATTTTGTAGTTGTCTGATTGAAAATGTCCCATTCCAGTCCATTTTAATTCACTCACGCCAAGTATTATAACGCTGATGCATTCCATTTCTTGCCTGACAATTTCTAACTTTCCCTGGTTGTTGCTTCTCACATTCCATGTTCCTATTGTGTACTGGACTCTCCTTTCGCATCTGTGTGCATCAGCCTCTGGGCTTCCTTTCGGCTTTGACCCGGTTGCATCATTAGTCACAGTGCTATTCGTGCTTGTCCGTTGTTCTTCCTTAGTAGCTCGGTGAGTGCCTTCTGACCTGGTGGTCTCATCTTCCAGCACTATCTTGTGTTGCATCTGGGATACTCTGTTCATAGGGTTTTCATGGTAAGAGGTATTCAGAGGTAGTTTACCATTACCTTCCTCTGAGTCTGGATGCATCTTAGTCTGGTGTCTCAGCTTTGACCATTCCGCCTTGCGTGACCCTGTTAGGAGTCTAGCCTCTTGGTCTTGACTTCTGATGGCATTGCTCTCAGCTTCTTCAACATTTTCAAACCCCTTCACCACGTTAAGGTGTGCATCCTAGAGGAGGAAAGGTATCTCTCCTAGTCCCGTAACACCTTTACCTCTCCCTACTATAACATAAGTGACCTTTTTTTGGCAAACTTTTGCAGTCTTTAACAAGAATGATGAAATTTTAAAAGGGGTAGGCCTAGAAGTAGGCATTGTGAGAGCAGGGGCACAGGATATAAATTCAGAACAGCAAAATTACCACAGGCCTAACCACAAGTGCCAAAGACACTTGAAGAGAGACACTGCTTACAAGTGCCTGTACGCTAATGCTAGGAGCCTGCGAACCAAGATGGGAGAACTGGAGTGCTTGGTCTTAGAGGAGAGCATTGATATAGTGAGCATAACGGAGACCTGGTGGAATGGAGAAAACCAGTGGGATACGGTTATCCCTGGATATAAACTATATCGGAAGGACAGGGAAGGACGTATTGGTGGCGGAGTCGCTCTATACGTGAAAGAAGGCATTGAATCCAGCAAGCTCGAAACCCCCAAAGAGGCAGACTCCTCCACAGAATCGTTGTGGGTGGTGATACCATGCCCCAGGAGGGACTTAATACTGGGAACGATCTATCGTCCCCCTGATCAAAATGCTCAGGGAGACCTTGAGATGAGATATGAAATTGAGGAAGCATCCAAACTAGGAAATGTGGTAGTAATGGGTGACTTCAACTACCCGGACATAGACTGGCCGCATATGTGTTCCAGTCATGACAAAGAAGCAAAGTTTCTAGATATTCTAAATGACTATTCCCTAGACCAGTTGGTCATGGAACCGACCAGAGGGACGGCAACCCTGGACTTAATCCTCAGTGGGGACCGGGACCTGGTGCGAGATGTAAGTGTTGTTGAACCGATTGGGAGCAGTGACCACAGTGCTATTAAATTAAACATACATGTAACTGGCCAATTGCCAAGAAAATCCAACATGGTCACATTTGACTTCAAAAGAGGAAACTTCACAAAAATGAGGGGACTGGTAAAAAGAAAGCTGAAAAACAAAGTCCAGAGGGTCACATCACTTGAAAATGCTTGGAAGTTGTTTAAAAACACTATATTAGATGCTCAACTGGAGTACATACCGCAGATCAGAAAAGGTACCGCCAGGGCCAAGAAGATGCCAGCATGGTTAACGAGCAAAGTCAAGGAAGCTCTTAGAGGCAAAAAGGCTTCCTTCAAAAAATGGAAGTCTTGTCCAAATGAAGAAAATAAAAAAGAACACAAACTCTGGCAAAAGAAATGCAAGAAGACAATAAGGGATGCTAAAAAAGAATTTGAGGAGCACATTGCTAAGAACATAAAAACCAACAACAAAAAATTCTATAAATACATTCAAAGCAGGAGACCATCTAGGGAGACAATTGGACCCTTGGATGATAAGGGAGTCAAAGGTGTACTAAAGAACGATAAGGAGATTGCAGAGAAGCTAAATGAATTCTTTGCATCTGTCTTCACAGTGGAAGATATAGGGCAGATCCCTGAACCTGAACTAACATTTGCAGGAAGGGATTCTGAGGAACTGAGACAAATAGTGGTAACGAGAGAGGAAGTTCTAAGCTTAATGGACAATATAAAAACTGACAAATCACCGGGCCCGGATGGCATCCACCCGAGAGTTCTCAAAGAACTCAAAGGTGAAATTGCTGATCTGCTAAATAAAATATGTAACTTGTCCCTTGGGTCCTCCTCCGTGCCTGAGGACTGGAAAGTGGCAAATGTACTGCCAATCTTCAAAAAGGGATCCAGAGGGGATCCCGGAAATTACAGGCCAGTTAGCTTAACTTCTGTCCCTGGAAAACTGGTAGAAAGTATTATTAAAGCTAGATTAACTAAGCACATAGAAGAACAAGCCTTGCTGAAGCAGAGCCAGCATGGCTTCTGCAAGGGAAAGTCCTGTCTCAGTAACCTATTAGAATTCTTTGAGAGTGTCAACAAGCATATAGATAGAGGTGATCCAGTGGACATAGTGTACTTAGACTTTCAAAAAGCGTTTGACAAGGTACCTCACCAAAGGCTTCTGAGGAAGCTTAGCAGTCATGGAATAAGAGGAGAGGTCCTCTTGTGGATAAGAAATTGGTTAAGAAGCAGAAAGCAGAGAGTAGGAATAAACGGACAGTTCTCCCAATGGAGGGCTGTAGAAAGTGGAGTCCCTCAAGGATCGGTATTGGGACCTGTCAACTTGTTCATTAATGACCTAGAATTAGGAGTGAGCAGTGAAGTGGCCAAGTTTGCTGATGACACTAAATTGTTCAGGGTTGTTAAAACAAAAAGGGATTGCGAAGAGCTCCAAAAAGACCTCTCCAAACTGAGTGAATGGGCAGAAAAATGGCAAATGCAATTCAATATAAACAAGTGTAAAATTATGCATATTGGAGCAAAAAATCTTAATTTCACATATACGCTCATGGGGTCTGAACTGGCGGTGACCTACCAGGAGAGAGACCTCGGGGTTGTAGTGGACAGCACAATGAAAATGTCGACCCAGTGTGCGGCAGCTGTGAAAAAGGCAAATTCCATGCTAGCGATAATTAGGAAAGGTATTGAAAATAAAACAGCCGATATCATAATGCCGTTGTATAAATCTATGGTGCGGCCCCATTTGGAATACTGTGTACAGTTCTGGTCGCCTCATCTCAAAAAGGATATTATAGAGTTGGAAAAGGTTCAGAAGAGGGCAACCAGAATGATCAAGGGGATGGAGCGACTCCCTTACGAGGAAAGGTTGCAGCATTTGGGCCTTTTTAGTTTAGAGAAAAGGCGGGTCAGAGGAGACATGATAGAAGTGTATAAAATTATGCATGGCATTGAGAAAGTGGATAGAGAAAAGTTCTTCTCTCTCTCTCATAATACTAGAACTCGTGGACATTCAAAGACGCTGAATGTTGGAAGATTCAGGACAGACAAAAGGAAGTACTTCTTTACTCAGCGCATAGTTAAACTATGGAATTTGCTCCCACAAGATGCAGTAATGGCCACCAGCTTGGACGGCTTTAAAAGAAGATTAGACAAATTCATGGAGGACAGGGCTATCAATGGCTACTAGCCATGATGGCTGTGCTCTGCCACCCTAGTCAGAGGCAGCATGCTTCTGAAAACCAGTTGCCGGAAGCCTCAGGAGGGGAGAGTGTTCTTGCAGTCGGGTCCTGCTTGCGGGCTTCCCCCAGACACCTGGTTGGCCACTGTGAGAACAGGATGCTGGACTAGATGGGCCACTGGCCTGATCCAGCAGGCTCTTCTTATGTTCTTATGTTCTTATGTTCTATTTAACCAATTCTAAGCCCTTTTCAAATAACAACTTATGACAACATGAAGGCATACTCTGAAAACAAAAAAATAACAGAGTAATCCTTAACCACAGGTCTGTGTAGATTGTTGTTGTTATGTGCCTTCAAGTCGATTACAACGTATGACAACCCTATGAATCAGTGACCTCCAAGAGCATCTGTTGTGAACCGCCCTGTTCAGATCTTGTAAGTTCAGGTCTGTGGCTTCCTTTATGGAATCACCCAAGTTCAAGGCACACAGCCCACGCACCTCTGCAACCAAATGGGACGGCATAAAATCAGACCAGGCATCATTACCTGATGCCTAACAGATGGGGTTGGAGGTGGCTGAAAATGAAAAGGAATAAAATAAAGAAAATTAGACAGCAACACCCCCCCCCAGGATCTAATTTGAGTACATCCAGGACTGTTATGATCCTTCCTTAGCCATTACCTTCAAAACTTCCACACCCATGAACAAGTTAACATTGGCTCAATGTAACACAAAAACTTATGTCTTGCCAATGGAGAAAAAAATCCCCCCTTCCCCCCCTTTTCCCTTTCCCATTATTTGTTGTGGGCTCAGTCTTAGCACAGCTGACAATCTAACAACACAGGTCTACCATCTTTTCCATTAATGCCTCTCTTCTTACGAGATTTCTTAGTGTTGTCAATGCATTGCCAGCCAGAGGTTGATGGTTGTCTTGTGCTTATCTCACCATCCTCTCCTGATTCTGAAGACTGCAGTTCTTCAAGTGCTGCGATGTTACAGGTTTCCAGAACCTGTAGGGACAAGTAAACGAAATGGGAAAGCCCAGTAGTATCGTATCACAGCTATCTGAAGTGCTGAAGTTACTGGGTGCAGTTCACACCTTCTGCATAATGTTTCAGGAGCAAGATCTTGTAACATGATAATGGATTTGCCTTCATGGGTTAAATCTTTAGTTCCCTGAAGTAAAGTCAGCAGTTCTTCTTTTTGGTTGTACCTTCCAAAACATACCATGTCGTCTCAGGGGGGAGGGGAGCATTTTCGCACTGTCTGCTTCCAAGTGCTCTGTGTGCCCTGTCGAGGTCTGCAGCAGTTATATTAAAATCTGGAAAAGTCATTTTGAGCCAAGTTGCAATAAAAGCCTTTACTGATGTGATGTGTTCTTCCGTTTCTTCAATTACTCCTCTAAAACGTAAATTTCCTCTACAACATTGTTTTGCAGGTCTTCCAGCTTTGTATTTATTATTTTATTTTCCCTTCGCAGAAGCTCAATCTCCTCTGTATTAGCAAGGCACAAATCCATGGCCTCAGAGGCCGTGGTCACTATATGGTCGAAGTGAAACTCCAGACCTGCCAGTCTATCTTCAATGGGTTTCAAGCTGTTTTCCAGTTTATTGGTAAACTCTTCTTTTAGTTGTTGTAGCTGCATAGTAAGTTCTTCTTGAAAGCTAAGTTCCCCGTTTTGAGTTGTGTTGGGCTAGTTCTTCTGAGTGCCGGGTGCCATAATGCTATCTGTGCTAGGCCATGAGATAGATTCAAGATTTTTGTTTACAGGTTCAAAATAAGAGGCCTGTTCCTTTTCTTTCCTCCTCAGAGGGGTTGAGTACATTCCCCAGAGACAGAAGAACAGGATCCGGAGTGAGTTGAGTCAAATGGGTGCAGGATGGAGATTGATTCTGTCCAGGAGGGAGAGGAGCAAAGGAATTAGGGGGGCATGTTGTAGCACAGCCAGCCACACACACCACCTCTGTAGGTTTTGAATGTTTCACTGCTTGTTGTTGAACCTCTAAATCCAAAAACAAAATTTATTCTAAAGCTAACCACACAATGACAATAGAAAACAATACATAATGCTCAGAGATGTGTTTGAAACTCTTTCCAGTTAGAAACAGCAGTAAGTTAAAACAGTACAGCAATAGGTTTTATTTTCATATTCAGTCAGAATTTAAGATAAAATAGTGTTGAAAGACAGAGTAGAGTTATGCCACTAGGGATTTATTTGAATTAAACATGACATGATAATTGTAGAATCTAATCTATGGACTTTGGAGAGTCACTTAATTTATCTGATAAATATGGGGAGCCAGAGTACAGAAGAATTGGTTGGATGCTGTTTTGTATTTTAATGGATTATTCTGGGAGGAATGACCCGATATTATATATAATAATAAATAAAATAAGATCCCATATATTTCAAGTGAAACACATTGTTGAACAGATTTAACAGGTGCCTTGCTTAAGGGCAAAAAATCTGTGCAGATTCCAGATCAGCAGAGCCTATGGACATGTAACTGAATACTCACGTGCACTCCTTATAATCTGTTCTGCTCCATTTGTTCTGTCTCCCTCTTTTCTCCCCACTAACAAAATTTAGATTGTAATGTTTTCAGGACAAAAGCATGTATTTTGCTGGCCTTACTCAAAGAAAGCATAATGAAAGTGGATTATGTAATTATTAAAATCTTCATGATATCGTCTAAATCTCAATTGTTCTGCATGGGTACCAATCATGGGATTGCACTCAGGGCTCTTACTACTAGTTCAAGCAGAGTCACTTACATTTTTATCCAGTGCCAAGATCTAGCCCCATGTATGAGCGGTGGAGCCACACCACACTGCTGCTCTTGTGCTGGCTTTAAAAATTGAGGCAAAGAGTGGCACTGGCCATTGCATCTCAAAGGCTGCCAGAGTAGCTTTGAATGCTGAATCATAGAATAGTAGAGTTGGAAGGGGCCTACAAGGCCATCGGGTCCAACCCGCTGCTCAGTGCAGGAATCCAAATCAAAGCATTCCCGACAGATGGCTGTCCAGCTGCCTCTTGAATGCCTCCAGTGTCGGAGAGCCCACTACCTCTCTAGGTAATTGGTTCCATTGTCATATGGCTCTAACAGTTAGGAAGTTTTTCCTGATGTCCTGTCGAAATCTGGCTTCCTGCAACTTGAGCCCATTATTCCGAGTCCTGCACTCTAGGACGATTGAGAAGAGATCCCACCGCTCCTCTATGTGACAACCTTTCATGTACTTGAAGAGTGCTATCATATATCCCCTCAGTCTTCTCTTCTTCAGGCTAAACATGCCCAGTTCTTTCAGTCTCTCCTCATAGGGCTTTGTTTCCAGTCCCCTGATCACTTTGTTCCCCTCCTCTGAACCCATTCCAGTTTGTCTGCATCTTTCTTGAAGTATAGAGACCAGAACTGGACGCAGTACTCAAGATGAGGCCTAACCAGTGCTGAATAGATGGGAACTAATACTTCACACGATTTGGAAACTATACTTCTGTTAATGCAGCCTAATATAGCATTTGCCTTTTTTGCAGCCACATTGCACTGTTGGCTCAGCAATATGACATGTGAGAAGGATATTGGAATTGTCATTGATCACATTGATCTTATAACTGTGCATTTGGTTTCTTTTTCCTAAGTGTAGAACTTTGCATTTATCCCTGTTGAATTTCATTCTGTTGTTTTCAGCCCGATGCTCCAGCCTATCAAGGTCCCTTTGAATTTTGTTTCTGTCTTCCACGGTATTAGCTATGCCCCCCAATTTTGTATCATCTGCAAATTTGATAAGCATGCTTTGTACATCCTCATCCAAGTCGTTAATAAAAATGTTAAAGAGCACTGGGCCCAGGACCGAGCCCTGTGGTACCCCACTCGTTACTTCCACCCAGTTTGAGAAGGAACCATTGATAAGCACTCTTTGAGTACGATTCTGGAGCCGACTGTGGATCCATCTGATAGTTGTTCCATCCAGCCCACATTTAGCTAGCTTCCTAATCAGAATATCATGGGGCACTTTGTCAAAAGCTTTGCTGAAGTCGAGATATATTATGTCCACAGCGTTCCCACAGTCTACAAAGGAGGTTACCTGATCAAAAAATGAGATGAGATTAGTTTGGCAGGATTTGTTCTTCATAAATCCATGTTGGCTCCTAGTAATCACTGCATTGTTTTCAAGGTGCTTACAGATTGACTGCTTTATAATCTGCTCCAGAATTCTTCCAGGGATTGATGTTAGGCTGACTGGTCTGTAGTTCCCTGGTTCCTCCTCCTTGCCCTTTTTGAAGATAGGGACAACATTAGCTCTCCTCCAGTCATCCAGCACTTCACTGGTCCTCCATGATTTCGCAAAAATAATACAGCACGGTTCTGAGAGTTCTTCAGCCAGTTCCTTCAATATTCTAGGATGCAGTTTATTGGGCCGTGCCGATTTGAACTCATTCAAAGTGATTAGGTATTCCTTGACCATTTGTCTATCAATCTCAAGATCCAATCCTGACCCTTCTACTTCATGTTTCCTGGGAGGGTCATAGGCCCTTTTTTGGGAGAAGACTGAGCCAAAGTAGGAATTGAGCACTTCTGCCTTTTCTTTGTCATCTGTTATCAGTTTGCCCTCCTCACTGAGTAGCTGTGCCACCATTTCTTTTCTCTGTCTTTTACTATGGACATACCTGAAGAAAGCTTTTTCGCTGCTTTTAGCATCCCTCGCTAGCCTCAGCTCATTCTTAGCTTTAGCCTTCCTGACACTATCCCGGCAATTCCGTGATACCTGCCTGTACTCTTCCTTTGTGGCCTGGCCTTCTTTCCACTTCCTGTATGTGTCCTTTTTTGTTTTCAGGTCATCTCTAAGCTTTTTGTGAAGCCACATTGGCTTCTTCTGCTGTTTCCCCCCCCTTTTTCCCTGTTGGAATTGCTTGCCATTGCGCTTTTAGAATTTCATTATTTAGAAACTTCCACCCATCTTGGACTCCTTTTCTCATTAGGGTCACTTGCCATGGAACTGTACTTACAATTGTTCTGAGTTTATTAAAATCAGCTTTCCTAAAGTCCAGGGTGCGCGTATGGCTACTCTCAGCTTTTGCTTCTGTTAATTCAACTATGGTGTGGTCACTTTCCTCCAGAGTTCCCATAACCGCCACTTCATCCACCAAATCCTCTTTATTGATTAGAATCAGGTCCAGGATAGCTGACCTTCTGGTTGCTTCCTCCACTTTCTGTAGGAGGAGGTTATCTGCAACACAAGTCAGAAATTGCCATGTTTGGGAGAATTTGTCTCCCAACAGATATCGGGATAATTGAAACCCCCCATTACTACTACATCATGCCTCCTCAAAACATTGGCAATTTGCTTTTCAAAATTTACATTCTCATCTTCTCCTTGATTGGGTGGTCAGTAGGAGACTCCAAGCACCACATTCCTTTTGTTACTTGCCCCATTAATTTTAATCCATATACTCTCGGTGGAGCTACCAAGCTCATCTTCCTGTATTTCTGTGCAGGGATATATATTTTTAACATATAGCGTGACTCCACCTCCCTTTTTATTCCTTCTGTTCTTCTTGAACAAGTTGTATCCTTCAATTGCTATATTCCAGTCATGGGAGTCATCCCACCAGGTTTCAGTTATACCTATCAAATCGTAATTGTCCTCCTGTATTAAGAGTTCAAGTTCGTCCTGCTTGTTTCCCATGCTCTGCGCATTAGTATACAGACATCGAAGACCATGTGATTTATGGCTTGGCTTCCTTACTACATTTTTCTGAGGGCTGTCACTGGTCCCTATTAGAGCCGATCTCTTTGGTCCCACTACTGTGCATAAGCCTTCATCAGACGTTACCACCAAGTTTACATCTCCCTCCCCTTTAGGATTCAGTTTAAAGCCCCCCTGATGAACTTCTCCATGCTGTGGCCAAACACATTCTTCCCAGTCCTTGCGAGATGCAACCCATCACTTGCCAGCAGTCCATCTTCCAGGAACCATAGCCCGTGGTCCCAGAATCCAAACCTCTCACGTCTGCACCACCTTCGTAGCCATTCATTCACACGGAGTATTTTTATTTCCCTTTCTACTCCTCTTCAAAGTACTGGAAGGATGGATGAAAAAACTATCTGGGCCCTAAAGTCCTTGAGTTTCCTTCCCAGACCTTCAAAGTCTGATGTGATTTGTTCATATCTCCATTTGGCAGTGTCATTTGTTCCCACATGGATGAGGAGAAAGGGATACCTGTCGGTGGGCTTGATGAGTGATGGCAACCTTTCTGTCACATCTCTAATCCATCCTCCTGGTAGACAGCATACCTGGCGAGTCCATGGATCTTCTCAGCATACTTGGGCTTCGATCCCACGCAGTAGGGAGTCTCCCACTACTAGTACTCTTCTCTTCTTGTTGTGGGGCGTGGTTTCATTGTCCCTGCTTGATTGAGCTTCAGCCTCTTGCTCATTGTCGCACAGGGTCTCCTGTAATTCTTCCTCCACAGGCTCTCCTCCAGTCTCCTCCTCGAGTGGTTGGAAGTGGTTCCATAGCTCCACTGGTGAAGGGTATCTTCTAGCTCTTCCGCTCCTAACTGTCACCCTTTCCCACGGAGTTTCCTCCACTTCGTTATTTCTCTCCAAAGCAGTCTCCTCTTCTGCTACCACATGCTGTTGCTCCTCCACCTCCACATCTCTTTGCTGCTGTTGTTCCAGTGTTCTGTCTAAGAACTCTTCATATTCTCTTATAATCCTCAGTGTGGCCACCCGCTGTTCCAGGCCTCTCACCTTTTCTTCCAACAGTGCCACGAGCTTGCACTTGTTGCAGGTGTACGCCATGTTGTTCTCAGGCAAGAAAACAAACATGGCACACACCTTGCAGGTCACAACCACTGGAGAATCCTTCCCATTCATACTCTTTTCTACCTTTTGTTTCTTTCTAACTACTTGTTTTGGAGTAGACTGTGCTTTGTCCTGTCCTACTTCAGGGTAAACTTGAGAGTCCCACTAGTATGCAGTGCGCTGTACAAAGAGAATTAGTAATTTGTTTGGTTTTGGTTTTTTATGGACCTCCCCCTTGACCTCCCCATCAAACTCCTTTGTCAAACTCCTGTTTGCTCTGCCTGTTCGCTCACTCTGTTCGCTCGCTCTCTGAAAGCTGGCTTGCTTTTATGTCCTCACCTGTAGATCAACTGAGACAGCTCCCTCTGTCATTGCACTAGGCAGAACCTGGAAGGGGTTTCTCCTTGCTTCACAATTACAGGCAAGCTCTGTCCTGTTTTCTGTGCATTGAATCACTGTAGCAGTTGTGGCATAAGTCTATGCTTCCTCTGTAAATGCCAACAGCAAGTGGTAACTGTATCTTACTAGGGGAATAACAAGTAACACACATACTTAGACTCAAGCTGCTAGCCAGAGATCACCCTATTTTCTATCAGAAAAGCAACTGTTTTTTACCTTTCCAAATGCCCTTGAATCTTGCAGACAAATGTAAACAAAGCATTTAAATGTGGAATACTTCTGAGACTACTTAATTCTCCCTACTGAACTTAAGCCCACTCTGTGTAGGAGACTGAAAGAAGATTTAAGCCTACAAATACTGAGCTTCTTCATGTGTTGAGAAGCCAAAGCAATTTCAACTATGACTGTACAGAGGAAGAGATGAAATTCAAAACTTACAAATAGCAGAAGCAACCCATACACTGGTACTTCTTAGCATTGTAGCTCTGTTACTAATTACAACAGCCTGAAAACATGTCATGGACTTACCTCTCCTATGAAGACAACCATAACACAGTCTAGTTTTTCTTCTGGAGACAGCTTGTCAATCAGTGAGTGAAGAGTTTCTGTAAGGTAAGATTTCACTTTCCTCTTTACAGTAGGAATGCCCATTACCATAGAAACTGAAAAACAACAAAGAGTAATTCACTCAGGTTGTTTGAACAGGAAAGAAAAAGGTTTGTTATGCGAGATGAAAAAATACTCATAAACCTAGCAGGGTGGTTCTGAGCATAATCAAGGTGGATCTGTGGGGGGGCCCTGTCTCTTAACATTGAAACCTAAATCAATTTCAGGACTACAGGTATAATAAAAACAGGATGACTACATTAATAAGGTAAAAGAGCTGGAAAATGGTTGTCTTATGAATGGTGTGTTTGTGTTTCTCAGACCAAGGAAGAGGTATTTCATGCCTCAAAGTTCTAGCTTCTCTTTAGTGAGGAATTTTTTCCCCCCAGAAGTTGGAATGTGCAGTTTAGATGAAAGAACAGTTTTCCCCAAAAAAAGCTCCTTGTACTCTGAAAATTTCCTGTTTACATAGCTCTTGTCTATTATGACAAAATCAGCATCGCAACTCCCAGCTTCTTTCTCAGTCCCTGTAATTGATCCCCCCATTCCTCATCAACTCTTCTTAAGACAAGCAGCTTCCCAAGTCAAGGAAGAGCCCACATGAACTGAAATTGCCAGCACCCATGTTCCGTGAGGAAACCACTGGAAGACAACCAAAAACCTACTGTATGGGGGGAAAGCTGATTCCCTGAAGATGTTCTGTAACTGCCACCTTTTCTATCTGTTTTTCCTAGAAAGCATACTTATAACTTCCATTATACCCGCAAACCTGAAAAATCCATAACAAACAAGACATAATTCATACTGTGCTGCTTCAGTATGAAGCTTTCCAACTCAAATTTCCACTCAGCTATAAATATTTGTAGGGAGATACTGGGCACATGACCATACCTCATGTGGCATATCTCACAGGAACCTAATCAAGGGCTTGTTTACATGGTACCCAAGATCCACGTTAAAAATGTTGCTTTTTCCATCGCAATTGATTTTGACAGTTCACATACTTCCACCCTCACTACGAATAAATTGGCTGTTTTTCTTTGTAGCATTCATATGTGTGAGCATTTATTGCTACCAGCATTTCCTTGTTGCCACGCCCACACATTAGCATGTTAACTGCGGAGGCAGGGAAGGGATGGTGTTTCCCTAAATGAAGGAGTAAGCGCTTGAAAGGGAATCACTCCCACAGCTGTCCCTGCGCAATATTGGTGTGCCTTCAGCAGGGCCGGTTCCAAAGGGTGGCCAGGTTGGACACTGGCCCGAGGGCCCCGCAGCTCTAGGAGCCCCTGGGGGGCCCTCCGCTCCCCTTCCGCGATCCCGTGGATTGCAAGACAAGCTTCTGAACTGCCCACCATCCCCCGCCATCCCCCACCATCCCCAGCACTTCACCTACCTTTCTCTGCTGTTCGTGCAGGGTTGCCATGAATAAAGATGGCGGCTGAGGTTTCCGTAAGGGACTGAAGCCTCTGCCGCCATCTTGATTGATGGCAGCAATGTGCGCGCTGCATGCCATCAACCAAGATGGCGGCAAAGGCTTCAGTCCCTTATGGAAACCTCAGCCTCCATCTTTATTGCTGGCAACGCTGCACGAACAGCAGAGAAAGGTAGGTGAAGCGCTGGGGATGGCAGGGGATGGTGGGCGGTTTGGAAGCTCATCTTGCGATCCACGGGATTGCAGAAGGGAAGCAGAGGGGCCTGGGGCAGGCTAATGCCCAAGGGCCCCCGCATTCCTGAAGCCGGCCCTTCGGCACCCCGAGACAAGCCTCAGCATGCGTTCTGGGAAATATAAAAAAACCCCAAACAATTATCTTTAGAGAGGCATTAAAACAGCTACTAAAGGAAGCACTGACCATTTAATATTATCGCTGTCTGAGTGGAGCAGATGGTGGGATGAGACGCCAAGGCCGCTCCCCTTTCCCCTGCGCTTTTGGGTGCTTATAAATTACCCCAGTGGCACCTTCGCCAGCCTCCTCTTGCAGTGGCTGCGAAAAGGGCGTATGCATCAGCTTGAGAGGGGGGAAGAGATCCAGCTTTGGGGGGGAGCAGAGGGATGCTACGAGGCAGAAGTGGTCCTCCATACACACTTTCTCACACTCTCTCTCTCGCACACACACAAGCTAGATGTAAATAGTGCCAAAACCACAGCTCTGAGGAAGGAATTTTACAAGCTAAAGCCCTGCTACCCTCGGGGAGTTGTTGGTGTCCATTTCGTTTAAAGGAGCGGGGGAGGATTGGGGGGAAGCAGGAGAAAGCAGGAGAAAGCGGGAGAAAGGAAGACAAGAGCAACTGGAAGTTGCTTCGTCAAGGGCAGGAAACAAAATGACTCCCAGAGACAATTAAAGGGGCGGAGAAAAGGGAGGAACTGATGGCGAAGAAACTGTGCAGCCAAAAAAAGTCGCTTAAAAGGTAATACATGGTAGAAGCAGGTGCGGATTTTAAAAGCAAATTTGGGTTTTTGTCGCATCCATTTAATCCGGAGTTAAAGGCAAAAGCAGTAGAATGCACGTGCACTGGCTAAAACATCAAGTAAATGGTCCAAATTAAAAGGATCTGCAAAAAGTACCAGATGCAGATTTTTCTCACATGTAAACAGGCCCCAAGAGATCTTAAACAATTTTTTTGCCAACAAGTGTACGTGAATTGCACATGTCCTTTGCATGCTGAAACCCTTTCCATTAAAAAGAGTTTTCATGCATACATATATCCATATATAAATCATAATTTTTTATCATATATCTTTCATACCTGACATGCATTAAAACACACATAGCTTGTTAAATCAAAACAGTACAAAATTCACAAATGCAAAGACTCACTATGATTCTTTTTAAAAAAGCCAACCAACAGAAGTTGGATTATGAAAACTTTGGACTCACTACAGACTGCAGACTTAATACATGCAGAGCAACATAACAGAAGTGAAAATATGCCTTGCAGACATCCAATCTTCTAGTGAGCATTTCTCAGGAGGTGCACTCCAGACTAGCTCCTATTAATCTGTTTTGCAGGGCTGACATTCATTAGCATCATACACACGAAAGAAACAAAACTGATGAAGGAAAATATGCAACACACTTACTTTGGGGCTAAAGATCTACAGACACAATGAGTCTTTATTCATGTTCTTATCAGCAACTGCCCTGAGCTGTTTAAAATGCTATACAGGGCACTTCACACACTCGATTTTTCTGAATGTGATTTCAGAGCAGGAAACACACATTTACCACTGGTTCACACATAATGCTAAGCCATGGTTAATGCAATCCAAGGTTTATAACAAACAACAAACCATGACTTAAGAGTGTGGTTCATTTGTGATTAATAAACCATTGTTAAAACACTGGGCCTGGTTCAGATGGTTAAGTAATAAAACATGTCTTAGCATTAATGTCTGAAGTGTATGGCAAGTTTTTCTTACCACATGTACAACACCCATTCTAATGCCTCAGGAGTGTCAAAAGCCATTTCTTGATGGGCTGCAGAGGAACTGGCACATGGGAAAAGAAATTATAGTCCCTACCGTGCAAGCAAAAACCAGTCAATCAATCAATCTACAGTTGTATAGGAAGGGGCTCCCTGGATCAGAGTGAATATTATCTTTTATTGAAACTATGCGTGCCCTTTATACACTTGCAAAAAGCAGGAAGTAATTAGAGGCGGCCCAGTTACCTATCCTATGTTCCATGTTCTACCAAACCTACACAGCATGGAAACCTAGTCTACTAATTTATGAGCACGTGAAAACTCCATGCATTGTTTTATTAAAAACTTAATTTAAGAAGATACATGCTTTTTCAAATTAGTGGTTTTTATTATACCTTAACATCAAAAGTGTGGGATCTGCATGAGACAATAAAAGAGAAGGTTAAAGACAAACTTCTTTAATCTTGGATTCAACCTGGATTCTAAGAGACAGCCAACAGAAAAGGTTAGATTTCTTTAATCTTTTGTTTGCCATTAGTCATATACTGGGCCTTGTTACTAAGAGCAAAAAAGCTTTGTGCACATCTTTAAGTGTATCAGTCAGATGAATTTTGCCAGTTTACCTCCTGTTCGTCCAAGGCCAACCTGCACTGAAGGTCGAAGGCTTCCTTCATTTTTCAACAAATGAGGCAAATGGTAATAGATATTTGGCACTTGAAGAGATTTTCTGCTTGTTAGCTCCTTTAGCAATTTTAATGTTTCATCTGAAAACAAATATATATATTATATAGCTTTCCATTCAGCCCCAGTGACAAAGTGCTGAGGAAAAAGGCCAGGAGTCAACCAAAGTCAACAAACAGGGTGAGGAGATGAAGGCATTTGAGTCCCTCCTCCTCACCCCAATACAGTAAGCATAAAGGTAATGTCACCTAAACACGTGAGGGGTGGAGTGAGGGTTCAAGTAAAGCCTGGGATGTGGCACATGGGAAAGGGGGAAATTGCTGAAAACTGGGGAGAAGCAACTTGTTCAAGCAGGCATTATACTACAGAAGAGAAATTATCCTTTACAAACCCCCTTCTCAGGTAAAGAACTGATTTTGGTTTAATACGTGCATGCTGTTTTTCCACAAGCAAGTTGTGCTCTCAGTGGCTGGGGGAATAAAGGTTACGGTAAGAATACTACCAAAAGGGACACAGGTCAGAGCATATATTTGGAGGTGCTCCACCTCACTTTCATCTTTACATCTTAGGCAGGAGATAGATCACCACAGATACCCCACTGGATGTGGGGGCAGGGGACCCTGGTAGAGGGAAAGGATTATTAAGGGAGAGAGATGAGTGTGTGGGCTACATGGGAACCTTGTCTGTCTGGTGTGAAGGTGTGGTCATCCATGTATCATGAAGAAAAGCTGGTAGATCAGGGTAGCCAGATGCTCTCCAGATGCTGTTGGACTCCCATTCCCACTAGCCAGCATGCATAATGGTCAGGGATGAAAAAAAATAGGAAGCACTATTTTATACACATACATCACAGTGGATTGTATCCAATTGGTATCTCTCCATCAGTGGAAGACTGATCCCTCAGAGCCTTCCATCTGCAGAACAGTAATCTTCATCAGTTCCCCCTAATCCCTGCAGTGTCCCACCACCACCATTTTCCACACTGTCCCAAGAGTCCCCCAACCCTATGGAACAGATGAGAAGTATAAGGGGAAGAATAAGCTGTTTAAGATGGCCTTGAAACTTTCCCCCCCAAAGGAAGCCTTGATTAGACAGGCCCAGCACTAGCAAGTGGCCAGGCTGGGCACTGGCCAAGGGCCCTGCAGCTGCTGAGGGGGCTTGCAGCTGGGTGGAACTCCTGCACCATAACCCCTACGAGCATTGGGCTGCTGACCCTGACTGGACAGTGGCACAGATGGCGGAGCAGGAGCTCCACTTTCCCAGCCGACATCATCCCCCAGCTCACACTTAAATAACCTGAGACACATCAGCGTACATGCCTGCCATCACCCAAGATGGTGGCAAGGGTATCAAGATTCCCACACCGCCATCTTGGATGATGGCAGGCATGGGCACTGAAGCATGAGGTGGCACGATTGGGCGTATTTAAGTGCGCATGTGCAGGCACACATACGGGAGGGAAATGGGGGCCCATGGCAGACTGGTGACCAAGGGCCCATGGCAGACTCCTGCCGGCCTTGCCACTAGATCAAAAAGCCTTCTGTCTGTGGAAGGACACCAGTAGGATACAAACCAACATTCTAAGGGGATGTCGTTGTTGCTGTTATATGCCTTCAAGTCAATTACGACTTATGGTGTCCTTATGAATCAGATGACCTTATAGCATCTGTTATAAACCACCCTGTTCAGTTCTTGTAAGTTCTGGTCTGTGGCTTCCTTTATGGAATCAATCCATCTCTTGTTTGGCCTTCCTCTTTTTCTACTCCCTTCTGTTTTTCCCAGCATTATGGTCTTTTCTAGTGAATCACGTCTTCTCATTATGTATCCAAAGTATGATAACCTCACTTTTATCATTTCAGCTTCTAATGATAGTTCTGGTTTAATTTGTTCTAACACCCAATTATTTGTCTTTTTCGCAGTCTATGGTATGGGCAAAGCACTCCTCCAACACCACATTTCAAATGAGTTGATTTTTCTCTTATCCGCTTTTTTCACTGTCCAACTTTCACATCCATATATAGAGATCGGGAATACCATGGTCTGAATGGTCCTGACTTTAGTGTTCAGTGATACATCTTTGCATTTGAGGACCTTTTCTAGTTCTCTCACAGCTGTCCTCCCCAGTCCTAGCCTTCTTCTGATTGTCTCCATTTTGGTTAATTACTGTGCCAACGTATTGATAATCTTTGACAAGTTCAATATCCTCGTTGTCAACTTTAAAGTGACATAAATCTTCTGTTCTCATTACTTTAGTGTTCTTGACGTTTAGCTGTAGTCCTGCTTTTGTGCTTTCCTTTTTAACTTTCATCAGCATTTGTTTCAAATCATTACTGATTTCTGCTAGTAGTATGGTATCGTCTGCATATCTTAACGATATTTCTCTCTCCGATTTTCACAGCTCCTTCATCTTGGTCCAATCCCACTTTCTGTATGACTAAGGAGATGTACAGGCATTTAAGCGAAGGTGAGGACTGCATGTACAAATTAAGACTACTGCCCCAAATTAGAAGTCACCTGAGATCTGGATTCCAATCCACTTGCTCAAATACCATTGAGACTAAAGAGTTGCCTTGGATCAGTTAGGAAACAAAATGATAAGCTTCATACTGAAACACTGCCACAGTTTCATCTTTATGATACTGTTGCCCACGGTGAACACATTATTTCCCCATTCTAGCACGGTACTTCAAACATGTATTTACATAATACTTCCAAGCTGTACCCTAGAAAAGCGAAAAATAGCCCCCCCCAGCATGTCCATCATTACAGTAGCCACATTGCGATGAGACAGCTGTGTGCACAACCTATTGAATAGTACCCAAGAAATGGAAACACGGTTGGAGCTGCATTAGAACTGTATTTTAGAATTATTTATGAAAGAAGGGATGCTTAGCCACGTTGACGTTTTAATGGGATTGTTTTATTGTGTATTTTATTATGAGCACTTAATTTTAATGTTTGTGTAACTGGTTTTTATACTTCGTAAGCCACTTAGAAGTCTATTTTGGCATTAATCTCTCTCTCACTCGCTCTCTCTCTCTCTCTCTCTCTCTGTGTGTGTGTACACACACACACACATATATACACACACAATCATAATAATATCCATGTGAGCATTCATGTAGATATATAACAAAACAGTGCAGGCTACCTCTTTTTGTCAGGACTGCCCCCACCTCAAGAGCCTTTAAAGTTCCCCATCAAGTAGACTAAAGTAGAATCTTTGTCCAGTTTAGCTGAATTCACTTCTACACTAACTTACATAGGTTTAAGCAACAACTACAATTATGAAATCAGTGCCTAAATCACTTCAAGGTTTCTCACAATCAAGCAGTATAAGCATTTTCTTAAACAAATTAAATCAGTTTTTGCACCATAGGGAGTCCAGTCTAGTTATATCTATATTTCACAAACTATTAACTTATAATGAAGTTACTAAAAAAGATCAAGTTTGGCATCTGTGTGCTGGCAAAGAAAATGTGTTTTCTATTGGCTCAACTGAATAAATCATCTGAACTCATCATACAGATATGAAGTCCAGAATCCTCCATGAAACTAAATCATATCTCAAGACATTGGAAGCAAAAAAGAATAAAAATATACCCTACCAGTTGATATTTATTACCATATTGGGGAAAAAGAATATTTCTTTAGGTATTTACAACCCGAATGTCGAGTTTTAGGTAAGCATCCATCAAAGCAACATAACACAAGTGATAATCTCTGAATGCAATCCCTTGTGCCCAAACATTCTGTAAAGAGGTAGCAAATGGATTCTGCACAAATCTGAGCATTTGCAAAGTGGAACAAAGTTAACAGAGGAGGAAAAAGGTACTAAAGAAATGTTTGCAAGATACTTTTTATTTACAAATTCATCATCAAATGAAAATTTAAAAATGCATAGGCAGAAAAAGAATAAGAAGAGTGAATGAAATGAATGAAGTAACAAGCATGATCATCTTGAATTTTTTTTAAAAAATATGCCTGTACCTGAAACACTGCTCAGTGCATCCTTACTTCCATTTGTTTCTGCTACTGCCCTCCTGAATTGCTCCAAGATGGCATTTAATTCAGAAGAACGCTGCAGGGTTCTGTGCTCAGCTATGCGAAGACGTTCTTTCAAAGCATGAAATTCCCTTTGATAAGCAATCAGCTTTTCTAGAAGTGAAAACAACGCAGGTTATTTGTAGTTAAAAATTAACACAGCAGCTTTCCACAGCATAAGTGAAAATTGAACCTCAGCTTTTATCTGCAAAAAAGATTTAAAGGCATAAATATTTGTACACAATTGATTGGCACTCCCAATTAATGATTGATTTGCTGTGCTGCTTCTCTTGTAGAACTTCGCATTTAATCGAAGGAAATAACACAGAGATTCTAAAATGGTAATGCAAAACTGGTAATATAAAATTTCATCAGATAAAATTTAGCTGCTGGGAACTGACTGAAGAACTTATCTACACTACTGGAAGGAACACAGGAGCAGTACAATTACATCTTAACAAAAGAAAGTTTAGCATTGCTTATTAGCATGCCCAGAATATTCACATTTATTCTTAAAGGTAATTTTTCAGCTCTTTAGAAGATCACAGAGCTACTTTTTTTTTTAACAGAGAAGAAAACATAAATCGTATGTTTTTTGTTTTTGTGTCAAAGAGGTGCCCTGGGTGGAAGCACACGTAGAGTAGCAAAGTGCTTTGATTTGAAGATTAGGGTGGCTTCAGATACCTGGTGCATGTGGTGAGTGATAGAGGAGGTGCTTAGTCAGGGACCTGGCAATGGTAGACATATGAAGACACCAATAAGTAAGAATTTGAAGGAAGGTTAGCGTAGCCTCATTCCTTTTGTCAAGCTTGCTTTAACCAACCCAATCCTACTTTACATCTTTTCAATGTACTAGGACAGGTAGGGGTGTGACTGTTAGATGTATAGTTGTGTTGTGCTTTTCTGCTTAAACAGCAAGTGCTTATTTACACCATAGCACTAGTAACAGATAATACAGTTTGTGAAACAGGTACACAGTTGACACAGAGGCAGAGAGCAATCACTAATAAAAACAAATAGGCTGAGATTGATGAGAAATGAAGACAATCACTTGGACACAAAGAGAGTCACGAAGTGCACAATGACAGCTGCTTCTTTCAAGCACTAATAGTTTCCCAGTAAAATGGAAAGCTATTGGAAATAAAATAATAAATGGATAAGAGTTGCATTCAAAATGGAATGAAAGTAAATTGGTAAAGCAATTGGAAACCATGGGCAGGAGGAATGTGTCCAAGTCTACCAGTCCAGAACTTTTCAAGTACTCCAACCACCAGAGAGAGAGAGAAGGAACTTGCAAAAGGGCAAGCAGCACACATTAAAAAGTGCATTTATTTCCATCAACATCCCTCACCAAAAGCATTGGGATTGGAGAGCTCTGGTGAAATCAATCCCTCTTATGTTAAGATACATCTATCTTCACAATAGGGCTCTCCTCTCCTCCTCTGGTTTGTCTAAAATTGTAAAGCCTGAGACGTTAGTTTTGCTTTTTGCAGACACATCTTCAACTTTTTTTAGTGTCTGAATCGACGAGGTTCAACTCAGGGGAAGCCATGACTGTTAAAAGAGTTATACAAGTGCTTTAAATGTATGGGGTGAGTATGACCCTTGTAGAGATCCTGCCTCACCTCAGCAAGCCAAGAATCTCCTTGAGGCACTATATTTTGACTTGGGATTCAGAATAAATACGAATCCAATGGTTCATTATGGTTGTGATTCTAAGCATGCCAACTTGGACTTTACCACCACCACCACCAAACATGAAACCATATGAAAGCAGATATCAACTATCTGCTAAACAACTAGAGTTGTTTAGGAATATTCACTATAACCATTACTACTTACACTAAAAAAGTCAGAATTGCATTAAGAAGGATACAGATAGCAGGTGCAGGGGGAGGACTGGTCTTGAAAAAACAAAAAGTAGAGACTTGGGAATTAAAACATAAAATGTGGGAAGATTTGTAAACATCTGAACTAATTTGCAGAAAAATAATTTCAAATACTTATTTCTGGTATCAAACATCTAAAATAAACATGAAGCTAAACAATCACAGATATTTACAAAGCTGAATACAGAGCATCATACAATATGCTATAGAACAGAGTATTTGGGGGAGAGATTATAAATTATTTGGGACATTTCTGGTATAATTCTGCCTCTTAATGTAGACAAAGACTAATGAAGAACTGATTCGTAATTTTTATAGCAAGAATAGAATTTGTACCTAAACAGAAAATCACCAGTAGGTCCAATAACTACAGGTTAAAGAGAACTTGGCTCACAGCATATATAGCAAAACTAACTCATTTGACTTACAGGGCAATCCTAGCCATGTCTATTCAGAAGTAAACCCTGTTGTGTTCAATGGGACTTATACCTGTGGAAGTGCTTATAGGATTGCTGCCTTAGAAAGGAAGAACAAAGAGAAAAGTTAAAGACCTTGGTGAAGAGTTGGCATTGACTTTGTTATACGGAAGTATACATGTTCATCAGAATATTCTTGTGGAATTACTTCCAGTTTGAAACTGGTGTCATTGGAATCATTTCTGTCTGAATTATGATGCTTCTATTTATGGTTTATTATCTTAGAGTTATGCCAACTATATTTTAATTTAATTTGAATTTATTATTGTTGTAAGGTAAAACTAATGTGTGTGTTTTTTAAAAAAGAATCCACGATTGTCTAACTCTATGTTATAGGTCTCCCAATGTCCAATATATTAACATACTTTGAAAGGAAAGCCTGCAACAGAGATTATCTGTGAAGTAGTGCATAAGAGCATTAGAATTCGTTCAAGGATTTTAACACACATTTCCCTATTCAGGCATGATGGTCACTAGGATGTCCAGGAGCCAGTCACTCTCCCTCAGCCCAACCTGAGGATAAAAGTGTGTGTGTGGGGGAATCATGTATGTCTACTTTGAGGAGGGATATGACAAAAATGTAATTCATACTTACATATTGCTCCTACATTTTTGTTCAGCAAATAATCATGAACAGAATGAACCATATTAATATCTGACTCTGAACAGTCTCTCACATTCTTACATCTGCAAGGAAAGAACTAACTGCATATATAATCCAGACTACATGGGCTAAAAATCTCACTTGTATGATATGTGCAAGAGTTGAAAAAGGAATTATGTCTTTCCTGTGGAACAACATCAATAATTATGTTTCTACTGTATGGAACCTAGAGATTATGGGTGACATTTCTGGATGGAAGGACCCTTTCTCCTCATAGAAGCCCTCCTTCCATTCGCACAGCAACAACTTCAACTGTCATCCATTACATATAGAAAGGTTGAGTGACCTTTCTCCTTTTTTTACTGTCCTGATCTTAGCATAATAGCCTATCAGTACTGTGTGCAAATTGCAGTTGAGTGTCAGAGTGACCTAAAGCTGTAGCACTAGAAGTTCTGGGCAAGCATCCAACTTGTGCTCTTAGCATAAGACAAGAAAACTCCAGCCAAGTGAGGAAGCACTATTTTGATTCATGATACAGACATCAATTGGTCTGGAGTACAGTTAGATCCATGAACCCTTGTTTCACTTTGTGACACTCCTATATTCCACTTCTTTGGCTTAGATGTATTTCTGGAGAGTTGAAGAAATGGACAATTCTGTGGTTAAGAATCTGCACACTCAGATGGTGGTTTGGTAAATTCATATGGGTGCTAAACTTCCATCTGGATTGTAAGACTTCAGACTACAGGTGGACACTCACACAACAAGGCTCACCCTTACAAGCAATTCCCTGTTCACAGAAAATCTAGATAGCAAGAGGTAAGAATCTACATGCAATTCATGAAAAACTCAATGTTAAAAAATTACATGAAGCTCAATTTTTAGAACCAGAAGTGAAGCTATATATCTTTCAGACTGATCAGAAAAAGAAACTCAAATTATGCTATAATCATTCACCTAGCAGAGTAGCTTATGTGGGCTGGCATCTAGCCAGCCACAAATTCTATCCATAGAGTACTCTGGAAGTATGGACTATGTAATCAACTGCCAGGGACCAAAAGAAAGTGCCATATGAATAATCTCACATCCATGATGTATTGTTATTATTACCATCATCATTTATTACCTGCTCTTCATCCAGAGATCCAAGGGCAAGTTGCAACCATTTTAAAGTACGGTATTAATGAAAAACAACCTACATAGTACCTGTGCGTGGATCTTAACTGTAAGCTACTTGGGGAGACAATGTTGACTGAAAAGCAGGGTATAAATAAGGTAAGTAAACACAGCTCTTTCTTCTTTCTGCACTAACCACAGCAAAATAATTTAACTGAGGGTACGATCTCTAGTAGTTTGAGAGATGTGTGGTTTATTCACAACCTAGCTACTGCCTGTAAAGGCCTCAATATTAGGCAATTTCACAAATGACAGAATGGTATATTTCAACAAAAATTGTTATGATTGCTCTTTTTTGTACCAATTGTTGGCCTTTGAATTGCTTTATTGTGTCTACTTCACTAGACTGTGGAGGGTGTTCTATCAACAGAATCACATTTTTCATTCCTTTGCAATTGGACTAAATAGGACTGTGACATTGTGTTATCCTTGGCAAAGGTGAGGATAGGAAATTATTTTTGTTGGGAATTTCTGGAATTCTACAACTTCCTATGTTCCTCAGTTCTTGAATAAAACCAACCTTTTTGTCTCTAAAACCTGGTTATCAGCAATATAATGCTTTTGTTCAAGGGCATTTTCAGTTTTGTGTAATACTTCCTACTAAGTGCTTCTTTCCCCTTGAATCTGAAAGCCCTGGTGCTTGTGCTTTCTGCTTTGGCCCCAGACAGAGGAAAAAATCATTGTTCACTTGCATATTTTATTACTTTATTTATTTATTTAAAGCTTTTTCTTTTTACCCTGCGTTTAAGCCAGAAGCCTCCTAGTCGGACTTACAGTGATGAGAAATAAGACATTTAATTAATGTTTGCACTATAGGCAGAATATTATACAGTATACAAGTCTAACCAAACTAGGTTTTATCCAAATGAGATAAAACTACAGATGTGCAGACCTGGAAAAAAAACCTGGAAATTTTGGGGGGGAACCAAAAAAGCAGAAAAAGGGGCAAACCATCTCCCCCATTTTCTCAGGGTTTTTTCTGAGCTTTCACATCTCTCGATACAACCCAAATGCAAAAAAGCTCATCTAAGTCAGAGATTATAATGAATCAAGTCCAGAGGAAAGAGTTTGAACTTGTGACATGGATCATAGAACTGTAGAATTAGAAGGGACTTTGGATGTCGTCTAGTCCAACTCCCTGTTCGCTGGATAATTTGCAGCAAGGATACAGTGGCAGCATCCCTGTCAGATGTCTATCCAGACTTTGCTTAAAAGTTTCCAGTGAAGAAAAGCCCATCACTTCCTGGGGTAGCCTGTTCCACTGTCAAACATGAAGTCTGCATGGGTGAAATTTAATGGTTAAAATGTTTATTTTTTAAAATTAAACTATCCTGACTCTCTAAACTGAGCAACTTGACCTTTTTTTAAAAAAAGAAAAAAATCTTCACCAAGGTGTTTTATGAACATTGAGGAGATTCCTCTTGGTTTGTAGTGCTGATGGCACGCATGCGTGCTGCACGCGTGCATCCTGCCATGAACCAAGATGGCAGCAGAGGCTTCAGCTCCTTAGGGAAACTTCAGCCGCCATCTTTGTTAAGGGCACTGCTACGTGCTCAACCGCAGAACAAGGTAGGTTAAGCAAGGGAATGGCGGAGCCCTGAAGCTCTTGCCGTGCAATCCGCAGCAGCAATCCTGCCACAAATCATGGAAGGGGAGCACTGGGGCCTGGGGCAGGCTTGTGCCCAAGGGCCCCAGCATGTCTGGGGCTGGCCCTGCTGAAACTCCTCATTTATTCTTTATGTAATATCAAACCATGGTTTGGCATTATGTCTGAACAACACAACCACACTGCCAAGTTGGTTGTCACAGGTACACTCTTTTCTTGAGGACCAAGCTCTAGTGGAACAAAAGTTCTGCCAGACTGAAGCAGAGGCTGTGCACACTGATGGTTTTCTGGGTGTCTACAACAAAGCATTTCCCTCCATCTCTCTGCAGGTTTTTCCAGCTTAGCACATACAAATCATTTTTAAAGAGCTAATCAGGCACTCTGAATAACTGTTGAATCATGCAAGCAGTGCTTTAAACAAACAAACAAACAGGTGGACACCACCAGAAAAATGGAGGTGCCCCCCCAAAAAAGATATGTATACTCACTTCTGAGGCAAAGCAAAACCTACTAGCTCTAGATTTTTTTAAAAAGAAACCTACACCTATCTGAACCCTTAGGAATTTACTTTGAAAGCTAAAGCCCATAACCCTAAAGAATAATTATGACCCAAACTAAGGTAGCACCACTTGGCAATAAACCATTGACCATTTCCTGGATCTAAATAATTAATTCCCAACCTAATCGCTTAAGGATTTCTACTGGTGCAAGCCCCAGTAAAGTGAGGCATGTGAGAGCCAAGTCTTTTCAGTGCTAGAGTGTTGTTTGGTACTTCCAGTAGGTAGCTCTAGTCATTGCTTCAAAATAAGCCTTTTCCCCTTGCAGAAAGGAAAGCAGAAACACAGGGGAGATTATACAAGCCTCTAAGTTTGCCTTTAGCTCTTTCGTGATCTTGCAAGCATTGGGGGGAAAAGCCAAGCTGATGACAGTGTCAATATTTAGAAACCATTCTGGCACTCCATTTCTTTCTCTAAAAGATATTCGGTTACTTTCCGGAAATCAAAGCAGAGTTGATTTTTTATATATACAAAGCACTAAAGACATTTTAAACTGTATTATTCCAAACACCACCCCCACCCCAATAAGGGCAGGAAAATATATATTCCACACAGAAAGGCTTCAGACCTCTAGAAAATATTGTTGCATGCCACCCCAATCTCCAAGCAGTGAGGGATCCCTGCGCTTGCCCAGGGTTTGGTTTCCTTGGAAAGAAGGTCAGGAGAGACTGTGGTGATGAAATACGGTTTGTTTATTTACACACATTCCAACCTGAGTTTAAGATTGAAGGGTTCAAAGCATGAACAGTCCAATAGATCTTGCTTTTCCATCAGGCTTACAGGAGGCATCCTAAAGCCATAGTGCAGGGAGCCAGCCCCTGTGCCTGTCTCCAGTTCCCTGCCTTTCCTCAGACTCAACTAAAAAACACAAGTCTCTCTTTTGGTCAGGGGGGGGCTCTCCTGAAGAGTTTCAGTAACAACAGGATCTCCCTGGCCCATTCGCCAGTTAATGGGCTCTTGATAGGCCCATTAGCCTGGCCTGGCCACTCTATTAGATTAACAAAAGAGGCTCATCTGACCAGCAGAGAAATGGAGCATGTTTCTCTGCTGCAGAACCCACCTTCAGGTGCAGGGTTCCAAATCAGAAGCTGGAAAGGGACTCGTAGAAATCATCTATGATCAGATCTACCTCCCCCAGTATAAAAAGGATTTTTTATGGAGTGAAGTGTTTCCACAACCAATTTCAGGAACATAAAAGACAGGCATAATACAGAATTCAGCAACTGCCAGTACAGAAGATTTTTGTCTCAAGACATTACATAAGAGCATATAAAACTCAGTTATTATTGTGTCATCCATGGCATTTCAGGAATTAAATGTAAATATTTGAACTGGTTTGACACTTCACATTCTGGGACAGGTAACTCTGCCTACACCTTCAGTTGGTTTCATTTCACAACCTTTCCCCATCTTCAAAGCTTTTATTCCAAGACACATTTAAACACACCCACACAATTTTCACCAGCCACTACCATTCTTGCCTTCCTCCCACTTAAACTAAAGAAAAAGCTCCTAAGATCTATCCACAGCATCACCTTATATCAGACAAACGGTCTCTGTATCAAGCTAAAAGAAATCAATTTCTCTCTAGAAAAGTGCCTGGTAGAATCCATAGTAGGAAATGTATCACAATCGCCTGATGTTTATGTTCAGCTCCAGCACATATCCAGGAGTGCCAGAGAGGAAGAGGCATAGTCGTTGGCAAGATTCCTGTTTCTGACACAAGTTGAACCTGAGCACCATCAAGCCTCTTTGAACTCTGTGGGTTGGTTCAGAGACATGCACTCTTCCACAGGAAAGTGCCACCACAAGAGCATGGCAGGCTGCTGGTGGCTGCATAGAACTTTTCAGCCAACACCACTGCTATATTCGTATGGCAATCACCACTTGAAGGCATCACCTCACTAAGACGCTGACTCCACATGACTCTGGCAATGACGACACATGATCCCATGGGGGCTGCTGCATCAAAGCCTCCTCTATGTTTCTACCCAAAGCAGGGGCTACCAACCTTTTTGGACCAGAGGGCACATTTTAAATGTTGAGAGAATGCTGGGGGCACAACATGGCTGCCATGGGGGAATGGCATAACACAAAATTAGAGAGTAGTCATGGCAAAGCTTTTTTGTAATTACATACTAGAAAGGGCATGACCTGTTGAATTTCTGCCTGCCATGCAGCTGTTAAAGGTACAAGAACCCTGTTTTTCCCCAAAGCCTAGGCTGCCATCCTGTACCCACTTACCTGGAAGTAAGCCCCATGAAACACACAGAGACTTACTTCTGAGCAGACATGTATAGAGGGCTGGCACCAGACATGACTGGGCCCTTAGGCAGCAGACTATTGCAGGCCTGGGTTATCGTGATGCTCCGCAACACACACACCCCAAAGCAGCTGACATGAGCTTAAATATGGCCGGCAGCCCCACCTCCCGCATCACCATGTCAGCATGCCCACCCTTCCCATCATCCAAGATGACGGCAGGAGCATTAACAGGCCACCATCTTGGGTGATGAATGGGCAGGTTCATGCTAGTATGCTGGCACAGCACTGTGGGAGGTGGCACTGCCAGGCCTATTTAAGCCTGCACCAGATGCTTCAAGGAGGGTGTTGCCTGGGAGGGTGGAGCTTTCGCCTTGCAATCCACGGCACCATCAGCCTGGCCACAAATCATGCCCTGACGCTGCCATGGGTCATGGAACAGGAGCTCCTCCCTTCCAGCCCCACCCTAAGGAGGGGCCCCTCTGGGCTGCAAGAGTCCTTAGGCCCATGGCCATCCTGGCTGCCCAATGTACTGTAAATTAACTATACATTGGATTTGTAATGAGTCCCTGGTATTTAGCTCCTGCAAAGCAAGAGACACACCTAAGCCTGTTTCCAAAGTTTTCACATTTGCTTTTCGGAGGGGGAGGGGGATTGTTTAACATCCACGCTTAGTTCTGGTTCTCTGTCTCCTGCTCAGCCACCCCTCTTGGCTGATCCCCACAGGAGGGGTGGAGGGGAGAGCTGGTGAGTCTGCTTCTCCTTTCCTAATAGCTACAGTCAAAGGAGTAGCATTTCCACCCTCTATCCCAGATTGCCATGACTCAACTCTGTCTGTGTTCCATCATCATAAACTGTCTGACACTGTGAGATGTCTGATCTCAGGTGAACCCAGCACAGGAAAGACGCATCCTGGTTGCTAGGGAAAGACAAATTATGGAGATTCCATGGACTAGAAAAAAAAAAGACAGAAGCAGCTAAAAGGAAGGGCAAACCAGCAGCCCTTTAGGACCCCAGGGATTCCTACTGCCATGTGCCCAAACAACTCACTTATCAGTCACAGCTCTGACTTCACTCACTGGCTGATAACACTGAGAAGCAGGAGCAGCCAGGCTGGCTCATTTCACAGAAATTGCTTAGAAATATACCTGTACCTTTTGCTCCCTAACTTCCTTTGTAGGAGGGCTAGAGACTTTTTAAAAACATGAAAGCTCAGAGTCTAGTCCATCTGCTGTTGGGTGCCAATGAAGGCCTTAATGGTTGCCATGGCACCAAGCTAGTGATCCCCAACACAGAGTATAACAGGATGGCTGAGGGTCAATAAGATGACACTCAAGCCAGATAAGATACTCAACTGAGTGGCTTGTATGCCCATATAAGTAGTGTTGAATTTGTTTTAGCGAGGGGGGGTTGCACTCCTCCTAAAAGGTTTGTCGTCTGGGCATGCTCATTGATCCATCTTGCCATTGGAGGTAGAAGTAGCCTCTGTGACCCAGGGTACCTTTTATCAACTGAAGCCTAACTGTAATCCTACTGAGATGGAGAGAGCCTTGCTTCTGCTATCTACACCCTAGTTACTTCCCACTTGGACTATTCCAATGCATTGCATGTGGGGCTGCATTTGAAACCAGTCTGGAAGTTTCAGTTATTTCACAACATGGCTACAAGACTTCCAAATGGATGATATAATCACCTCATGCCAGTACTTTGCCATTCACTGGCTCCCACTCTATTTCTGGGCCCAGTTCAAAATGATGGTTTGGGGAGTAGGGTATCTGAAAGTCCACTCTCTCTGCACTTACCTACCTGACCTTGCAATCTATTTTAGAGGCTCTTCTCCAAGTGCTCCTGCCAAGTGAAGATGGAAGAGACACACCCTAGCTTCAGAGTGCCCTCTCCTGAGAAGCTCACCTGACACCTACCTTGATATAATTTTGGCACTAAGCAATAATCTTTTTATTTTCCCAGGCCTTTCACACTGTGACTATTTTTATACTGATTTTGTATTACTAGTTTTATTGTTCAATTTTAAATTGTTTTGTTTCTTGCTCAATGCCACCATGTGAACTTTGTTATATGGCCGCTTATTAAAACAGTAAATAATGACAAGCAGAATTCTAGAACAGCATTCTAATAAAACAAGGACCATATATCTTAAAGTTGCTTGGTACCTTATGGTAATAACTATGCTGTCCTCTAATCTTACCATGGAAAGTATGCAAGATAAATCTTCATGCAACTCTGGAATCTAATTCAGAAGCACTGCTTTATTTCCAATATCAATATATTTCCTTGCACTACTAGCGTCATCAGTTCCATGACCCTAAGTCCCCACATGTCTGCAGATATAACCTAGTCTTCAACTTGCAGAAGTTAGTTAGAACCTTTTGCAATTGCATTGGGTTGTATCTGCTTAAACCATAAGAGTAAACCAATTAAAATCAATAGTCTTCTTGGTCATTGATTTCAACAGGGCTACTCTGATTATGACTTACTTGGATACAAGCCATCGCTACTAGTCTCCGTCTCCTCTTAATATTGTCAAATAATAATATACCTTTATTGTGTGTGTTTTTTAAAGCCAAGTTTCAAACTTGGCCTCGCTTGGCCAGCTTTCCTTGATGTAAGTCCATTGGCAGAAAAACAGCACTTATTTAGCTAAGACATTTCAGGGCTATCTGGAAGAGAGCAGAAGATGCTGAGAATTCTGGGGTTTCATGACTGGTTAGCCTATTGCTGTCGTCATTACTGAGAAGATACCAAGTCTGTTTCTTTTGCACCAATGAGACTTATAAGAAAAAATAGGAATGCAAGGCCTGAGATGGGCGCCAAAAAAAATAACTGCTCAGAACAAAGTCAAAAATAAATAGTTAATGTTATCTTGCCCCTGCCACTTTCAAGGTACATGATATGGGTGATTAATTTCTGTAGTTTCTCAACAACAACAAAAACTACTCCTACTCTGTCAATTGGGGAGGTAAGAAGTGGGGGGCCATTAAGTTTACAAAGCTATTAACACTGGAAAATAACCTTGAGGCTACAGTCCTATACCCACTTACCTGGGAATAAGCCCCTCTGAACGTAATAGCACTTCTGGAATAAAGATCTATAGGATTGCACTGTAAAGTAAACATGCAAAAAATAAAGGAATATAGCTAGACAATATAGATGTTATGGGGGCGATATCCAACACTACATGAGAGGGCACAATAGGAGTTTCCCTTCTTTTCTGTGTTCCCCAAATTTACTCTGAAGAATCCCCCAACACACTAGAGCAGATGGGGGCCACATAGAGGCAGAGAGAAGAGGAACTCCTGTTGAATGAATAGAAGTTCTGCAAGTGGGCTGATAGTTTGAATGCTTTATAAAACACTGCCCAAAGTTAAATTTCATTAGCTTTTATTTTGCAGGTTCATTATTTTGCAGGTTTATTAAACTGAGATTGCATTATTAGCAAAAAATAAACTGTACCCCAAAGCACCAACCAGATTTTGAATTGTTAAATAAAGCTCTCTAAGCTTTACACACTTAGGTAGTTTCTTCCAAACCATTAAATAATCCACCGAGTCAATCTATTCCCCCATTTATCAAGAAATTGAAATAAGGATTGGTTCTCATATTACACTGAAAGATACTTGAAAAATACAGGTGGATTGGGAATCACATCAACATTTAAAATGCCTGTGAAAATGCAGTGTAAGGGTTTTAGTGTGTGCTTTTTCTTTGCAAGGAGCATACCAGAATTCCAGAAGAACCTCCTGAGAAAAATATATTTTCTCTCAGAGACCAATCCATTTTATGAGTTTTTAGTCTGGGGACCAATTCCTGTGAATCAATGTCAAATATAACGTGGGAAAACAGACCTAGCTGCATTGCTACTGACTAGTAACTCCAGGACTTAATTGCTTTCATTTAACACATCTGGCTACAAAATAATCTTCTACAACAGTTATTCCTTCTCACAAGAGCTAAGAAAGATACATGCCAAAAAAAATTGTAGCCAGGCTGAACGGCAAAGATAGGGACTACTAAAAAGCAGATTCACTGAAACAAAAAAAAACTCATTCAGGACACAAAATCTAGGCTCAAAATTTTCAGTAATGGTCATGAAATATTAACATGCAAATTGCTCGTAAGGTCTCATTTGGATTACTGTATGACCATCTCTGTTCAAATAGATATTGATTCAAAAATAAAAGGACAGAGGAAAAAAGATAGAGTCTGTTTAACTGAAAATTTATTCGATTACAAGGATCTAAACTTTAACACACTAAGTCAAATGGTATAACCCTGTACAATATAAACAAGATCCATTCTGAACTGAAGTACTACTCTATAAGAAGTTAAAAGTAGTAGACTGATACAGTCGAATAAGGAAGAACATGTGCACTGAGTTTTTAACTTCTATACTTAACACATTTTCAATGAGATCTACAGGCTAAACAGGTGGTTGTAGACACATAAAAATGTTCAGTCTGCCTAAACCTTTATAGTGTGTACTAACAATCTCAAATGTGAAAATATTTTTCCTTAAGAGAATCATTTTAGGTATATGGCTTTGTGACGTCCTTCCCTGGTTCTCCCTGTCAGGTTCCCACCTGCTTGTGGCTACTGCCTTTCACTAGGCACCACCAGGGATACCACCAGTCCGGACCGTCCTTTATATGGTTTCTCACTCCGCTCTAGCACAGATCTCACTAGATCCCCCTGCTAGGCAGCACCACCAGTCACGTCCTATAACCAATACTCCCAGAGACTTTGCCTGAGTCTCTCTCTAGCTGGTTACTTTTGTGACTGCGTGCTTATGCTGTTCCCAACCCCCTTGTCTCTTTATAGATAACGCATACAACTCTGGGTTGCTCTGGATACTTGAATGGTTATTATTCCTCCCTTCACCGCTGCCACCATTAGATACTGTTTCTGTTCAGCCTTGGTAATTACCTTGCCCTCCCTTCTGGTATGTATATCCCCCAGCCAAGGATCAGGCCTTTGGTAAACCAAATAAGTATTTATTAAATATCAGAAATAACAAGATTAGTTTTAGAATGTTTCACAAGCGTATGGTTTCATCTATTCCTGTTTTGTACTTGACTTATTATTAATCAGAACTCCAACTCCCTCTTTCTCCACACTCCTGACCTCCGCCCTCAAACACCTCTTTCTCCACACTCCCAACATCCACACAGATTCAACTGTCATTCTTCCATTTATACTCCCAGCCATTCCAACGCTCAGCCAATCATCCAGCATTCTACTGCTCATGTACTCCCCCCTCCTCTTTCACTCCACTTACCATATGTCTTCTATATAAACAGCACTTACCATATTTACACTATAAGCAGGAACATCCCAGGCTTCATTCGCTATGGTAAGCTATAGACATTTTCAAAAAAAAATTTTTAATTCTCCTAAAAATAATCCAAGATGTTGTTGTTGTTGTTGTTGTTGTTATGTGCCTCCAAGTCGACTACGACTTATGGCGACCCTATGAATCAGCGACCTCCAAGAGCATCTGTCATGAACCACCTTGTTCAGACCTTGTAAGTTCAGGTCTGTGGCTTCCTTCATGGAATCAATCCATCTCTTGTTTGGCCTTCCTCTTTTTCTACTCCCTTCTGTTTTTCCCAGCATTCTTTTCTAATGAATCATGTCTTCTCATTATGCGTCCAAAGTATGATAACCTCAGTTTCATTTTAGCTTCTAGCGATCGTTCTGGTTTATTTTGTTCTAACACCCAATTATTGGTCTTTTTCGCAGTCCATGGTATCTGCAAAGCTCTCCTCCAACACCACATTCCAAATGAGTTGATTTTTCTCTTATCCGCTTTTTTCACTTTCCAACTTTCACATCCATACATAGTGATTGGAAATACCATGATCTGAATGATCCTGACTTTAGTGTTCAGTGATACATCTTTGCATTTGAGGACCTTTCCTAGTTCTCTCACAGCTCTCCTCCCTAGTCCTAGCCTTCTTCAACATATTTTATAGAGAGAGAGAGATGAGAGGGGATGTTGCAGTGCTGAAATCATGGGGGAAAGGTAGGAGGCTGTTAATGAAATCCACAAGCTTCACTCCTCAATACCCCCTAATTATATAGCCACTACAGTTGCTGTATACTATAGCCAGCATGGATTTTTCACATTCCACCATATTAAATTGAAAATACCTCCATGCCATTCTGCTGCTTCCCATAAGCTCATTTCAAAACAAAACCTTACAAAACTTATAGTCCTGATCTCAAAAACACTTGCTAAACATCCCTCTAAGTTTTCATGGCAACACAAAACACTCAGAGAGAATCTGGAGTTCAAAGTTTAAAACAAGAGGGAAAAAAACCAGACCCCTGTTGGACTTTTTTCTGTCAATGGTCTCATAATTCGTTGAAATTAATTAAAAATCAGCCATATTCACAGAGCACCTATAACTACGTGTGCCTGCTGTAGAATAAAAAGGTGGGGGAAACCCTAAAAAACAATGATACTGTTCACAATGTTTTCCTTTTGGAAAGCAAAGTGGTTTTCCTTTTGGAAAGGAAAGGGGCACCATATGCTCAGAGGCAAATGTTACAAAATTTTTCCAAGCTACACAGGAAGCCGATTGGACTGTGAAAGACCAACCCAAATTGTGTTTGCATTTTGACAAATATGTAGGGCAGTACAATATCTCAGAGAGGAGGTCAGGTCTCCTGCTCCCCGGTGCATTCCGGGGCTGGATTAAGGCCAACTGATACCCTAAACACAGCCCAACAATGGTGCCCCCTTCGGCCCTTCCATTGCTTAACTGACAAGACATTAAGACTCAATAAGTGCTGAAGATGAAATAAGAGATTGAAAATTCAGTTTTCTTCCAGGCCAGACACCACAACTATATTAAATAAAAACTGGGGTTTTTTTTATTTACTTAACACTAAATAGCAGTAAGCAATATAAACAAATTATTTGCTTATAACTAGGGCAAAAGAAAAATGCAAATTTTCAACACTTTTTAATGCATTTCTTAATAAAATTGTTATAAGGGAAAAATGCAAATACAAAAATTTATTGAAAACGATTTTTAATCACCCTCCCAAAGATTATAAGGCAAAATAAGATCTGATATTATCTCTACTGAAATTACGTGATCTCGAGAGCATACTTTTCAATTTTGAAAATCCTCTTTCTACAGAAATCGATGTTGGTGGACAATTTTTAAAAAAGATATTCTAATGGAGAAATATCATTGTTTGTAGAAACAAAACATCTTTTATTCCATTGCTTTCTAACCTTAAAGATACATAGCATTTCAGCATACATGGATCAAAAGATGTAAAATTATGCTTATTGACATTGTTGCCTACTTATAACTTTATACTTTAAAAAGTTTTCTCCTAGATTTTTTAATTGCAAAGTCTTTGATCAAGTCCTCAAAACTAATCTGGCGTAACAAATCTGCTATTATACTTAGCAGAGACAAGGCATCCAGCCTGTCTTGTCACATAGTTGTTCTGTTGGGATTTTTAATATGCTTGAGCTGAGAAAATGAACTCTCAGCTGTGCAATTTGTGACCATTAATGTTAAAAATATATGCAAGGCAATGTCTCCATTTGGAAACGCACACTCCATTTTGTCTTCTAAAATTATTTTATAAAGTTCAACATGACTGAATCTGGTTTTTACAGTTTTTGTTGCACTGAACTTATGGCGCACATATGAGTGAAACTGCTGCAGCTCCGCAGAGAGATTAGTGTCCAAGTCCTCTGGCAGATAAGGAGAATACAAAAAATTCGACTAAAGTAGAGTGTGGCAGTGAAAGAGTTGAGAGTTAAGGACATGATAGCTAGGGGAAAAAACTCTGTGGTGCCCCCCTTCCCTTGGTGCCCTAAGCAAGTGCTTATTTTGCTTAATGGTTAATCCAGTGCTGGTGCATTCACTATACCTGCCCAATTTCCCTGCCTTTTAGCAATTGATAGGAGTATCGGCTATAGGTACATTCTTAAACCGCAAGGGTTTTTTTGCCTATTAGTGAATATTAGCAAAACAAGCAAGCTCCCAACCCAACTGCCTTTTAAAAACATTAGGTGGAAGGACTGACACTAAAATAGGGTGATTTATATTGGGAGGCACTGGTCTGTTTTTTGTAGAAGAGGTGTAACTCAGTAGCAGAGGATATGTTTTCCATGCAGAAGGACCCAAGTTCAATCCCCAGCATCTCCAAGGAGGGCTGGGAAAGACACCTGCCTGAAACCAGGGGAGATGCTGACAGTCATTGTAGACAATACGGAGCCACATAGACCAGTGGTGTTTCTAGCTTCCCTAGTTTGGCCCTTAGAAAGAACAGATGGAACCAACAACCTTGATGCCTTTTTAAAAAATGGAGCATGTTTCAGCTTAATGCAAAAGGTAAATCTGAAACACACACAGGGTTCCCCAGTTATAAGAAGACCTCACAGGATACTACTCTTGTTCTATTCTCCCAGGCATTGTAGCATGTGTTTTTAAATTGATTTTTTAAAAAATGTGTTTTTAAATTTGTATATTTGTTTTTAATGTTTTTAATTGTTGTAAACCACCCAGAGAGCTTCAGCTATGGAGCAGTATACAAATGCAATAAATAAATAAATATGAAATGGGAGAGGTATGCACATATAATTTGAGGGAAGGGGGAATTATCTGCATCACTACTATGCCCTAGACAGGGTTGCCCTTTCCTTCTTAAACAGGCTGCTTCTATATCTTTTAAGAGATGCACGTTGGTGAGTAATTCAATAGAATCCATTTTCGCCATGGAGATACAGTAATGGGGAATGAGCATAAGCAGCATTTCTCATAATCACAGAGCTCTTGATGGCACAGAGCCCTCAGTTTTTCAAAAAACGAGATGGCAACCTTAGCCCGACAGGAATGAATGGGACAGCCCTGTTGCACATGTGGTACCGTCACCCTCTGCCTCCTCAGTCTTCCTTAGGAGGTAATCAAGGGGCACCAGCTGAAGCAAAACACAGCATTTATAGGTGGTTACCAATCAGAGGAACAGAACCAGGAATGAAAGGCAAAGAAGGCCAATGGAGTATGTGGAGAGGATTCTATTGACAAGAAAAAGTATGAAGCAATGGGTTCTGAACCGAAGGAAAATTTGGTTGGTGACTATTAGTGAGTATTAAATCTCTGATATCTTTGTGTGCATTATCATGAAGACTAAATGTTTCTTCCACGTCATTTGGATGGCAATGTCATTCTCAAGGATACTATTGAAAGAGACAAAAGTAGCCAGGAATAATCAGATGGAGAAGGAAATAGGTCAACCTGCTCTGCCAAGGCTGAAAATCCAGATACTGTCTTTTTCAGACATGTTAAGAGGAACTAGTTGCTATAGTGTGCTCTAACATGCCTTGCATCAACATGGATGAAGATGAATAGGGAAATGGCAGGGGGAGCAGCTTAGATGAGTTAAACACCTAAACAAACAAACAGACACCCTTGTCATGGTCAGATCACTACTTGGTGAGAGTAGACCTTTCGATGCCACACACCATCCACGGGGGTAAAGGACCCATTAGGATGGTCCACCCCAGGTGCTTGATGGATCCTGATGGATTCCTGAATGCGCTTGGGGACTTTATGCAGCCTGCAGACGGGCACTCGGTCGAGACCCTGGTGGAGGAGTGGAATAAGGTGATCACCAGGGCATTAGACCAGGTGGCTCTGAAACGCCCTCTCCGCCTGAATAGAGCTCAGACAGCACTGTGGTATACTCCACAGTTGCGAACTCTGAGGCGGAAGGTGAGACGGCTAGAGTGCCGGTGGCGGAAATCTCGCTCTGATGACGATCAGACATGGGTTAGAGTGGCTGCAGCACCCTACCATGTGGCAATAAGGGCAGCAAAAAGATTTTTATGCTGCCTCTATTGCGTCCGCAGAGTGCTGTCCCAGGAGGCTATTCCAAATGGTCCGAAGCCTGGTTGGTCCAGTTGCTTCGGAACCTATGGAACATTCTAAGACCTCCTGTGATGAGCTTGCAAAGCACTTTGTGGATAAAATTTATCGTCTAAAGAGTATGATTCCGCATGCTATGGATACAGTGAGTGAGCCAGAGTCGGCCAGTGGTTCTCCGGTGGTGTGGGATCGGCTCCAGCTTCTTCCTTCTGATGAAGTGGACAAGGTGCTTTCAACCTTAAGGCCAACCACCTGCTTACTCGGCCCTTGCCCTTCGTGGCTCATTATAAGCTGCACGGACAGTCTGGGCAAGGGGATTAAGGGGGTGGTAAATGCACCCTTGGAAGAGGGTGTGATGCCATCAGCCCTCAAGGAGGCAGTAATAAAGCCAATTCTAAAGAAGCCCTCCTTGGATCCCCAAGATTTGAACAACTTTTGCCCAATCTCAAAATTACCATTCTTGGGCAAGGCGCTTGAGAGGGTGGTGGCAAAGCAGTTGCAAGCGCAATTGGAGGAAGCGGATTATCTGGATGCATTTCAGTCGGGCTTTAGGCCTGGATATGGGACTCAAACAGCCTTGGTCGCCTTGGTGGATGATATGAGGAGAGCGTTGGATAGGGGTGAGTGCACCTTCCTCGTCCTCCTGGACCTCTCAGCGGCTTTTGATACCGTTGACCATGGTATCCTTCTGGATCACCTGGAGGACTTAGGCATAGGGGGTACTGTATTGCAGTGGTTCCATTCCTTCCTCTCTGACAGGCACCAAAGAGTAGCATTGGGGGATGAGGTTTTGGACCCTTGGCCTCTCACTTGTGGGGTGTCACAGGGCTCCATCCTCTCCCCGATGCTATTTAACATCTATATAAAGCCGCTGGGGGCTATCATCAGGATATTTGGGCTGCAGTGTCACCAATATGCGGATGACATGCAGCTCTATCTCTCATTTAAATCTTCACCGAGGTTGGCTGTAGAAACCCTATCCAAGTGCCTGGAATCGGTGAGTGCCTGGATGGGAAGGAATAAGCTGAAGTTGAACCCTGACAAAACTGAGGCACTGCTCATGGGAGACAAGGGAAGGTTAGGGGATTTAGACCTGGTGCTCAATGGGGTACAATTGCCCCTGAAAGACCAGGTCTGTAGCCTCAGGGTCATTCTTGACTCCCAACTGTCTATGGAAGCTCAGGTTTCGGCTGTGAGCCAGGCAGCGCTGTATCAACTCCATCTGATACGGAGGCTGCGCCCCTACCTTCCCAATCATCTGCTCCCATCGGTGGTACATGCCCTGGTCTCCTCTCTCCTAGACTACTGTAATGCGCTCTACGTGGGGCTACCCTTGAAAACGGTCCGGAAGCTGCAACTGGTACAGAACGTGGTGGTGCACCTGATTAAAGGCAGCTGCCGGTGAGATCATATCGCTCCAGTGCTAGAAGAGTTGCGCTGGTTACCAGTTGCTTACTGGGCACAATTCAAGGTGTTGATTTTGACCTTTAAATCCCTATACGGTCTCGGCCCAGTCTATCTAAAGGAGCGCCTCCAGCATCATCATCTATGCTGCCCAACATGATCAGCCTCAAAAGACCTTCTCTCCATCCCATCAGTCAAAATAGCCAAACTGGTGAGGACTAGAGAGAGGGCTTTTTCAATTGTGGCCTCCACCCTGTGGAACTTCCTCCCAAATGATCTCTGCCATGCCCCTTCTATGATGAGCTTCCGCCGGGTGTTGAAGACCTGGCTCTTCAGGCAGGCTTTTGGGGTGGGCTAGATTTTATCTTCATTGTTTTTAGATTTTTAATGCCTACATATTGTATGCTTATGTTATACGTCGCCCAGAGTGGCTGGACAGCCAGCCAGATGGGCGACTAATAAATTCAATAAAGAAATAAATAAACATGCATTTAAACCAGAAACAGATATATTGTAAAGTGTGCAGATTTTCAGAAACAAATTCAAAATTGGATGAAATCTGCTAACACAATAAGGTTATTCTCATTTTAGACACAATTGATGTTCTCAGGGTTTGTTTGTTTTTTAAAAAAGCCAAACATATGGCAACAACTGAAAGAAACAATTGCTTCATTTTAAAAGCTGGTGGAAGGATAGGGAATTTGCCCCCCCAAAAATAGAGATTAGAACAACGAGAAAATGTGAATGGAGTTAGCAACACCTATTTCCAACACCAAGTGTACATCCATCTACAATGTTGAACACTAAAGGTTTTTCTTGTTAATTCTGAACTGGAGGTTCAGTACAGAGCTTGGAAAAGTTACTTTTTTAAACTACAACTCCCATCATCCCCAGCCAGCATGGCCACTGGATTGGGCTGATGGGAGTTGTAGTTCAAAAAAATAACTTTTCCAAGCTCTGGGTTCAGACATAGGTATATGAAAAAAATCAGACCCAGATGGAGGTCAAATCAGGCAAGCATATGGTTCTCTGTCTGTGCACTGGTTTCAAACAATATAGATAATTAAGTCCATGATCTGGATGGAAAGATTAGTAGTTTACAACTGTTCAGTGTTAAGGATTTATTTTCCAGTACATGAACTTTGTTTTCAAGCATCTTTTTTCTATAGATTTGAATAATTTAATCTTACTTCTTATCTAAAGTAGTAGAACAAGCTAACTTATAACTCTGCTACCTTGTTCAAAACTTGGCTATTTGTTTTGTATTTGGTACTGGGACCTACACATGGACAGATTGTGCCAGTGGTCCCAACAAGATTCAGCAATAATAATAATAATAAATACAAAATTCTGCATTGAGAACAGAAGCAATGAGCTTTCAGCTGTGCTACTGCTTCTGCAATGGAAAACACTGAATATTAAAGTAAATAAGAATGAATAGGCATATGATTCAGCATGGTGACTAGGCAAACACATTATGAGTACTTACATCATCCACCTCTCTTATAAGATATTATATTATCTCCTCAACTGAAAATAAGCAGTCCCTATAGCTATTGTAGATCTATCCTTTCCAGAGTGGAAGAAAGAAAAGGAAAGAAAAAACTATTTGCATCCAAGCCTTATCAGTAGTGCTTCTAGACAGAGGGCTCCTAGTGTTACCCAATCATTGCCCTTCCTCTGCAGTCTACAAGCAGAATTACAATTGATTTTCCATAGTTTGGGGAGGGGTGTTACTTTTTCCTGCTACGTTTCATCCATATCAGTATAACACTGTGGGGGGGGTGAAGGTCCAATTCACTTATGTAGCCATTTTAAAAACTTAAAACAAAAAAATTGTGCTAAAGTATTTGTGATTGTTCAATTACTGTCAAAACACAAAGTGTGCATTTGTTTTGGATCAGAAATATTGATTGGGGGAAGAAGGAACTGCTAAAGTGGCAACAACCAGAAAAGCAGATTTTTTTTTTTAATTAATACAATTTTGCTCTTATTTAAGCACTACTGGGCAAATATTTTATGCTTTTTTTAAGAGAGCAAAGTGTTGTAGTGTTAATTAATTATAACACAAATTAAAATAAATAGGTCAATAAAGTAGCACCTACCAGAAAGGTAGTAATGAAGGTGAGTCAACTGACTGTCAATTAGCTATAAGGATAAATTCAAGTTGCTGATACTAGGGATGTGCTAGAATTCTACCCAATTTGGATTTGGTACTGAATTTTCTATTAATTCATTTATTCTCAATTGTTGAGAACTGGATTTTAATGCAGTGAATGTATGCAGCTATTTTTGAAAATGGACTTTTAAAAAACATCTGCTTCTAAAACATTGATTGTAAAAATGATAATTTATTGATTTTTGCTTTTAAATATAAATATTTCCTTCAACTATTGATATTTTAAAGGATTTTTTGAAATATCAGTGTTCAAAATATTGACATTTCCTTTGAAAATATTTATATTAATGCTATTTTTCCTAGCAAAAAGTCCCAACGGATCAGTAAAAGCAACAGCTAGCAGATACAAAATGAACTTAAATCAATGCAAGTCTGTTAAGTCAACTGAATGCTTGCGAACCAGCACCAGCCAACAGATCCCATCCCTAGCTGATACTAGTGTGCAAAGCCCTGTATAGCTTCGGACCAGCATACCTGCTGGGAGGAAGAGCAAGATATAAATCAAACAATAATTAAATAAATAGCCTAAAACATCATTGCATTCTGCAGAAGAGGGCATCCTGCAGATACTATCCTATAAGGGGATCCATTCTACACAATATCAGAATCAGGCCTTTAGTGCGGCAGTACCAACTCTTTGAAACTCCCTCCCATTGTGTATCAGAAGTCACCTTCTCTATTGTCTTTCCAGCACCTGCTAAAGACATTCTTTTTGCAAGAAGTCTTCTAAAATCTTTATCCCAATTGGTGTCTGTTTTGGAATTGAATCAATTCCGTGCATTTGCTGTTGTTTTGAACTGTTTTTATATGTATAATTGCTTTTTAAAATTGTGCGTGTACAGTGCTGGCACCAGACTGCAGCAGGCCCTTGAAGGCAGCAGGATCACTGCCATCACCACTGATGACTTAAATGGGCCCAGCTGCGTTAGCACGCACACACATGCCTAGCATCACCCTAGATGGCAGGGGATATTGATACTCCCGCCACCATCTTGGGTGACAGCAAACATGCATGTGCAGTGTGGTGATGCAGCAATGTGGGAAGGGGTGTGCCAAGCCCATGCTGGCAGCAGGGGGGTTGCCTGGGAGGGTGGCCAGCATGGATCATGGAGCGGGAGCTAACCTGCCCAGCCACAGTAGTAGAGGCCTCAGTGCCCGTGTGTGTGTGTGTGTGTGTGTTGTGTCTGCCTTTATATGGGTAACATTTTTAAAGATGGTATTATATTGTAAATCACTTAGGGAAGTAATACATAAATGAAGTAAATAATTTATTATTATTATTATTATTATTATTATTAGTGTTGAGAGCCAGTGTGGTGTAATGGTTACAGTGTTGGAGTGTGAGACCAGGGTTCAACCCCCCATTCAGCCATGAAGCTCACTGGGTGACCTTAGACCAATCATTGTCTTTCAGCCTAACCTACCTTATAGGGTTGTTGTGAAAGTGAAATGGAGAGAGGAAGAACCATGCACACTACTTTGAGCTCCTTGGAGGAAAGGTAGTATATAAATGTAATACATAAATACATACATACATACATAGATTTCATCTGCCTAATATCACCTCTGGGGAAAAGAGGAGGAAGAATACTGCTAATGACATCTACACTTGCAGATCTTGTACTACTGTTCTTCTCGAGGAAGTTAGACTTTCTAAGCTATGACAAAATGGAGCAAGACCAAAGAGAAAACACAGGACAGTTGCTGGATCATTATATCATATGAGTGCCCCATAAAAAGTGAGCAAATTAAACATGTCAGTTCTACACTAGAGCTGCAATCTCAACGCAACTTTAGGATGCCCCCTTTAAGATGCACATCTTAACGTGGTGAGGGGATTTGACAGTGTTGAAGAAGCTGAGAGCAATGCCATCAGGAGTCTAGACTCCAACCAGGGCACCCATGGTGGAATGGTCAAAGCTGAAACACCAGACTAAGATGCATCCAAACTCAGAGGAAGGCAATGGTAAACCACCTCTGAATATCTCGTACCATGAAAACCCTATGAACAGAGTATCCAAAATGCAACACGAGATAGTGCTGGAAGATGAGACCCCCAGGTCAGAATAATAATAATAATAATAAACTTTATTTCTACCCTGCCCTTTTTCCAACAGGACTCAGAGCAGCTTACAACTAAAAACAACACCATTAAAACATACAGAAGTATACAATTAAAAAAGAATTAAACTATGAGAAAAATTAAAACCATAAAACATACGTTAAAAACAGCGGACAATTTAAAATAATAAAATCATATAATATAGTCACCAATCCTATGACACTTAATCCTGGTCGTTCTCTATCCCAAATGCCCGTTGAAATAAAACAGTCTTTACTTGTCACTGGAAGGACGGCAAGGAGGGAGCTAATCGCACCTCACTTGGAAGGGAATTCCATAACCTAGGGGTGGCCACCAAAAAGGCCCTATCTCGTGTCCGCGTCATATGTACTTGCAAAGATGTGGGGAGCACAAGAAGGGCCTCACCTGAAGATCTCAAATCCCGGACAGATTCATGTAGGGAGATACGATCTGTCAAATAACCTGGACCTGAGCCGTATAGGGCTTTGTAGATCAAAACCAGCACTTTGAATTGTGACCGGAAACAAATTGGCAGCCAGTGGAGCTGTTGTAACAGGGGGGTTGTATGGTCCCTGTAACCAGCCCCGGTTAGCACTCTGGCTGCAGCTCTTTGTACCAATTTAAGTTTCCAAACAGTCTTCAAAGGCAGCCCCATGTAGAGCGCGTTACAGTAGTCTAAGCGGGATGTAACAAAGGCATGCATCTGTTGGCAGCGGTGTATCGACAGCGTGTGCCCAGCAGGATAGAGCAAGTTGAAGGATACTCACACACAGGCCGTTAATTGTTAAGAGTCTTTTACTGACAGGATTTCGTACAAGAACGGTTACAATACAGATACTTTACTCTCCTAACACCCCCACACCTTGTAGTTTCTTTTTCAAGGCTTTATAGACTGGGTTTGCTCTGTGCCAGCTGCAGCCTCTGCCGTGAGCTGTCCTTGAGCTGCTGCACACCTTAACCCTTTACTTGCCTCCATTTCTGTCTTTCTGGAAAACTAGACAGATAAACTCCTCAGCAGCCTACAGCATCACCCTAGTCAGATCAGGCAGCTCCAGGAACAGGCGCAGCTGGCGCACCAGTTTTAATTGGGCAAAAGCAATTAGGAGCTACAATGCAAGGTCTGAGCAAGTGATATCAATGAGATTAAACGGGAAACCTATTAACATATCCATCATCCAACGTCAAACGCAGAAGAAGAATTGGAGAGATTTTACACAGAAGTACAGGAGGAAATTGATCACACACCAAAACAAGATATGATGATAATCATGGGGGACTGGAATGCAAAAGTAGGGAACAGAGAAGAACTAGGAATTGTGGGGAAATGGGGCTTAGGTGACAGAAATGAAGCAGGAGAAAGACTTATTGAATTCTGTGAAGCCAGTGATTTGTTTCTTGCCAACACATTTTTTGAGCAACCGAAAAGACAACTGTACACGTGGACATCACCAGATGGTCAATATAGGAATCAAATTGATTATATAATTGGAAACAGAAGATGAAGTTCCATACTTTCTGCAAAAAACAAGACCAGGAGCAGACTGCGGTACAGATCATGAACTGATCGTATCGAAAATCAGAGTAAAGCTAAAGAAGAATAACAAAGCACTCATAATGCCAAAATACAATTTAAATAACATCCCAGAAGAATATAAAGATCAAATAAGGAACAGGTTTGAGGCTTTAAACTTAGTTGACAGAGAACCAGAAGAACTATGGACTGAAGTCAGGGACATTATCAGGGAAGAATGCAAAAAGACAATACCTCTTGTTAAAAAGAGAGAAAGACCTCAATGGATGACTGAAGAAACTCTTAAAATTGTTAAAGAGAGAAGGAAAGCAAAAGCAAAAGGAAACAGAAACACAGTCAGAACCCTAAATGCAACTATACAACGAATAGTACGTAGGGACAAAGGAAACTATTGCAACAGTTATTGTATAGAAATAGAAAAGGACAACAAAATAGGAAGAACAAAAGCCCTATTCCAAAAGATTAGAGAAATGAAAGGGAAATTTAACCCACGAATAGGGATGTTAAATAATCAACAGGGGCACACACTGACTGACCGACATGAAATAAAAGGAAGATGGAAGCAATACACTAAAGAACTCTACAAAAAAGATGCAAGGATGACAGATTCATTCACGGAGGAACCATATGATGAAGAACCAGAAATTTTAGAATGTGAGGTGAAAGCTGCTCTTAAAATTCTTGGAAGAAACAAATCACCAGGAATAGACAGCATAGCAATAGAGTTGCTACAAGCTACTGAGACTGAATCTGTCCAAATTTTGACAAAAATCTGTCAAGAAATATGGAAAACTAAACAATGGCCCACAGACTGGAAGCGTTCCATATACATCCCAATTCCAAAGAAAGGGGATCCCAGGGAATGCAGTAATTATTGAACTATTGCCTTAATATCCCATGCAAGTAAAGTAATGCTCAAGATTCTACAACAAAGGCTCTTACCATATATGGAGCGAGAAATGCCAGGCATCCAAGTTGGATTTAGAAAGGGAAGAGGCACCAGAGATCATATTGCAAACATTGTTGGATAATGGAACGGAGCAAGGAATTTCAGAAGAAAATCACCCTGTGCTTTATAGACTACAGCAAAGCCTTTGACTGTGTAGATCATGAAAAACTATGGAATGCTTTAAAAGAAATGGGGGTGCCACAGCATCTGATTGTCCTGATGCGCAAACTATACTCTAAACAAGAGGCTACTGTAAGGACAGAATATGGAGAAACAGATTGGTTCCCCATCGGACAAGGTGTGAGACAGGGTTGTATTTTATCATCCTATTTGTTTAATCTGTACGCAGAAATCATACGGAAAGCGGGATTGGACCAAGATGAAGGAGGTGTGAAAATTGGAGGGAGAAACATCAATAATTTAAGATATGCAGATGATACCATACTCTTAGCAGAAACCAGTAATGATTTGAAACAAATGCTGATGAAAGTTAAAGAGGAAAGCACAAAAGCAGGACTACAGCTGAACGTCAAGAAGATTAAAGTGATGACAACAGAAGATTCATGTTACTTTACAGTTGACAATGAGGACATTGAACTTGTCAAGGATCATCAATACCTTGGCACAGTAATTAACCAAAATGGAGACAATAGTCAAGAAAGCAGAAGAAGGCTAGGACTGGGTAGGGCAGCTGTGAGAGAACTAGAAAAGGTCCTCAAATGCAAAGATGTATCACTGAACACTAAAGTCAGGATCATTCAGACCATGGTATTCCCAATCTCTATGTACGGATGTGAAAGTTGGACAGTGAACAAAGCGGGTAAGAAAAAAATCAACTCATTTGGAATGTGGTGTTGGAGGAGAGCTTTGCAGATACCATGGACTGCGAAAAAGACAAATAATTGAGTGTTAGAAGAAATTAAACCATAACTATCACTAGAAGCTAAAATGATGAAACTAAGGTTATTATACTTTGGACACATAATGAGAAGACATGATTCATTAGAAAAGAATGCTGGGAAAAACAGAAGCGAGTAGAAAAAGAGGAAGGCCAAACAAGAGATAATAATAATAATAATAAAATAATAATAATAAACTTTAATTTGTTAGTCGCCTATCTGTCCAATTTTGGACATTCTAGGCGACTTACAGCAGCAGCAAGTACAATATACAATACAATAAATACATTACACAATACAATAAATAACCATATTCATCAATTAAAACTAACATCATCAGTTAAAACATTACAACTAATCTAGCTCGAGTTCCTGTAGGCCTGCCTGAAGAGCCAGGTCTTTAACGCTCGTCAAAAACTCATCAGGGAGGAGGCATGTCGAAGATCGTAGGGGAGGGAATTCCAGAGTGTGGGATCCACTACTGAGAACGCCCTCTCTCTGGTCCGCACCAGCTGAGCTGTTTTGGCCGGTGGGACCGAGAGGAGATCATGCGTGGCTGATCTTGTAAGGCGGCTCAATTGGTGATACTGGAGGCGGTCCTTTAGATAAACCGGGCCGAAACCGTATAGGGTTTTAAAGGTCAATACCAACACCTTGAATTGGGCCCAGTAAACCACTGGTAGCCAGTGAAGGTCTCTCAACACCGGAGTGATGTGTTCACTGCGATGGCTATGCATAATCAAGCGTGCCGCCGCATTCTGCACCAGTTGGAGTTTCCAGACCGTCTTCAAGGGTAACCCCACGTAGAGCGCATTACAATAGTCTAAGCGAGAGGAGACCAGGGCATGTATCACTCGTGGGAGAAGCTGTACAGGAAGGTAGGGTCACAGCCTCTGTATCAGATGTAATTGATACCAAGCTGCCCGGCTCACTGCCGAAACTTGAGCTTCCATGGACAGCTGGGAGTCAAGAATGACCCCGAGGCTGCGGACCTGATCCTTCAGGGGTAATCTTACCCCATTAAACACCAAGTCGATGTCTCCCAACCTTCTCTTATCACCCACGAGTAACACCTCGGTCTTATCAGGATTTAGCTTCAGCATGTTCTCGCCCATCCATCCACTAACGGACTCCAGGCACTTGGACATGGTCTCCACAGCCACCTCTGGTGAGGACTTAAATGAGAGATAGAGCTGAGTGTCATCCGCATATTGGTGACACTGCAGCCCAAAACTCCTGATGATGGCTCCCAGCGGCTTCACATAGATGTTAAATAGCATGGGGGAGAGGATAGAACCCTGTGGCACTCCACAAGTGAGAGGCCAAGGGTCTAAAACCTCATCCCCCAATGCTACCCGTTGGTACCTGCCTGAGAGATAGGAACGGAACCACCATAAAACAGTGCCCCCCATCCCCAATCCCTCTAGGCGGCTTAACAAGATACCGTGGTCGACGGTATCAAAAGCCGCTGAGAGATCCAGGAGGACGAGAAGGGTATATTCTCCCCTATCCAACGCCCTCCTCATATCATCTACCAGGGCAACCAAGGCTGTTTCAGTTCCATGTCCAGTCCTGAAGCCCGATTGGAATGGATCTAAATAATCCGCTTCATCCAAGTGCGTCTGTAGTTGTTTAGCCACCACTCGCTCTATCACCTTGCCTAAGAATGGTAAATTAGAAACTGGGCAAAAGTTTTTCAACTCTTGGGGATCCAAGGAGGGCTTTTTCAAGATGGGCCATATCACTGCCTCCTTGAGGGCTGATGGCATTGCACCCTCTTCCAAGGATGCATTTACCACCGCCTTGATCCCTTCGCCCAGCTTCTCCTTGCAGCTCACAATGAGCCACGAGGGGCAAGGATCGAGCAGACAAGTGGTTGGCTTCACAGTAGAGAACACCTTGTCCACTTCCTCAGCGAGAAGAGGCTGAAACCGCTCCCATCGGACCGGAATGCAACTGGCCGATTCTGGCCCACTACTTGTATCCACGGCGTGCGGAATCGTGCACTTCAGATGCTCGATTTTATCGGCAAAGTGCTTAGCAAATATGTCACAGGAGGCTTTAGAATGTTCCATGGGTTCCTGCACAACTGGACCGACCAGGCTTCGGACCACTTGGAACAACCTCCTGGGACAACATTCTGCCGACGCAATAGAGGCAGCAAAGAAATCCCTCTTTGCTGCCTTTGTTGCCACATGGTAGGCCGCTATTGCTACTCTAACCAGTGTCTGATCGTCTTCAGCGCGAGACTTCCGCCACCGGCGCTCTAGTCGTCTCACCTCCTGTCTCAGACCTCACAACTGAGGTTTGTACCAAGGTGCTGTCTGAGTTCTATTCAGGGGGAGAGGGCATTTCGGAGCCATCGGAGATGGATTGATTCCATAAAGGAAGCCACAGACCTGAACTTACAAGATCTGAACAAGGTGGTTCATGACAGATGCTCTTGGGGGTCGCTGATTCATAGGATCGCCATAAGTCGTAGTCGACTTGAAGGCACATAACAACACAAACAAAGAATCTGCAGGAAAAAATAAAAGAATAAAGCTACATTCCCCTTCCTGACAAAACTCTTTCTATTGAATGTAAGCCTTGACAGGAAGCAGTCTCAGAAAGTATAACAGACCCAGCATGCCTTGTGTTGTTGCCAGTAAAAGGGAATTGCTTCAATGGCACATTTAATAAGTGTCATTGAAGCCATTTTCTTTTCCTGGCAACAAATGTGTATATAAGGGTAGTTGTACACTCGTTGAATGTTACATGTGACTAACTGTACAAGTGTACAGCTCAACTACTTGTGTACCCAGGTACACAGACTGTACACTCATCGAATGTAACGTGCGAACAGGGCCCCTGTTACTCCTACTTGATTTCTCAGTGGCTTTTGATACTATTGACCATTGTATTCTCCTGGAACAACTGGGTGGCATAAGTATCAGAGACACTGTATTATAGTGATTCTGTTCCTACCTGCTTAGTCAACTCCAGAGGGTAGCATTGAAAGAGTGTTCCTTGACCCTCAGGCACTAGTGCTATCAAGTTCTGAAAAGCACCACTTTGTCCCCAATGCTATTTAAGATCTACGTAAAGCTGTTGGGAGTCATCATTAGGAGCTCTGGAGCACAGTGTACACACAGCTCCACTTCACCATAATATCTGAATCAGGAGCAGCCATGCAAGCCCTGCACCAGTGCCTGAATGTAGTAGAGGGCTGGATGAAGACCAACAAACTGAGTCTGAATCCTGGAAAGACAGGCCAGTTGCTTGTTCTGAACAGGGTTGCATTCCCTTTGAAGGAGTGGTAAAGTAGCTTGGGAGTACTCCTGGATACATGTTTATCATTAGAGGTGCACGTGACTACTGTGGCTAAGGGTGCCTTTCACCATCTTGGTGTGGCATAGCATATAAATTTAATAAATAAAGCTACCTATAGCTGTATTTGAATTGAGATAGCTTGCAACTATAGTCCGTCCATTGGTAATATCGAGACTGGATTACTGCAATGAGCTCTGTGTGCAGCTGCCCTTGGCCCTGTCCAGAGGCTCCCTCTCGTGCAGAATGCAGTGGCTAGACTACTGGGGAGGACAGACAGTCAACAGCAAGTGACTTCTCTGCTAAAACATATATACCAGCCACCCATATGCTACCAGCCCCATCCTGTGGAATATTCTTCCAGCAGGTTCCCCCCCCCCAAGATGAGTCAGTATGGGTCAATGATGAGTAATGCATTGTTATTCTGTATTGTTTTTATGGTATCATGTTTCACTGCTCCTATATATATATATAGGAGCAGTGAAACATGATTACCAAAGTGGTGCACATTAATATATATTAATGTGCACCACTTTGGTAATCTACATGAATGGGTAGTTTAAAAGACAGATTCTGTTGGGAGTTCTGGAAATCTGGAAGATAACCAGCTCCTCTTGGCTGAGGTTGTCCTACTCCTTAAAAAATCAGATTTCCAACCTGAGGGATGCTGCTGGATGATCAAATAATGGCAGAAGCTAAGTGACAGTGCGGCTTTAGCCAATTCTCATTCATGCCTTCCTCCCTTCCAGATGGACTGTAATTCATTGTGCGTGGGGCTGCCTTTGAATACACCTCAGGAACTTAAATTGGTCCAGAATGCAACTACCAGGATCTTAACAGGAGCTGGAATATCAGAGCATGTAACTGTTATCACCCACGCTGATTTTGATTATCGGCTTCCAGGGTCACAAATATGTGACCTTTAGGTCACTGAATGGTCAAGGGCCAAAATATCTCATGCCTCCCCCACCCGAGATACAGCATGTAATCCCATGAGTCAGGGTGTACTTTGTGATGGTACCAAGGCAATATGTTTTGGCAAAGGAAATCCATCCACTGGATTTTAAAAATGAATTTTATCTGCTGCTTTTATACTGTCTTTGGATTTTTGTAATTCTTGTTTTCATAGAGCTGGATCCAGTCTTCACTCCCACGGGCAAAAGCACCTCCCACCCTGAGTGAAGTTTAGCTCAGGGCATGGCTTTTTGCCAAACGCCCCTTCTAGAGCAGCCCCCAGAGCCACCTCTCAGATTGTTCTGGATGTCCCTCCAGACATCCAAAGACTATGGGGAAGTGGTGCTAGGGGCCGCAGAGGAAGGGAAGAAATCAACAAAGAGTGTCTCCCCTACAACACTGGTGGGATCCCTCCCCTCTGGATCAAAAGCCTTCCATAGACAGAAAGAACCTTACGTCTAGATCCAACCCACTGTAGTTTGATAATTTTGGTTTGTTTTTTTAATCCCACAGTTCAGTTTCATAGAAAGCTGGGATAGAAATGTCATAAACTTCTGCTAGAACTTTCCATTTCAACCAGTTTCTCCCTTCATATTTGATATAGCTACCCCACATTCCCATTCTGAACAGATGCGCCAGAGTATAGGCAAACTGGGAAATCTTTAAAAGTAATAAATAGTTGAAAACCAAAATACCAGGAGGCATAGGCTTTAATCTAGCACACCTGGCCATATATGTATGTTTAATTTGTTAACTGCAAGCAATCAGCAGGCACAATGCAATAAAATATCTGTAGGATACTATTTCAAATACTTTTCAGAAGGAAAAAACATGAATATGCAGCGCCTTGCAAAAGTAATCAGCCTCCTGACCAATGCTCTCATATTACTGAATTACAAATGGTACATTGTAATTTCATTCTGTATGATATTTTATTTTGAAATACTGAAACTCAACCTCAGTTATTGTAAGGTGACATTGGTTTTATGTTGGGAAATGTTTGTAAGAAACAAAAACTGTTGCTTGCGTAAGTATTCAGCTCATACACATTAATATTTGGTAGAGCCATCTTTTGCTGCAATAACAGCTTTAAATCTTTTGGGGTAGGTATGTAGTAGCTTTGCACAGAGTGTCGGAAGAATTTTGGCCCATTCTTCTTGGCAGATTCACTCCAGGTCATTCAGGTTGGTTGGACGTTGCTTGTGGACTGCAGTTTTCAAACAGCACCACAGATTCTCAATGGGATTGACATCAGGAATTTGACTGGGCCACTGTAGGACATTCACCTTTTTGTTCTTGAGCCAGTCCAGTGTTGCTTTGGCCTTGTGCTTGGGATCACTGTCCTGCTGAAAAGTGAATTTCCTCCCAAGCTTCAGTTTTTGAGTAGACTGAAGCAGGTTCTCTTGCAGTATTTCCCTGTATTATGCTCCATCCATTCTTCCTTTGATTTTAACAAGATGCCCAGTCCCAGCTGATGAGAAGCATCCCCCCAGAATGATCCTGCCACCACCATACTTCACTGTAGGGATGGTGTGTCTTGAGGCATGGGCAGTGTTACATAGTGCTTTGAATTTTGGCCAAAAAACTCTATCTTGGTCTTATCTGACCACAAAACCTTTCCCCACATTTCAGCTGGGGCATTCTCATGCTTTCTGGCAAACTCCAGGTGTGCTGTCAGATGGTACTTTTTGAGTAACGGCTTCTTTCTTGCCACCCTCCCATACAGGCCAGTGTTATGCAGAGCTCTTGATATGGTTGACTGGTGCAACATTACTCCACTCCCAGTCACTGAACTCTGTAGCTCCTTCAAAGTGACTGTTGGCCTCTCTATGGCTTCTCTCACAAGTCTCCTTGTTCGAGTGCTGAGTTTTGAGGGACGGCCTTTTCTTGGCAGTGCCTGGGTGGTGTGATGCAGCTTCCACTTCCTGATGATTGATCCAACTGTGCTCACTGGGATACCCAAACACTTGGATATTAGTTTGTACCCTTTTCCTAATCTATGGATTGTCTTACATTATCTCTCACTTCTGTAGAATGCTCTTTGGTCCTCATTTCTCCATATCCACAACCTGACTAATGATCCTTCAACAGTGGGGGTTTTATCCTGACAATGTGACAACTTTAATGGTTCACAGGTGGAGGCTAATGGAAAGGTAATTGTGTCCTTGATGGGGCAATTTCTTTCCTCTGTGTAAACTGGGAGTTTCCACAGCACTGGGGTTGAATACTTATGCAAGCCCCATGTTTCAGTTTTTTATGTTTCTTATAAACATTTCCCAACATAAAACCAATGTCACCTTACAATAATTAAGTTTGAGTTTCAGTGTTTCAAAATAAAATATCATACAGAAAGAAATTACAATGTAGTATTGGTAATTCAGTAATATGAGATCATTTAAAGGGTCTGATTACTTTTGCAAGGCACTGTAGTTATCACACTGTGTTCAGGAGGAAAAATATAATATTGCTTTCCTTTTTTCTTTTATTGATTTTACAGATTTATATACTGCTCTACAGCCTAAGCTATCAATGTGGCATACAGTAAAATAAAATGGGATTAAGTACAAAATATGCAAAAATACTTGAATGGAGTGGGAAACCTATATCCTTCTGATGTTGCTGGACTCCCAAGCTTCTATCATCCCTGACCATTTGGCCATGATGGCTGGGAATGACTGGAGTTTGAATCCAGCAATAACTGATGAGCCACAAACAAGTTCCCCACCACTGGGCTAGTCAGTCTTAGGATGATTGACAGATTGATGCATATGAAGAGAAATAGTACAGACCAAAAAAAGAAATATTTGTATTCCGCTTGAAAAGAAGTTTAATGACATTTGAGTGAACAAATGTTCTATTATTAATGCCAAGTATAAAGAGAAAGCTCCAATTTCTAGGCAGTTACATATAATGCCACTTCAAAGAGTTTCAACAGCAAAATAAATACTTAAGAGTGCTGATATATGGAAAAATATGGAGAAAAACTGAACTCCCCCAAAATTGCAATAGAGGTTTTTCAACCATTTCCAGTCCAGAATTACCTACTGAAAAACATATCCAAAATCTGCAAAATTCCAATTTTGGATGCATTATTCAGTATGTTACTCTAGACTAGAAACTGTTGAAAAAGCTCCATTGCAATTGAGGTGTGCGTGTTAAACCTTATTTTCCCCAGACTTGGAAGATAGACTCCCTGTCTTCTGGAGTGCAAACATCTCTACAGGTCATAATTGCTGTTAACTATTAAGGTTAATGGGTTCTTGTTTAAACCAGGACCTAAAATCCACTTCAAACTGTGGTTTCAGATCATGGATTAAAAGCAAACGCTGGTGAGCACTTCAGTTAACATTACTGCCAACCTAACAGTTAATTGTTATGCAACGTTGCAGGACAAATTTATTATTGAGAAGGGAAGGTGTGGGTAGAACTATGGTTAGCCAAACTGGTAGTCACACTCACATCCTGCGTGTGGATTTCCCATAGGTGCCTGGGTGGCCTCTGCAAGAACTGAATGTTAGACTAGATATACCTTTGGCCTGATTGAGCAGGGTGTTCATATGTAGTACATCTGCACCAGCCCTAAAATATGCTGTTTATTACTTATTGTCAAAATCCAGAGGGTCTCAAAAGTGCAGCATCAGAATAAACTGGAAGTCTGTACAACTGCTTCAAGATTCTACTCACACTAGATAATCAGTTTAATCACTTTAATGTTGATTCAAGACTCAAAGGTGAAAGTAGGATACACCACAAATGCTGGCAGGGTGCATGTGACCGTTAGCAAGCTCAGTCCCTTATATTCCAGCAAAAAAACCCATTTCAATACAGGCATATCATATGACTTTTCACTGGATTGATCCCCCATATATTACCTTATTCACATCTATAGTAATACTAAGAAAAGTAAGGAACTTAGTATAGTAAAAGTCCTATGGAAATTATGTGTGTCCTCTTATACTAGTTTACTGAGAAACATTTCCATCATTTTCAGGCATTGTCATTCAAAGAAGAGAAAAGATGGCACAAGTCCAAAGTAATGCAAATATGGCTGAAGAAGTCCATTGTTACATTTCACATACAACCGAATGAGGATAAGCTCAAAAATCTTTACAGTCCCTTCACACTGACTGCTTAGCTAAGAACCACTTTTGTCAACACCCTCAGAGTGACAGGCTATGCAAAGCCATGTCTAGTATTACAAGCACAGTTGTCCCTGTTATCACCACCCACTTGAGTCAAATGCTGTGGCTGATATATGGATGCCTCCACAGCTTGCAGTCTAGCAACAGGAAGGACTGTACTACAATGGCAGAGTATGCACCTTGTATGCAGAAGGTCCCAGGTTCAATCCCCAGCATCTCCAGGTTGGAATGGGAAAGGTCTCCATCTGAAATCCTAGAGAGTTACTGCCAGTCAGTGTAGACAATATTAAGCTAGATGAACCAATGATCTGACTCGGTGCAAGGCAGCTTCTTGTGTTCCTCTCTGTTCCAGTCTTGAAATTGTTACCAATATCAACCTGATTTGCTCATCTCTTTAAAGCATTTCATGTATTTTAATAGTATTTTATGCATTTTAATTTACCGTAATGTTTTGTCTTTTTATTGTGTATTTTATTATATATGTGTGCAATTTTATTGTATCTGCCCTGAGTGCCCTATTGTAGGGTAGAAGGGCGAGAAATAGAGAAAGAAAGAAAGAAAGAAAGAAAGAAAGAAAGAGAGAAAGAGAGAAAGAAAGAAAGAAAGAAAGAAAGAAAGAAAGAAAGAAAGAAAGAAAGAAAGAAAGAAAGAAAGAAAGAAAGAAAGAAAGAAAGAAAGAAAGAAAGAAAGAAAGGCTGCATTTCTCCCCCCCCCCTCAAAAAAGTCTAGATAACCGGGGGGGGGGGAAGAGCAGCTGATGAGGATTTGGCATGTACATTATCTGGCCTAGTTGCAAATAAAAAGGCTCCAGTGTTGGCAAATCCTGACTCTCCTGAGTGCAATTATTTGTTCCAAACAGCTATAAAATACTCAACCTGCATGGGGTGTTGCAGGGAGAATCAGCTACTCCAGATGAGAGAAGTCTCATCCATGTGAAACATACACCCTAGGCAGAGGGGGAGAAAGAAGGAATAAAAGACAGCACACCACATGCTTCCCTGCCGCAGGATTCTCCATCACTTTGAATGTCTCTTTTCTAAATTATTTTTCCCGTATTTCTTCTCCGATACCAAACTAAACAGTAGAAGCTTCCTTGATCCAGCTGTGGGACTTCTTCCTAAACAAATCTCAGCCCCCCCCCCACAACACACAATATACCTACTTTGTTCTTTCTACTTGCACTCTTCCTACTAACAGCATTGTATGAGCCCCTCCTGCTCCTCAACCATGTTGCAATGTTTGTTCTACCAGCCAAACTACCCTTTTTTCATCTCTCATTGTGACACCTTCCCTTCAGAGAATGTTTGTGAGCATTTCTAGGTATCAAAGGAGCTTAGCCAAAGGTGGAGCACTCACTCAACCAGTGCTTAGCTAACTATACTCAGTGCAAGCCACGGGTGTAGTCTGGGGTTTCGGGGGGGGGGCTTAGACCCCTTACTGTTTTGGAAGTAGGGTTGCAGCAGGGTCCCTATGTCTCCAGTATTCTACTAAGCAATCAGGATGAAAGGGGAGTGTGTAAACCACTGAGAAAGTCTTCTAACATGTTTCCTTGTCCTGCCCTGCTGAATAGAATCAATGAGGGTGAAAGGAGATTGAGTCAGTTACTGAGAAGATTCTTCTCAGTAACTAACACTCTCCCCTTTCACGCTTACTATATTGACCCCTAGGGATGTCTTACAAATATGCACAGTATAACATTTGAGAAGGTACAAAAAATATTGTGTCAACTATTTCCATTAAGTGGCACACAGGAAACCAGAGATGGTTTTTCACAGAAGTAGTCAATAGATGACTTACCCAGAACCTTTCCTCCAACATTATATTACTCAGTTATGACCATGTGCATGAGTAGCTTTTTTATAGTAAACAATTTCACATTAATAGGCTAAGGAGGAAGCAGTCAACTCTACATTTCTTTGTAGCAGGCTACAACAGACAACAGCTCCCTATAGGGACAAGCCCATCAACCACATACCCTTGTCAACTTCCACATATTGGGAAGGGACCGTTTTCAGAGGGAACCTTCTCTGCACACAGAGGGTGCCATTTAGAACCTGAAGAGCCTGCATGACTACAGCAGATTCCCCGCAGCAGATGTTCCTTTCCCAACAATGGAAGGCAATGAAGATGGGGATGAGGATGTGATAGAGGGGACACAGTCAACAAGCTCATCCCTACTATCCTCCTCAAGTGATGGCAATCATATTGAATGACTGATGAGGGCTCACATCAGTTACCCTTTTCAGAAAGGGCACAACCCACATGATCAGCATTTAAGCAGACAGTGAAAACCTGGAATATATAACAAACCCTGTAAACTGCTCATTGGCATAGCAGTTCATAAGACTGGACGTAAGAAAGCAGACTGCCACAGGTACCACTGGTGCCCTTTGGCCAATGCAGAAATCTGTTCCATTCTCAGTAAAACAAAGGCCACATCAGCACTGGTGTGTTACTGCCTGACTTGTTTTCCTGCCATAGTGGATAAGTGCCCAGCAACAAAAAAGATACATGTATTGCCCTAGGAAGACCAGCACCACATACAATATTTTCAGCAAGTGAATTACTTATAAAGATGCAGTTACAGAAACAACATATTCTCAAATTCTTCATGTAATGTAGTTTGTAAATGTAGGCCTTAAAAGCAGCACTATGCTCACAAAATGGAGCTGCTTAGTCTGTTACACCTAAAGGATGCCTTTCATTTTGTTGTTATGTGCCTTCAAGTTGATTTCGACTTATGGCGATCCTATGAATCGGCGACCTCCAAGAGCATCTGTCATGGACCACCCTGTTCAGATCTGTAAGTTCAGGTCTGTGGCTTCCTTTATGGAATCAATCCATCTCTTGTTTGGCCTTCCTTTTTTTCTACTCCCTTCTGTTTTTCCCAGCATTATGGTCTTTTCTAGTGAATCACGTCTGGACACACGAGAAAAGTATGATAACCTCAGTTTCATCATTTTAGCTTCTACTGACAGTTCTGGTTTAATTTGTTCTAACACCCAATTATTTGTCTTTTTCGCAGTCCATGGTATGCGCAAAGCTCTCCTCCAGCACCACATTTCAAATGAGTTGATTTTTCTCTTATCCATTTTTTTCACTGTCCAACTTTCACATCCATACATAGAGATCAGGAATGCCATGGTCTGAATGATCCTGACTTTAGTGTTCAGTGACCTTTCATTTTAAAATGAAAAACTTTCATTTTAAATGCACATTTAGCATCTGTTGTACACCTGTTTGTTGATAGAACTATTCCAAAATAAGGTATCTGCCTACAAATCATTAACCACTTCAAAATATTATAGACACGCATAAGATCATTTCACCGACCTGAACTTAAATTATGGAAAAAATATTACCAAGGAATACAACTCTAAACCTGACTTGCAAATAATCACATGGTCACAATTAGTGCTAGCTTGGTCATCTTCTGCCCTGTAGGCCTTGTGAGAGATTGGAAATGTAAGAAATGAAAGTTTCATTCACTGAATGAATCTGTTGTACTCTGTGAGCTCTTAAAGCAGGTGTTGGGAACCTTTGGCCCTCCAGATTTTCCTGAACTATGACTCCTATCAGCCCTGGCCATTGGCTATGTTTGCTGGGGAAGGACGGGAGTTGTAGTTCAGCAACACCTGGAGAGCCAAAGTTCCCCACAGCTGTCTTAAAGTAACACACTATTACTAATACAATTTATGTAATCTGTCTTGAGTGTGAGGTGGGATATACACATCACAAACACACACAACTAGGGTACAAAACGCCTGTGAGAAATAGATTATTGGAAGGAGTAATCCTAAACAGAATATAAGAGGAAGCTGGCTCTTTGACTAAAGATATGAAAGTCAGAAGCAAGCAAAACCTGCTAAAATAAATGTCTAAGAGACCAAATCATTTCTAGATGACGAGCAAGACTTTTCAGTGAAGTGTGTCCTGTTTGTTAAGTGTATTTACTTTGCAATTTGCCTAAATAAGCTCCAACAGAAATAATTTTTAAAGTGCACAGATTATAGTAACTGATGTCACCATTATATCTAGATAAACATTAGAATCACCTGGCATGAAGTCAGGGCCGGTTCTAAAGGGCGGCCAGGTGGGGCACTGGCCCGACGGCCCCTGGAGCTCCAGGGAGCCCCTCCGCTCCCCTTCCACGATCCGCAGGCCCCTCACACACCCCACACACACCCTTACCTGTCTGCTGTCTTTTACCATTGCCCTTAACTGTTGAGCCCCAGTCCTCTCGTGAGGGTCTGGAGGGGGAGAGATATGAATTTCAGGCTTCTCAGCTGTCAGAGGGTGAGGATGGCCCAGAAGTTGTTGAGACTCCGCCAGACCTTGAGCGAGGGAGTAAGGAGGATTTCAGGCCAGTTCCCACGGATGGCGCTGTCCCAGCCGGGGAGAGCGCGCCGCCCCCAGACATGTCAGAGGAGCAGCCGGATGCTGAGCCGGAGCGGGCGTTAACTCTCCCTTTACCCAGTGGTTTGCGGGATGAGTCCAACCCTTTGCCCCCCCCACCCTTGAATCTCTGGCTAAGGAGCAGGTTCCTTTGGACAAGGTGTTGGAAGCACGCCCCCCTTCACCATGCTCTCGATGCAGGGAGAAACGGACAGGCCAAAGGCAAGAATTGCGCAGGAGCCGGAGAGTACACTCCAATACCCTGCCTATTTAAGCCTGCCGCTTCTGGGTTGGAGCTGCCGAGTCAACTTTCTTTCAACGTTGCAGAGCATGCCTAGAGTGCACTTAGGGAATTCTAGTGAGATAGCTTAGGGGTTTCTATGAAGCGCACTGATTTTGATGTATCCATTACTTTAATAAAACATGATTTAATTGCACCCGCGTCTCCGTCTCATGGATCCCGCTCAAAACAGGACATTGGCTAAGATGGCGGCCACGGTTTCCGTAAGGTACTGAAGCCCCTGCCACCATCTTAGTTGATGGCAGAAATGCGCACGTGTGCCATCAACAAAGATGGTGGTGGAGGCATCATCCCTTAGGGAAACCGCGGCCGCCATTTTAGTAAAGGCAATGGTAAAAGACAGCAGACAGGTAGGTGGGGGCATGGGGGGGTGCAGGTGCAGGCGCTTGGGCAAGCTGATGTCCAAGGGCCCCGGCATTCCTGGAGCCATCCTTGCATAAAGTGCAGACTAACATGCTGCTCAGCCAAAAGGCTTAAATGCTAGAAACAATGTTAGATTCCGGAGTACTTGGCACATTTCCATCATCCAGTTAAGCAAGCGTAATATTCTTTAAAAAATCCAGCCATTTTGCTAATGTTCAGGTTCAGCGGTCTAGCACACTATAACAGTTGGTTAGAACAGATGAGACACTCAGCATATACCCAATAAAGATCAACCAGTCAATCTTCAATGCAGCGCACATGTACCTTCCAAAAGCTGTTTTGCCTGCTCTCAGTCCAATTCCGTGCAAGCTTTGCTTTGTTTACGGGGACATGACCCCAGGAATATTGACACAGGTGCAACATGCAGAGCATGAAGCAGGAAACACACCTCCAGAGAGATGCTCTGAAGGATAAACCAGACTTTAGTTTGTGAACTCAAAGACATTAAGGGAGCAGTCTCTCATGTGCATATGAAGCTACCTTGTACTTATGGCCTTCTTCATACTTCACTAGTGAGCTATGGCTCCTCTACAAATTTAAAAGATGCCTGAACTGCATCCAGATGAGACGGCAGCCTGAACTCAACATCTAACATCACTTGCTTCTGGTTCTAGTCTGCCCCTTCCATCATCATGCCTTTTTCCCTAGAAACCTCTTGCAACAGTTTCAGCCAATGCTCCTTGGATACCTTGCCCTGGGTGATAAAGCTTACCAGGATTCATCAGACTTCAACAAATGTTAAGACCCATAGGTGAAAGCCTGCAAAAGAAAATGTGTAACATGGGCCTAAGCCCAAGATCCCAGGTCTAACTAATACATATCTCTAGAGCAGCTATGCACAATTTGTTACCCCGACAAGCCTTAACAAAGTCCGCTAGCCACACACAGTAGGCCTACAAGAGCTCCATCAACCTTCTTTATTAGTGCTTGTTTGGTCAGGATGGAGGGAATTAAGAACTTTTTTTTAGTTTATTCTAAATACTTATAAATTGCCTTTCAAGTCAACTCAAGAGGATAATTTGTTTCACATACAACTTGGCCACAGTAGTTCAGGCACTGGTGACTTTAAGACTGGATTACTGCAGTGCACTCTATGTGGGGCTTCCCTTGACCTTGACCTGGAAACTGCAGTTAGTGTAGAATGTTGCAGCCAGCAGCCAGATTGCTGACAGCGGTGAGATGCTGTCAACATACGACACCTCTGCTCAGAGATCTACACTGGTTGCCCATCTGTTACTGGGCCAAGGTCAAGGTGTTGCTACTGGTTTATAAAGCCCTTAACAGCTTGGGACCAGCTTACTTTCAGGACTGTCCTACCCCATCATGTGCACCCACTCAAGCACTCCAATCTGCAGAACTAACCCTGTTACAGGTGCCACATAATACTTGTTCCACACTTATAAGAATTTTTTTTTTAGTGTGGCAGCACCTACCCTTTGAAACTCCCTCCCTATTGACAATCAGGCAAGCACTTTCACTGTATTCCTTTTGGCACCTGTTTAAAACTTTGTTTAAGCAAGCCTGACAGACACATAGATGTTGATGTGTTTTAATCTTTTTAGTCTGTTACTGTTTTAAAAATGTTTTTATTTGTTTTCAACTGCTCATTTGATCATTTTAATGTTTTTTGTAAACCACTTAGAGGTTTTTTACAATCAAGCAATATATACATTTTGTTAAATATAAATGCAGGACAATATAACTTTGTATACATAACAGAAGCTCTCTGATGGAGCTGCATCTAGGCACAATGGAGGGGTGCCTACACACTTCTCCCTCTGACAGTGCGGGCATAGCAGAGAAGACTGCAGTACGTGACTGGTGGTTTAAGCTTGAGGGTAGCAAGTTGTACACATATGCTCTTGAGTACTCACATTCATTTAAAGGTACAGACTCCAGAACAATCATTTTGAAGACTGGTGCAGTAGAGGGGGGGGGGGAAATCACTTTGGCAATGGGAGAGAAATCAAAGAGCCTATCAGACTACACAAGGCAACGTGCCAAATCATTACAATTTGAAGCAAGGAAGGCAGGTTATACACACATACACACAGTACTTCTACAAGCCAAACATCTTATTTACTTATATGAATTTATAGCTAAGGAAAGCTGCTTCTATAAAATACTAGACCCCAAATGAATCTATAAAGCAGACTCTTTCCAGCACAACTTTTCCCTAATTTGAGGTAAGCTGCATACCAACAATAAAAATTCTGTGTGGAGAGTCCACCTCACGCTGAGAGTTCACCTCTGAGCAGAAGTTTTTGACACTTGCCTCCATCATATTTAGAATCATATCCAAAAAAATAATTTTGAAAAGCAAACTCGTGTTCAACTTTGACTCTTAACAGAGTAAACAGCATGCTTCTTTCACTGTAGTCAGCAGCGTTCTCTTAATGCAGAACTATGATGCAAGGCAGGATGCAATCGTAAGTGGCAGTTACTTAAAGATAAGCCTAATCATAGTAGGACCTACTTTCAAGTAAAAAAGCACAAGTTCAGGGTACAATGTACAAGCTACAATGAATTATTTTGAAACAAGGCTCCAGAAAACAGGTCACCAATGGCAACCAGCCCTCCCCCTTAAACACTCCTTCCCTTATATTAATGATGAGCAAACTGAAGGGAACAGTGAAGGAGACCTTTTTTTGCTATGTATTGGATGGAGTCTGGAGAAGCTAGGAAACAGCAGGAGTCTCTAAGAGACTACTCTAAGACATGTCCTTCCTACCTTCTCCAAACTAGAGTACAGAAGAGAGGAGAATGTCTTCCACTGAAGTCTCTACATGTGCCAGAGGGGAGGTGGTTAGCAAGCACAATTAATGGCTAGCTAGCAACGGAACACATACAAAAATTAAAACCATATTATATTTCCTTTGGAATTTGTCCCAATCCCAATACTGCAGAACATTGGGGGAAGAACCCTCCAAGGCTTGGTATGACAAAGTACGAAAAATCCTAGTGACAAATATATTTTTTCCGAAAAGGACATTGAAATTTCTCACATTCCAGTAAGTTTCTAGGAAAGTTCTGCCTATTTGTATCCTTTATAGCCAGGTGGGAGAACTTGTGGCCCTCCAGATGCTGCTGAACTACAGCTTTCATCAGCCCCAGCTAGCATGGTCAATGTATTTATTTATTTAAAATATTTCTATCCTACCCTTCTACCCTACAATAGGGCACTCAGGGCAGCTACAATAAAATAGCACACATATATAGTAAAATAGACAATAAAAACACAAACATTACAGTAAATTAAAATGCATAAAATACAATTAAAATACATAAAATGCATTATGCCTACACATACAAACATATGTATATATGTGCATACATGTATAAGAGAGTGAGAATAAAAGAACTTAAAAGATAAAAATAAAAGATAAAAAACTTTAAACAGTGTCAGGCTGACCTATCAGTCCCAACCAAAGTCTCTCTGGAAAAAAATTGTTTTTACAAGTTTCCGGAAGACCATCAGGGAGGGACCAAAGTGGGCTTCTTGGGGCAGGGAATTCCAAAATCTGGGAGCCACAATGTAGTCCAACAACATCTGGTGGACCACACATTCCCCACTCCTGTAGTTTCAACCTTTGTATACAAGAAAGACAAACTGATGTTTTACCATGATGCTCAATCTATGAATATAGTTTTAAGGTCATCTCTGTCTATAGGTTCTGGTAATATGCAGGACTCCTTTGTTCACTCTTCTGAAGAAGCATTTGAACTCCGTGCATGTTTACTCAGAAGTCAGTCTCAACTCCTTCAGTAGGGCTTAATTCCAGGTAAATGTACATAGGATTGGCTTGGACTACAACTTTAACGATTGTGCTGCAAGTTTTGTTGTGTTTTATGCAAGGCTTCTAACTGTTCTCTATTCAGATTGCACAGTTGTGTCCTATACTGATACAAACGGGTATTTTTTTTCTATAGAAGACATCTCCCCTTTTCCAAAACAGAAAGGGATAATGTTTTGGCTAGGATAATTTATTTTCATTGTGCCTTTCAAAAGTAGGTGTATTTTTCCCACAGTGGCAACTGGCCACTGGTCCAAGTTGGATCATACAGAATTCTACCTTTGTACTAAAACAGCAGAAGTGGCAAGCTTTGAACAAATGTTTGCTGTTTTCTTTTATTTGCTTTCTTATTTGAAGATGTCCTCTGTTGGTATCACTGAAATGCAAAATGACCCAACATGGCTGTAACCTCTGACACTGTCATAGAGAACACCTTTGGAATGCCAAAGGGAGGGCAGGAACAAGCAGTTGTTAGTCCTCATCAATTCATTAGCACTATTTCTTTTCCTATTTTGGTAAACCACAACTGTGGGAAGGTATTTATGTGGGCTCGGCTTAAATGTTACTAGTATATTTCATTTTAATGGGGAACCCCAACATTGTTTTCTGGGGGGGGGAATGAAAAAGTAAACAAAATGAGAATACTGTTTCTACTTCTCAAGAGAATATTATGGGATAGTCTGTTGGCCTTGCCTACCCACCACCACACTAAAGAGGCCAAACACATGATATCCTGTATTCTCTGAACAATTTAAAATGGAAATGGACTGCCTTCAACTCGATCCCGACTTATGGTGACCCTATGAATAGGGTTTTCATGGTAAGCGGTATTCAGAGGGGGTTTACCATTGCCTCCCTCTGAGGCTAGTCCTCCCCAGCTGGCTAGGGCCTGCTCAGCTTGCCACAGCTGCACAAGCCAGCTCCTTCCTTGTCTGCAACTGCCGGCTGGGGGGCAACTGGGCTCCTTGGGACTATGCAGCTTGCCCACAGCTGCACAGGTGGCAGGGCACGTTACTCCTGAGTCACTCACTGTGGGGGTGATCTTTAGCTGGCCCTTGACACCCAGGAGACACAAGCGGGGATTTGAACTCACAGACTCTGGACTCCCAGCCATGTTCTCCTCCCCACTGTGCTATACTTACTGCAGCTCAAAATTGAAGTTATTCGGGGATTAATTTTTTTATCATGCAGAATCAGGAAACTCAGTTGTGCAGGACCAGACCTCGGTCATTGCAAAGTTAAAGGATAGAGTTGGAAAGTTGAAATCCTATATTTGTAGGATTAACAGAGCTTCCCAAGCATAAATGAAATAAAAATAAGTAAAATCCATTGCATTCTCATTTAATAAAAAAGTGGGGGACCTTCTATCTTGACCATGTTCAGATACATATTGACAGAAAACCACACACTTCATGGAGACAACAATGTTCTTCTAGGAGATAGAACTGAATCCAGACGTGATCAGATGTCTCTTTCAGTGTTTTTGTAAAGCCATGAAATTGTGTACCAAGTGGTACGATTCTGGATAGAAACAGTCAGCATACTGCATGTGTTATTAGCCTAAATAAAGGATGGGAACCTGTGGCCTGAAAGTTGTTGGGAGTCCAGCTCTCATCAGCACCAATCTATATGGCGAATAGGATAAGGATGATGGGAGTTGTAGTCCAACAACATCTGGAGGGGCACAAGTCCCTACTCATGTCTAAACATCTAAAAAAGCCACCCCAAATTATGTTAATCTCAACACATGTCACAGACAAAGTTGCATATTTCTTTTCAGAAAAGATGTGACTTACCTTTTCCATTCTGCCATGCTGTGTACCAAGACAAACTAAGGAAAGATGTGATGAAAATTAATGCGGTGGCCACAGTTCCATTTCGGAGCCTCATCTCATTTCATCATGGCTTATATTTGGCTAACAGTCAAGATTTAAGTTTTGTTTGCTGGTTTGAAGCCCGTATATTCCAACACTAATGCGACTCAGCCAGGAGTAAAGAAGAATGTGGTATTGTCATTTCCAAATAACTGTAGAACCAGCAGAGCAGATATATCACTGGAGACTGATGATTTCTCAGAAGCTTTTGAAGAATTTACCCTTCATTATTTTTCTACTCCCTAAACATAAAGGAAGAAATTAATTTCAGACTAAAAATGAAGAGAAGTCAATAATAAACCAAAGCACATAACGCAGTGGCTAAGAGACTGAGCCATGAATTACAGTGGTTCAAATTTCACATCTGCCATGAATTTACTATATAGTCTCAGGCAAGCAACTCTCTCAGCCTCAACACCACCCCTTACTCTCATGAAGGCTTGTATTTTGTCTAATTTACAGGATTGTTTTATGTATTACTGACAACGTACATGTTTATGTTTAATTAATTAGACATTGATTATTTGAGCAGTCACACCGTGTAATTTATTATTTATTTCTAAATATTTGTATTTTACTATTTCATTTAAAAATGTCAACGCAATTTACAACAAATAAAAAGCCATACAGAAAAAAATATTTAAAATACAGTAAAAACAAAGGTCAACTGTTGCAGAGGGAAAAATAATCTTCTAAATTGCCTGGATAAGCCTGACAGAACAGAAAGGTTTTCAGCAGGCGTTTAGACTAAGTTAAAACAGAAGGCGCCTGCTGAATCTCTGTTTGCAGAGCATTCATTAGAACTGGGCCAATGACACCTAAGGCTTGATTTCATGCCAATGTTAAATGAGCCTCGCTAACTTGGGGGATGACCAAAGCCACTCCTGCAGATGATCAAGCTAGGATAGAAGGGATTAGGCTGTCCCTAAAATACCCTGCACTTAAGTTGTTCAGGGCTTTGTAAATTAATTCAAGGACTTTGAAACTAGCTTGGTAGTGGATGGACAGCCAGTACAAATGCTTTAAGAGTGGGGTGACATGTCAGCCATGTGACCCCATCAGCAGACTGGCCACCACATTTTGCACAAGGTGAAGCTTCTGAACCAGGGCCAAGGTCAGCCCCGCGTGCAGAGCATTGCAGTAATCCAGCCTCGAGGTTACCAACACATGGACTACAGTGGTCAGGCTATTCTGGTCCAGGAACAGCCGTACCTGACGAACAGGCAAAGCTGGTAAAAAACACTCCTAGCTACAGAGGATACTTGGGCCTCTAGTGACAAAGATGAATCCAGGCGTACCCCTAAGCTATGGACATGCTCCTTCAGAGGAGTGCAACCCCCTTCCAGAGCAGATAACTTGCTTATCTCCCAGAAATGAGGCTACCCAAAGAGCCTCCATCTTCCCAGGATTCATTAGCCTTTATCCAGTCCACTACAGCATTCAGACACCAATCTAGAGCATTTGCAGTCTCTCCTGATTCACATATTATGGAGAAATAAAGTTATGTGTCATCAGCATATCTGCTGACACCTTTCTCTAAAACTCCTAACAACCACTCCCGATGGAGCACTAGGGAGACAACAGTACCCTGCAAAACCCCATAGCACAAGTGCCAGAGGGCCGAGGAACATTCACCTACTGTTACTTTCTGGACACGGCCCTGAAGGTATGAGGAAAACCACAGCAATACAGTGCCTCTGATACCCATCCCACTGAGTTGGTCCAGGAGGATACTACGGTCAATGGTATCAGATGCTGCTGAGAGAATGAACAGATGTAGCAGGGTCACACTTCCCTGTCTCTCTGGTGATAAAGGTCATCCATCAGGGTGACCAAGACTGATGCTGTTCCAAAACCAGGTCTGAATCTAGATTGTAGTGGATCTAGATAATCAGTCTTGTCCATCTTCTCCACCACCTTTGCCAAGAAAGGGATGTTGGCAACTGGTCTATAGTTGTTACACTTCATTGGGTCCAGTGTGGGCTTTTTAATAAGTGGCACACCATCGCCTCTTTAAGGGCATGTGCATCACATAAAAATGTATTTACCATACCAGTGAGCCATTCAGTCATCCTACACATCAGGGATAGGGAACTTATGGTCCTCCAGATATCATCGGGCTTAAACTCCCATCAGATCCAAACAGCATGGCCAATGGCCAAGGATGATGGCAGCTGGAGTCCAGCAACATCTGAAAGGCCAGAAGTTCCCCATCCCCGCTATACATGTTTACTCAGAAACACATGCTATCAAGTAAGTGCTAGGGAACTTACTCTCAGCCTAAAGCACTATGTAAATGTTTAGTAGTTCGCCAAAGTTGCCATGCTTGAGCATTCTAACCTACCAGGCATTCAGAATTAATGCTTATTATGTAAACGTGATAGGTGGAAAGTCACCTTATGGTGAGTATCACTTTGAATAGCAAGAGAAAAATCCTGCGTTAATAGTTTAGCAAAGAAGAATTGTGGACATTTTTTAATTTGGATCCAGACTAAGCTAGTTTTACTTAGGTCCCATGCTAGATGACATGCAGAAAAGATTTCTCTAAAGAACATTACAGTGAAATGAGAAAGCAGAGCAAGAACATTTCACATGGCAAAACAAAAACCACTGACCTTGGATCTCCTGGCCAGTGGTGAATGTCAGAATGTGGTTGCTTTTAGCTTCGTAGTCTCAGGTCATATACATGGGTTTTTTAAAGGTACTAAAATAACTTCAATATTTAAAGTTTTCTACATTTTAATGAAAGCTTATTTCTACTCTAGCTTGGTTTAGTGTCGGTGTTGTTTTTAATTCAAGCAGTCTGAGAGAACCAATCAAGTGACAGGGCTACAAAGCCTAGACTATCAAACCTTTGTCTCATTCTGAGCATTTCTTTCAGATTCTTTAAAACAGTTGCTTTCCTCCCTTCTGCGCAAAACAACAATACTAGTACTATTAACTGGCATATTGTAAGGTCTAAAAAAATGTTCTTTTAAAAAAGATGTACACCCCCTTCCCGAAAAAGTTATGAAAATCCAGTGAATGAATATTATGAAACAAGTACCACACTGTTCAATGGTGCTGTGATGTCCCCAGGGTCACCCACAAAGGCTTGTCCCCTGGTGGTGCCAAATGTCAGCCCCCCAACTACTCTACCAAGTCCAGAAACTCTTGGATGAGACTGATTATCTGGATCCATTTCAGTCAGGTTTCAGGCCTGGTTTTGGCATGGAAATAGTCTTGGTCACCCTGTATGATGACCTCTGTCAGGAAAGAAACAGGGGGAGTGTGACTCTGTTGATTCTCCTTGATCTCTCAGCGGCTTTCAATACCATTGACCATGGTATCCTTCTGGGAAGACTGGCTGAGTTGGGAGTGGGAGGACTGCACGGCAGTAGTTCCACTCCTACTTGGTGGGTTGGCTCCAGAAGGTGGTGCTTGGGGAACATTGCTTGGCACCCTGGACTCTCCAGTTCTGTCCCCCACGCTGTTCAACATCTACATGAAACCATTGGGTGCAGTCAAAGCTCCATTGAGCTTTGGAGTGAGTTGCCATCAGTATGCTGGTGACAGACAGCTCTATTTCTCCTTTTCATCTTCTTCAGGTGAGGCTGTCAATGTGCTGAACCGGTGCCTGGCTGCAGCAATGGACTGGATGAGGGCTAATAAACTGAGGCTCAATCCAGACAAGACTGAGATGCTGCTAGTGGGGGGTTCTTCTGACCGGATGGTGGATGTCCAACCTGTCCTGGATGGGGTTGCACTCCCCCTGAAGGAGCAGGTTTGTAGCTTGGGGGTTCTCCTAGAACCATCTCTGTCACTTGAGGCTCAGGTAGCCTCGGTGGCACAGAGTGCCTTCTATCAACTTTGGTTGGTGGCCCAGTTATGCCCCTATCTGGACAGGGATAACCTGGCAACAGTTGTTCATGCCCTGGTAACCTCCAAGTTAGATTACTGCAATGTGTTCTATGTGGGGCTGCCTTTGAAGACGGTTCGGAAACTGCAGCTTGTGCAAAATGCAGCTGCCAAATTGGTAACAGGGACCAGACGGTTCGAACATATAAAACCGATTCTGGCCCGCTTGCATTGGCTGCCTGTATGTTTCCGAGCTCAATTCAAGGTGCTGGTTTTAACCTATAAAGCCTTACACGGCTTAGGACCACAATACCTGATGGAACACCTCTCTCAACACGAACACACCTGTACGCTATGCTCAACATCCAAGGTCCTCCTCCAGGTGCCTACTCGGAGGGAAGCTGGGAGGCTGGCAACAAGGGAGAGGGTCTTCTCAGTGGTGGCTCCCAAATTATGGAATGATGTTCCTGACGAGGTGTGCCTGGTGCCAACACTGTTATCTTTTTGGCGCCAGGTCAAGACTTCCCTTTTCTCCCAGGCATTTTAGCATGTGTTTTTAAAGTGCTTTTTTAAAATGTGTTTTTAAATATGTATATTTGTTTTTAATGTTTTTAATTGTTGTAAACCGCCCAGAGAGCTTCTGCTATGGGGTGGTATACAAATGCAATAAATAAAAAAATAAGTCCAGGCTTCCCTTAAAATGCCTGCTGCTGCCACCTACTGACATACAGAGAACAGCAGAAATCTCCTTTCATATCCCTACTCAAAGATATCTACACAAGACATGTGGCGTGAGATATATTTATCTTAGAATCCACCCAGACCAGAACAGTTAACAAACATACATTTACTTAAAGAATGTAACATCCAGAACAAGTAATTTTATAAAGACTTTCATAGTTCTAATATCCTATCCTAACTTACTCTTCCCGTTAACAACTCTGCTAACTCTTTTACATGTGCTTTAATTCTCTCCTTCTCCTTTCCCTCCATCTCTCACAGACATCCTCTCCTTTCAACTGTCAATTTTCAGCCAACACTCTCTGTCACTCACTCACTTAACTCTGCACAACATTATATCCCATTTTGCTGCAGTCAGTCATTATTCTATTCATTCTCTCACAGGTGCTGATTCCCTAATAAGGGCAATTAAGATTGCAGCCTAAGATAATTTGAAACAAATGGTGCACTTGAAATTGAAACCTACTAGAAGAGCTGTAACAAAGTCAAACATTTTAAATGTTAGAAGCTGTTACTGTTTCATAAACGCTTCTGAGATTAATGGCTACAATAGCAGATGTTCATCCTGATCAAGCAATGAAGACTCCCATGTGGAAGACCACTGGATCAATTCCCAAATACACAAAGGAAGGCTAAGCTCTTCATCATGTGCTGCATGTGCCTGGTTGATCCAGGCTGGATTCAATCCCCATGCATATCCCTTAACAGATTTTCAGTAGAGTTTTAACAGAGAAATAGCCTGCTTGAAAGGGGAACTGAATCTAGGTTCCCTTTATGCAAACCAAAGGATCAGTGCTGTCAGCATTAACTGTGTTTTGCACACCAGCCCTTGCTCACAACAGTACACAAGAATCTGACGGTCATTTCCCATTATAATTTTGATACAGTAGCTGTGCTGCTTTGGCACAATGGTAAGGAGAGATAAGAGACAAGCAAACAAGGTAAAAGATAAACACAGATAACTCTGGCACTTCAATGAAATTATAGCTAAAAATTTTTAAAAATCTACAAAGTACAAAGAATGTTAATATTTTAAAGAAACATTTGTTAGCGGCTTTGATTATCCAGCCACAAGAGTGGCTGTATACTATAGCCAGCATGGATTTTTCACATTCCATAACGTTAAATTGAAAATACTCCCCATGTCATTCTGCTTCTCATAAACTCATTTCAAAACAAAACCTTGCAAAACTTATAGTCCTGAACTCAGAAACACTTGCTTAACAACCCTCTAGATTTCATGGTGATACACAAAACAGAGATAATCAAGAGTTTAAAGTGTAAAACAAGAGGAAAAAATGCAGACCCCTGCTGGACTTCTTTCTGTCAGAGGTCTCATAATCTGTTGAAATTCATTAAAAATCAGCAGTGTTCACAGAGTACCTGTAATCCTGTTACTGACCTTGCCCCATACTCTGACCTTCATCTTCTGCAGTTTAAAGGTTAAAAAAAATGCCTGGCTGATTTTTAATTAATTTAAGAAATTTAGCGCTGGAGTCAATATAAGCACAGGCATTCTCAGTAAGAACCAAGTGTCAAGTATTCTAAAAGCTAGACTCACAGCTGTTTGGCTGGACTAATCAGGGGACCACACCCATGCCAGACATTTATTTCACTTCAGACAGTCATGATTTCCCCCAAAGAATCCTGGGGAGTGTAGTTTGTGAAGGGTGCTGAGAGTTGTTAAAGGCTCCTATTCCCTTGACAGACCTCCAGTGGCCAGAGTAGTTTAACAGTTAGCTCCTCTTCTGGGGACTGTAGCTCTGTGAGGAGAATAGGGCCTCTCCTAGCAACTCTCAGCACCCTTCACAATCTACACTTTCCAGGATTCTTTGGGGGAATCCATGACTGTCTAAAGTGGAATAAAGGTCTGGTGTGGATCTGGCCAGGGACAGCTTTGGTTTAAATTTGGGTGGGAGACTACATGTGCCTGCTGTAGAATAAAAAGGTTTGGAAATCCTGAAAAACTGTGATACTATTCACAGTGTTTTCCTTTTGGAAAGGAAAGGGGCTTTCCCTCTGCCCAGTGCCCACCTGTTCTCCTCCCTCCCCACCCCTCCCCCCTGCTCCTCCCCCAGGTCAGTTTCACCTATCCTAAGCATGATTACACAGGAGTAAATCCCACCGAACTCAAAAAGCATACAAATGATCAAACCTGCCCCCCTCCTCTCCCCCTACCCTTCCTCCTACTCCCCTTCTATCCCCACAAGGTGAGTTTCACCTATCCTAAGCATGATTTCAGGGGAGTAAATCCCATTGAACTCAATAAGCATGCAAATGATCAATCCATTCTCAGCAAACTTGCACAGGATCCCATTTCTTACCTCCAGGATTAAAAAGCTGAGAAAATCACTAATAGGCAAAAAAAAGTCCTTACAGTTTAAGAATGTATCTATAGCCAACAGATATTCCTATCCAACTTTAAAAAGGAGGGAAACTGGGCAGCTATAGTGAATGCACCAGGGGAGCAGGAGACCAGACCTCCTCTCTGAGATATTGTACTGCCCTACAAATTTGTAAAAATACAAACACAATTTGGGTTCGTCTTTCACAGTCCAATCCACTTCCTGTGTAGCTTGGAAGAATTTGGTGATGTGCCTCTGAGCATACAGTGAATTAGTGAATTACCTTTTAGATGGAATAACTAAGACAGAATTATCTGAAATAAACATCCACCCTTTTCATTTCACAGTGCACTCACCCTGCACACTATCATGTTTATGCCAACTCCTTCCCTTGCATGCATACATGTACATACACACTTGGAATATAGTTGTCTTTTCCTCACCCAATCTCATTACAGCTGCTTTCTTCCTCTCTTGTATGCAGAGTACACTCATCTTCGTCTATTCATACCTCCATATTTTATACAGTCCACCCTCTTTCCAGAACATATATTTTGTAGGGACTATATATACTGTCAGGCTGGTGATGTCTCTCCCCCCCCCCAACATATATGAGTCACATAGTGTATTCGTGCATTTTTCCCTATAGGGCAAACGGTCCCCACGAAGCAAAGTCAGATACAAAGCAGGCTTAGCCCTCATGGTGCCAATGCGCCTGCCCCCACCTTTCTGCGATGGTACATCGATAGCGGCAGTTACACACATCGCGAGTTTGCCCGTGTGGACGGCTTCCCACATACACAGACGCAGGATCAAGCATTCCCTCTCGCCACCTCGGCTCACCATCAGTAGGTCCTTCGCCTGCCTCTCACCTCAGTTCTTGTCTCCCCTCCCTCTCATGCCCACGCCTGCATGTACACACATGCACAGAGAGATCGCTGTCGCATTGCACAGTCCATTTACTCCAAAACAGTCGTCTCCCCTCGGCCGGCTTTGGCAGGACGAAGCTGGAGAGCCGGCTGCACCAAGGAGTGCCTGCCGGCCTGCATCCCTCTCTCCTCCGCCATCCAATCCCATACCCACCCCATGCCAACCAGTTTTTTTGTCTGCTCCCGTCACAAACACCTTCACCAGTTATCACCATCACCAGTTATCACCACCACCGCTACGCCCCGCTTTCAGGCAGACGCGCTACTAGCAATATCGACACACTACACTGCAAGCCGCTCTTCAACCCACGTCAATCCGTTCCGGGGCCGCAGAAAACAGCAAACCTGCAGAAGAAGCCCCCAGGACTAGCCAGAGGCTGGAGCCAATGCGGCTTTGGCGGGGCGCTACTTCGACCTCCCTTCCCGCGGCGCTCACCTCACTTCCACAGGAGCCGCCCTTCGCTTCTGCAGGAAGAAAGCCAGGGGCTCCTCTGGTGGGGAAACTGGGGCGCGCCAGAACCCCGCTCGCTGCCTTTGCCACTGCACAAAAAAGTCTCCACCTCGTTGCACTCTGCCTGCCAGAGATTTCTTGCTCTCAAAGCAACGACTGACTCCAAAGAGCGCAACACTCACCAGCTAGGTTTAAAGCACCCGCCTCCTTTCACCTTATCCGAATTGCCATTGGCCAAGCCAACCAGCAGGAGGAACCAATTATTGCCCTGCATTGGAGGCACTTTCCAACTGATGGGTTAGTCAGATGTCAATCTTACCCTTCAGGGTTTTATATAGAAATCTCGCGAGTTTTCTTTGCCGTCCGACGGTTGTGTGATTGAGTAGTGTGCGAGGAGGTCTGTTGGGTGAAGCAGAATCCGTTTTTTCTTTTCTAGGAGCACCTGGCTCCAATTGTTGTTGGGAAAGTTGTGGTGCTAGGAAGGGCTAGAGTAGGGAGAAACTGAAGCTGTTTTTTGGGTGAGTGGTGTGTGTATGTTGTGAGTGTAATGAAGGAGGATGGAAGAAATGCTGCCATCTAATGTAAGGAAGAGTAAGGGTCATGCGGAAGAGGGGTTCGAGAAGGAAGTGCAGGAAGGGATTCAGGCTAAAAAGAAGAAATGGGGACAGCTGGTGGAGGAAGTGGTGTTGTGTTGTTGACTTTACTCAGGGAAGGAAGAGAACAGGGTATTTTGTTGTGATTAAATCAGTTGCACAAGATATAAAAGTAGATGTGAATCCGGTAAAGTTGGCAGAGTGGTTAAAGAAAGCTGTTGGGGATATATTCCAGGCGACGCATGCAAGGAGGTGATTTATTAGTGGAATGTAAGAGCAAGGAACAGGCTGATAAAGTGTTAAATCTCAGGATTTTAGGGAAACATAAAGTTACTTTGTCCACTACCTCGTTTTCTCACTGAGATGCGGGGAGTTGTAGTAGTTCTGCTGGATGTTTCTGAGGCTGATATTAAGAGGTCTTTAGTGGGAGCAAGAGTTACTCAAGTTAAGTGGTTAATGTTTAAACGTGATGGTGAGAGTAGTCCATCTACTAGTGTTTTTATTTCTATTACAGGACAGGATCTCCCAGAGCGTGCATTTGTTGTATATCAGGCTTTTAGGGTTAGACCTTACATTCCCCCTCCCTTTCGTTGTTTTTGGACATGTGGCTGCTGTGTGTTGGGGAGGTATTCGATGTGGAAAGTGTGGTGGCCCTCACTCACTTGATCAATGTGATGGTTCTTCTTCTCCAGTATGTTGTAATTGTGGGGGAGCTTATAGTCCAATGTTTAGGGTTTGTCCAGGGGCTCAGAAGGCCTGGAATATTCAAGCCATGAGAGTGAAGTTGGGGGTTTTCTATGCAGCAGCTGTTACTCGATATAAGGAGCAGAATAAAGTGACTGATAAAGTTACTATGTACTCCTTAGCCTCCCCACTGGTTGATCCTGTATCTGGGCTACATAAGGGGGTGGAAGATGCTGGTTTATTACTTGTTAAAAAGGAGTGGTTTGTAGCTTTTATGGTGGAAGTAATTAATTGTACTGCTCAAACTCGGGGGGGGGGGACTGAAAAAATATTGATTATCTTGAAGGCTGCTGGAAGGTTTCTGGGAGTGGAGGATTTATCCATGGGATGGATTTGTGAATTATTAGGAAGCCTTGAGGGTTAATTGCTTTAAGGATGTTAGATTAGAAAATGTTCTGCTTTTATTAGACTCTTTCAGGCTTGCAGGATATTTGCCTTTATTATGGATAGAAGTTAAATGTCTTCAGAGGGAAATGGTTATGGAATGGCAACATTGGTGGGAACTGAAATTATGGGACGTAGAGTGTTTTCTTTTGTCCTGTTTTGAGTGGTTTTTTAAATATTTAATCGACCTGGTTGAGTGCGACTAGTTTGACTATTGTGTGTTTTAACAGGACACTGTGCAGTTCATCCTAATTTTTTAGTATAGGGTGAGTGAGTTTGGATATTTGAGATATTTCTGGGGTGTGTAAAGCGGTAGACCTTATTTTATGGGATTGTTTGATATATAAATGACAGCTTGTGTATGTGTGTTTTGTTTCTTTTTTTTCTGTCGTCAGTAGGTGGCAGTAATAGGGCCTTAAGGCCTTGCTTTGCCATAAAATCCCATAGGACGTTTTCTTTCCCATTCTGTTGATAGCTGAAGTAGGGAGTTGCAGAGTTGTGCAGCCCAAGTGTGTTTTCTTGGAAGTAAGTCCCACTGAGTTCAATGGGACTTTCTTCCTGATTAAATGTCTATAGTGCTGTAGCTATGGTCTGTGGATGAAAGTAGGTGCCTGGTCCCACCATTTGAACAGCAGAGCACAAAAGAAAGAAAGAAACTGAAGTCTGCTGATCTTGGGTTTGCAAGGCAGCAATAGACCCCTTGGCATCTTTGGTCCAGAGATCCTTGATTATGTCACATTAGTCTCCTTTTTGATTTTCCTGTCCTGTCCTCCAAGATCTTTAGCTAATATTATGTATGCAAAGTAGCATCTGAGCAGAATTGGTTCTTTGGGTACTTCGAGACAGAGGTTTATTATCAAATTGGTGCTGCTCATGTATGTAAGTTTTTCACACCACCCATCAAAGTGCCAGCCCATTTTTTTTTACATATGTTCTTATAATGGAAAATCCATTTCAGTAAAAGCAACCCATTATACATCCTCAGTCATTGCTGATGTTTTTCATGACGCTGACAGTGATACTTCTGTATTGCCACAAACCTACTTCCCGTTGGTACTCACCTGAGCACCAGCTAGCCATTTTGTTTCTGCCAGCACAAATGAGAGATGTACCTGTCAATGTATCAATGCATGGGGATTACCTTGAAGACTGTAACTGCAGTACATACATCAGAACTTTTTAAATTTTTAAACCTAATACAGAGATCTTGCACAGATCTCTGTATTGATTTTTAAAAAACACCAAATAGAAATTTATTTTGATTATTCAACCATACATATTGTTGGAAATAATTTAAGGAACAATCTAACATACTTAAACCCTTGTTTATTTCAATTCATGACTGATGTTGATTTTGCTTGTTCATTTGCTTTGTTTTCTGTTCCCCCCCCTGTATTTTATACATATTTTTAATTGCACATATTTTTCATAAATTCTGTCTCTACCTACTCAGTAATCAAGTAAAAATGCGAGCAAATGTGCCTGAAAGGATAGATCCCATAAAAACTATGAGGTATAAGTCTGGATATGAGAGATGACCAAATGAAAGACAGTAAAAACAAACCACCAATCCAGGCAAAAAAAGGAGGGGGTAAATTGAAGTTGTCCTTTCAACACACACAGAAAGCACAATCCTCCATTTTGCCCATTGTGATGGACAGCTAAGGGCCAGCAATGCTTGCCTTTGTGCTCTTGTGCACTTCTGGTGGGGAATACAAAAGTGTGCATGCACAGCTACAGAAATACTTGCATGCAAGCCCAGAATGGGAAAAGGTAGTGGAGGGGAAGGAAGTAGTGACTGAGTGGCGGGGCAGAAAACACAGCACAGAAACATTATATCAAGATCACCCTGTGATGGGTGGGGAAACAGCAAAACACTTACCAAAAACTTAAGACAGTCACATCCACACCACACATTTAAAGCACATATATACCACTTTAACAGTCATGGCTTCCCCCATAGAATCCCGTATATTGTAGTTTTCCCATCAAAGAGCTACAGTTCCCAGAATTCTTTGGAGAAAGCCATGTGCTTTACATGTTTGGTGTGGATGTGACCTAAAAAATTGAGTATATGGATGCTCATGTGCCAATAGGCACATAGAAAAATCTGATCAAATGACCCCATTACCACATAAAGTCCCCATATGGAAGTACCCTTTATAAAGGGGAGGAGGGAACCCCATTAAGTCATCATTTTGATTATCTGAACATAGGGACAGGCACTTCTGTGGGGCTCACTCAAATTATAGAGGGAAGCAGTCAGTGTCTTCCAAAGAACATTTGGAAATCCAACCTGAAATAAAAATATTACAATAAAGCAGATGCCAAGAGTATTTTGTAACAAACTATCTAAAGGCACTTTCTATGACGGGGAAAACCTCTGCACAGCATGTGTGATGAGAATAATTATTTGAAAAGGTTAAACTCTGCAAATCGCTCCTTTGTTTTTATTGGAAATATTACAGGTTTTGCATTCTTAGAGGAGACCTGATGAAAACATCTACTTTTTACAGTCTAGTTGAGCCATATTTACTGTTAAGCAAATCGTGTTGATTTTAATGGAGTTCATTTCCAAGCAACTCCCACTGAAATCAGCAAGATTTGAATAATAGAAAAGGTTGAACTGGACTGCAAAAATAGGTGCTGTGAGAGACAGTTCCAAGTCTGCATGTTTAGGACTTCAGCCTTATAAAATCACACATGAAGCATTTGTTGTTATGTGCCTTCAACTTGATTACAACTTATGGTGACCCTATGAATCAGCGACCTCCAATAGCATCTGTCATCAACCACCTTGTTCAGATCTTGAAAGTTCAGGTCTGTGGATTCCTTTATGGAACCAATCCATCTCTTGTTTGACATTCCTCTTTTTCTACTCACTTCTATTTTCCCAGCATTGTGAATCATGCCTTCTCATTATGTGTCCAAAGGATGATAACCTCAGTTTCATCTTCTAGTGCAGTGGTTCCCAACCTTTATGAGTATGGGACCCCCCTTTATAAGCTGAAATTTTTTTGTGACCCCCTCCCCCCAGGGAGGCAGGCTGGCTGCCAGGAAGGAAGGGGGAAAGCAACCTTTCTTTGCAGGCTTGCTTCTTTTTGCTTCACAAAAAGCCCTCTCCTCTCATTCTAAGTAAGGGCATTGCCAGTAGCGGCAGTGCAAAGAGACAGGAATCAGTGATAGTAATCCCCTCTTCTTCCTGGTAGCCCCACCCTCAGCCTCCTTTGGCATCTGCCATGTATTTTATAGGCAGATGCCTGCCCTTAGTGCACCTGAAAGACGCTCTGGGGCTTCAGCAAAAGGCCTCCCCTCTCGTTTGGAGCAAGGGGGAGGTGTCATCTGCAGAGCCAGTGGAAAGCAGACAGTGTCAAGGGAGTGAAGACTTTTTTTAAAAAATTAATAAATAATTCATTTCTTTACTGTTCATGGCCCCCTCTGGATTACTTCGCAGCCCCCCTGGGGGTCCTGGCCCCCAGGTTGGGAACCACTGTTCAGGTGATAGTTCTGGTTTAATTTGTTCTAACACCCAATTATTTGTCTTTTTCTCAGTCCATGGTATGTGCAAAGATCTCCTCTTTTATATGAGTTGATTTTGCTTATCTGCTTTTTTTCACTGTCCAACTTTCACATCCATACACAGAGATCGGGAATACCATGGTCTGAATGATCCTGACTTTAATGTTCAGTTATACATCTTTGCATTTGAGGACCTTTTCTAGTTCTCTCATAGCTGCCCTCCCCAGTCCTAGCCTTCTTCTGATTTCTTGACTATTGCCTCCATTTTGGTTAAAGACTGTGCCAAAGTATTGATAATCCTTGACAAGTTCAATGTCCTCGTTGTCAATTCCTAGTTCTTCTCTGTTCCCTACTTTGCATTCCAGCCCCCTATGATTATTAGAACATCTTGCTTTGGTGTGTGATCAACTTCCCCCTGTACTTCTGCATAAAATCTCTCCAATTCCTCTTCTTCTGTGTTTGCCATTGGAGCATAGACTTGGATGATGGTTATGTTAATAGGTTTCCCATTTAATCTCATTGATATCACTCACTCAGACCTTGTGTTGTAGCTCCTAATCGCTTTTCCTACATCACTTCTCTTTATTAAAGCAATCCCGTTTCTTAATTTCTCATTTCCTGCATAAAATATTTTGTAGTTGCCTGACTGAAAATGTCCCATTCCAGTCCATTTTAATTCACTCACACCAAGTATTGTAATGTTGATGTGTTCCATTTCTTGCTTGACAATAACTTTCCCTGGTTTATGCTTCTCACATTCCACGTTCCTATTGTGTGTGTCGTATAACTCCGGACTCTCCTTTTGCATCTGTGTGTGCATCGGCCTCTGGGCTTCCTTTCGGCTTTGACCCAGCTGCGTCATTAGTCACAGCGCTACTCGTACTTGTCCTTTGTTCTTCTGTAGTAGCTCAGTGAGTGCCTTCTGACCTGGGGGTCTCATCTTCCAGCACTATCTCGTGTTGCATTTTGGATACTCTCTTCATAGGGTTTTCATGGTTAGAAATATTCAGAGGTGCTTTATCATTGCCTTCCTCTGATTAGAGAGAAACTGAGTGAGGAGGTATGGAAGTATTCCCTACAAATGCTTTTTGGGTGAAAGGAGGGCCTTGCATGGGAATGTTTCACACACAAACAAAATGCAGGCAAGGAATATAGTGGCTGACAAGCCCAGCACTTCTTTTTTGCTGTCCTGGGCAATTTAAGAACATACAAAAAGGAGGTCGGTGTTGGCTGCAATGGGCTCTCCTGAGCCGCAGCATTTGCCCCACTGTGCTAGCTGCCAAGGCCAAGCCTCTTTTTTTAATGGCACCAAAGCCATTAAAGCAGCTGATTAGAAAGCGGTTGTGGACAGAGAGCAAATGCAGTATTAAAAGGTAAGACAGTGCATGGAGGGGTATGTATAATTTAATTTCCAACCCTCATTTCCTCCCCCTGCCCCAAATTTGTGGGTAAAAATTTGGTGCAGCTGTATTCTAAATATGATTCCTGGGGGCAATATGCAGTCAGTCCTGTTTGTACAATGGGGCATGGAGAGAGAGCAGAACAGAGACTCATATGGCAGTAAGACAAGATATTTCATGGTCAGTGAGAGTTTAAAACAGAGTCAAACCAGAGAGCAGGAGAGTAAATCAATATCATCATGACAATAAGCAGAACAGAACATACGAAGAGCCCTGCTGGATCAAGCCAAAGGCCCTCCTATTCCAGCACCTTGTTCTCAGCACGGCCAGTCAGATGCCTGCAGGAAGCCTACAAGCAGGATCTGAATGCAACAATGCTTGAACTGCTGGTGATTCCCAGCAATTGGTATATATAGAAGCATACTGTGTCTGGCACTGGAGGCAGAATATAGCCTAATTAGATGAAGAATTTCAGGCAAGAGGGGACAAGCATGAGAAAGGGTGAGAAAAAAGAGCAAGCAAGAATGTGGCAGTAGTAAATACAAGAGTGTTAGCAGCTTTAAGAGAAAGAGAAGGGAAATCTGATAGGTGTTACAAATATGAAGGTGACAACATTTAATAATTGAATGAATATGAGGAAAGAGAGGAGAAGGATCAAAACAAGAACCATGAGGTTACATTAAAAAAGCCCTGCTTGGTCACACCAGAGGCCCGTCTAGTCCAGCATCCAGTTTCCCCCAGCCTCAACTAGATGTGTCTAGGAACTTAACAAACAGGACATGAGCACAGTAGTGGCCATTTGTTCCCCAGCAACTGGTATTTAGAGGCATGTTGTCTCTAATATTGGCAATAGCATACAGACAACATGATTAATCATTGATAGCCTTATTCTCTATGAATTTGCCTAACCTCCTCTTTAAAGATTTCCAAGTTGGTGACCATCAGCGCTTCTTGTGGTAGCAAATTTCAGTCTAATCTATGACTCCAGGTTCTAACATCATGAGAGAGGAAAGACAGCTTCTCTCCATCCACTTTCTCCTTGCCATGCATAATTTAATATACCTTTGTCATGTCCCTCTTTGCTCACCTTACAGATAGGAAGAGTGAAAGAAACAGCAGAATAACTTAGTAGAAGAGAATGTAAGAGTCAAGGAAAAGGATAAGAACAGTGGTGTTTTTTTAATGGAGTCCACTTTTGAGAAATGAGAAACCATTCAAGAGAGAATAGCAGAAAATTCATTACAGTTAAGCTGAGGGTCTTGTACTTCAGAAGAAGCTTTGTGGCTTTTTTCCTTTCTCCTGCCTGTGTCATACGTGATTAGCATCTAAGTAATCAACACCCTATTCAAGAAATGACACTCTCACAGAAGGAAAGTAAACTCTACTTTTCCTTGCCTCCATTTCAATAAAGAAAATAAGAAAGCATACAGATGAACTCAAATTGTTTATGCTGTCCTCTGATTTCTGCTCTGGGCTTTGAAGACTAGAACACATCTCAGTAGTTTCAACTATTTTTTACCTTTTGTAAATTATTATGCTGATGTGCATATTCCCTACTCTGTCTGGTTATCTCTGTTTGAAAATTATGTATACACTGGCTTTTTTGTCCCCAGCAGACCATTTACAGAAGGCAGCAAACTGAATGTATGTTGTCTTCTAACACCAAGGTCCCCAGTGTACACAATAAAACCAATAAAACCAAGTCATAAAGTTGTAAATTGCTCCTCATCATCTGAACAGTTTGACATACACCGTTATTACAAGGAATTGTCACAGGCTGCCCTATGTTTCTAAAGTTTTTCACAAAATCAAATTAAAGATGGACAGAAAAATGTTCAGCTCTGTTGATATATCTTTGTTTGCTACTTTATTGGTACTTTTAAAATACAATTTTCCATCAACAACTGCTTAAAAATGCACGCTGCACATAAATACGGTTTAAATCATTAGGAGTTGGGGGGGTTCTCAGGCAATGTGGGCTTAGACTGTAATCTTAGCTCCATTTACCTGTGACTAGGAATGGAGGAGAAATTCAGTTTGGTTCACATTTAAAGCTGGTATAGCACAGTGGGGAGGAGAGCCTGGCTGGGACTCCAGAGTCTGTGAGTTCAAATCCCTGCTCATGTCTCCTGGGTGTCAAGGGCCAACTAAAGATCACCCCCACAGTGAAAGGCTCAGGGGTTACGTGCCCTTCCACCTGTGCAGCCATGGGCAAGCTGCTTAGTCCCAAGGAGCCCAGTTGCCCCCCAGCTGGCAGTTGTGGACAAGTTAGGGGCTGGCTTGTGCAGCTGTGGCAAGCTGAGCAGGCCCTAGCCAGCTGGGAAGGACTAGCCTCAGAGGGAGGCAATGGTAAACCCCCTTTGAATACCGCTTACCATGAAATCCCTATTCATAGGATTGCCATAAGTTGGGATCGAGTTGAAGGCAGTCCATTTCCATTTCAAAGGCATAACTACCAAATCCACACTCTGAAACAATGCGTGAACTGAAAGAGTCACCCTTCCAAATTTGCACTTATATGAATGTTGCAATGCAGTTCTCCATCCAAGTTATGTGTACTAAAATGCATATACTAGGGTAAAGGGTGCATAAAAATGCATATTTTGGTGAAAATGTACAAAATTCATTATATTGAGGAAATTGTTTTGCAAAAATGTGTATATTAGGCAAATTGCATATAAAGCAAATTGCATGGGTGTGTGTACTAGGAGAAATCTGTACCAAAATGCTGATGAATTTTCATGAGGACTTTAAAAAAATCGCTCTCAGATGTGGAAATGTGAAAAATTGAGCTTAACATTGGGAAAACGAGAAATGGAGAAGCCATCATTGACAGATTTGCCCATCCCTACCTGGAAGGAAGCTCCATTGAATTCAATAGGACTAATTTCAGAGTAGACATGTTTAGAATTGTAGCCTTAGTCTTGAGCTAGGCTGCACATTTTGGATGAATGTTGTCCAATGTGTGTTTGCCATTGGGCCCTCCCCCCTCTTGAAGAGTTGCCTTAACTCTTTTGCAGCAGTGGTGACCAGGAGGATGGCAACACATGTGTGTTTTGTGCAGGCCTCCTAGAGTGGGTACTCTGGAGATTTTGCCATCTTGAACAAATGGCACCATTCCTAGAGCAGCTGCTCTTAGGAAGCTCTTGGGCAATATACAGGGTGAAATCTTCTTGGAGATCCATACCTCCCCCACCCTGCCAATAGCAAATTCTGTTTCTTAGAGCAGCATAAATGCATGTCTACAGCCTAAAATAGAACCATTTGAGGTCAACTGCTCTAGGAAGCTGATGTGCAATGCCCCAGTGATGCCATGGTGGAGGCACTCTCCTGCCATAATGCTGCAAGTTTAGTTAGCAGGAGTTCAGCTGACCAGATGATTATGGCAGTCAGGTGGCTTAGCCTTTTTGCTTTAGTTTCATTGGTTATAAATGTAAGCATTTTGAAATGTCCAAAATTAGTGTATCTCTTTAAAAACTGGGAGTACTTTCTTCTTCAAATACAATACAGGAACTCATGCATTGTGCATTGCAGATTTTTGATGGGATATTTAGTTTTGTGGGTGCCATTGGATGTATTGGCAGTATGTCTTATGGCACCCATAAAAGTAAATATCCCATCAAAAATCCACAATGCACAATGCATGAGTTCCTGTATTACATTTGCACCCTTATTTTAAAGTCTTGGGGTGATCTTACATCAGGGCCATTATGGGAAATTAATTTGACAGACACAGCTGCTCAGGACTGCACAGACCAAAGAACTGGGCATTTTTTGAGGGGTGGGAAAGTGTAGGTCACACATCAACAGTGGGCCCTGCTGGGGCCCTGGCAGTTGCCCAAGCGTGCCAGATGCTGTCACCAGCCCTCATATATCTGTATATACATCCCACTTGCCAATAATAGAGCTATTTAAAATGTGAAGGACCAGGGACAAGCAAGATCAAACATTTAAGTGTAACTGGCAGGCAGAGTTACAAACCAATTAACAAACCACAGCTGAGGTTGGTGAAGTGCCAGAGATGACAAATTTGATAACTACAGAAGCTGTGTTGCCAGCATAATTTATGTCATGATTATGATTCCTCTGTTCCTGTGATTTATAGCCTTGAAAGGAACAAAGCTACACTTTATAAAAAATTGACACAGACATGCTCCATTATCTTCGGTACTCCAGGTGTATTCTTACACAAGCATTCAGAAGGGTTGAGAAAATATGCTTATGTACCATTCAAAAATTCATGGCTCAAGGTGCCTCTTACTATGGCCAGACAGAAGTTTATTCACAAACTACACATTTTTAAAGAGGCACATTATGTCATTAAGAGTGAATGGGAGGAATTTCCATTTTTTGAACCGTTAGGAAGTGTTCGTTTTAATCATGACACAATAGTCAGTATAATAATGCATAGGCAGAAGAACTGGTAGAAATTTACTTCACACTTGTAGAAGAGGCAAAGATTGCTATTATCAAAAAGTATTGCTGAAACAAATCAAACAAGCACCACTAACATCTTCCTAATCATGACTAATCCTCACTTTCATAACCTCTTAACTCATCTCTAAACCATCAGTCTGATTCCCTCAGGTCTCTGACTGAATCTCAGGGTGCTTCCAGACAACCTGTATATTAAATATCCATCCTGATTTCTTTGCAGGGAAATTAGATGACATTGGTTGTATGAGCATTCATTCTGTTTTGTTTGTGGAGAGGTTAGATGACATCAGGTCAAGCAAATGTCATCCCACTCTTTCCAGTGCATTTTCGTGCCACTTTCCTTATTGCAAAAAGTCTGATCTTTTGGGGAAGTGGGTTTGTTGCTCAAGATTTCCCAATCAATTATAACTGCACAACCTGAATTTGCTATGTGATTGAATTCCACATGAAAATAGTGATAGTCTGGAAATGCTGTCACTCTCTTTCCTCACTTTACCTCAATTCGCCCTGAAAGAGTCTGTGGGTTGGTGGTTCCCAAGTTCAGATAATTGGTCAGTGGCCTACTTTGGATGGGGTCGTACTTCCTCTGAAAGAGCAGGTCCATAGTTTGGGGGTGCTCCTGGATCCATCTTTGTCGCTAGAGGCCCAGGTGACCTCAGTGGCTAGGAGTGCCTTTTACCAGTTTCAGCTGATAAGACAGCTGTGGCCATTTCTGGACCGGGTAACCTTGACCATTGTTGTCTATGTACTGGTAACCTCCAGGCTGGATTACTGTAATGCGCCCTATGTGGGGCTGCCCTTGAAGTTGGTCTGGAAGCTGCAACTGGTGCAAAATGTGGCGGCGAGACTGCTCACTGGGGCAGGGTATCGCCAACATGTCACCCCGCTGCTGAAAGAATTGCATTGGCTGCCCATTTGCTACTGGGCCAAGTTCAAGGTTCTACTTTTGGTGTACAAAGTCCTATACAGCTTGGGACCAGGATACCTGAAAGACCATCTTATCCCTTATATACCCAGTCGATCACTACACTCTGCAGGTGAGGGCCTCCTGCAGATACCATCTTATCAGGTGGTCCATTCTGCACAACACAGGAAACGGACCTTTAGTGTGGCAGCACCTACCCTGTGGAATTCCCTCTCCTTAAATATTAGGGAGGCACCATCTCTGTTATCTTTTCGGCGCTTATTGAAGACCTTCCTCTTTCAACAAACCTTTTAAATTGAGACCTTGTCCCAGTCTGTGTCTGTGTTGGAATTGCTTTTTAATGTTTTTAAACCTTCTTTTTAAAATGGTTTTAACCATTTTTTAAAAAAAGATGTTTTGAAAGCTTTTTAAAAATGTTTTCAAAGATGTTTTCTTTTAATGTATTTAAAGGCGCAGAGAGGTAAGCAGCGGTAATGCAGCCGAAGCTCTGCTCACAGCCGGAGTTCGATTCCAATGAAAGGAGCAAGTCAAATCTCTGGTAAAAGGGGTCAAGGTCCACTCAGCCTTCCATCCATCCGTGGTTGGTAAAATGAGTACCCAGCATACGTTGGGGGGTAAAGAAAGGCCGGGGACGGAACTGGCAATCCCACCCCATATATATGGTCTGCCTAGTAAACGTCGCAAGACGTAGTGCGAGTCATTTCTGACTCTTAGCGTGACAAGTGCGGGGACACCTTTACCTTTTTTAAAAAAAGTCTGTGTTTATGATGTTTTAAGTGTTTTTAGTGCTTTTGTTTGCCACCCTGGAAGGAATATAAATCAAATAATAAACAAATAAATAAATACATTCGCTCTGAGACCTGTACTAGAATAAATTTTGTTATGTCAGCTTGTTTTTATTTTAGAAGCAGCAGGCTTAGGGGTCTGTGATATTCCATACTTTCGTATTATATTCTTTCATGCATTTATATTCTTATATATTTGGTAAGTAGTTGTATTAGAATGATTATGGCAAGTGGTGAGTGTTGGGAGCAGGGCCGGCTCCAAAGGACAGCCAGGTGGGGCCCTGGCCGAGGGCCCCATGGCCCAAAGGGGAGTAGTGCTCCCCTTCCGCAGCAGGTGGATCGCAGGGAAGGAGCTGCCCACACACCTGCTTGCTCTTTCTCCATGCCTGCCTGCTTTCCTACTGCCCCCGCCTGCTCTCCCTCCACCCCACCTGCTCTCCCTCCACCCCACCTGCTCTCCCTCCCCATCTGCTCACTTGCTCGCCATCTCCCCCTGCTTGCTTGCCCTTCCCCTACTTGCTTGCTCTCCACACTGCCCCCCACTTGCCATCCCGCTTGCTCACCCGCTCACTCGCCTGCCATCCCACCAAGCCCACCTGCCCGCTTGCCGTTCTGCCCCCCTGCCTGGTATGTAGGTAGGTGGGGGCATGTATGCATGCGTGTGCCAGGGCTCAGGGCAGGCTGGTGCCTAAGGGCCCTGGGATGCCGGTGCCCAAAGGCCCTGGCATGCCGGGGATGGGCCCTGGCTGGGAGGGGGAAATGAATTAGTAGAATGTTGAAGTGTGCTGGATGCTGATTGGCTGCATCACTGAGAGTGAGAGGTTTATATTTGAGTGAATGACAGTTTGGCAGTGAGACTGATTGGGTTTGTTGTGGGGTTTGGGTTGGAGCTGCATTGGTATGGACAGAGTGACAGCTTGTGTAGGTTTTACATTGGTTTTTTATTTTGGATTTAGATGGTGAAAAGGTGGAGTTACTATAGGAATATTATAATGTGGGTTGGCTAAGTAGGATTTTAAGTGTCTAAGACAGCATTTCCCAACCAGTGTGCCTCCAGATGTTGCTGGACTACAATTCCCATCTTTCCTGACCATTAGCAATGCTGGCTGAGGCTGATGGGAGTTGGGGTCCAACAACATCTGGAGGTACACTGGTTGGGAAAGGCTGGTCTAAGAAACAACCAGTAACTAATGCGAATGACCAAAAGACAATTAATGAAACCATATGCTTATGAATATAAAGTGAACTTATGCTTTTTAAATACATTTGTTCTTAAATAAATGTTTTGTTTCACACACATACATGCCTCATCATTTAGGTATGCGAGGGTAGAATGAATCCCAAGGCAAGCTTAAATACGGCCATCAGGTCTTCCCCTTGATGAGAGGCTATGTTGCTGTATGGCACAATGATGAAATGACGCTCTCATTTGTTTGAGCCTAATAGTTCATGTGTGCAAGCTGCAATTCAAATGGATATTGTTCTTTCCCTTTGTGTGAATATGTGATGTGCAGAAAATCTGGACTCTGAATCAGTGTGGTAGCTGTCATTCCGCCATAGGATTACGACACCTGGAAAACAGCAACATGCAAGTGACATAATTTTCTCCCTCCTCTGTAGTACAGTCATATATGCTGTCTTAAAGCCTGGCTATGGGGCTGAGAGCTAGACACAGAGAGCTGCTTGGGGGAAACTTCCCCTGCTAAGAATGAGCTAATGATGGTTGGCAGGTTCTATCATCTAATGGGAGTGAGTTCATTGGACACTAATGGGGTTCATCCTTGTTCACTCGTTCATGCTATTGGCATTAGGTACCATTCCTTCCAATCTCTCCACCCCCACCCCCCGCATTCATCTGACCCATGCAAAGAGTTAATTAGATAGGATTAATTTTGGTAAGATAAGAGGAAATAAGGAGATATTGTTGAGATAGCAAAGTGTTTAAAAGTTTCAGCCAAGCAGTGGAACAACCAAATAATGTTCTTTGTCTTATCTGTGTCCTAGACAATGACTTCTCTGAGTACATATGGTACATGATTATTCCATTGTTCTGTGCTTGCAGCCTTGGGAAGAACTAAGAAGTCATTCAGCTAGAGAATAGATAAAACCACCAGTCCAATCAACAGTGGGAACTGCTACTGTGAAAAGTGGCAGAAAATTGCTTTTTCACTCAATAGCATCTATTTTTGTTAAGTTTTCTTTCTCTTTTTTCTCCCTCTGCCCCAATCAAACTCAATTTCGAAAGCTTACCAATGAACTCCCGCTGAGCACAATAGTATGCTCAGAACAAAAAAGTTGGAAAAGTTCTTTGTTCTTTGACAAAATAAGTCAAAGCAACGTATGCATAACCTTATCCCCTGCCAGTTGTTTCATGCTCGGTTAAATTCTATACCTAAAAAAGCAGCAGGTGGTCTACAGGGGGGGAAATGTGGAGTCTAAGAAAATATTTGAAACTAGGAACCTCTGTTGAAATCAGCTGGAGGCACTGTTCAATTTCAAAAGGGTCATGTAACTATCTGCCTGTACTCAGAAGACCCCCTTTTCTATGCTCCATGATAGACTGTGCTCAGTTGTAGAGCCTGTATTTCAGGAAACTCACTTGGGTTTTCACCTGAAGCAACATAACATCAGCAAAACAAATATAGGATGCATTACCTGAAGCTTTTGGCACAAAGGAGATGCCATACAGTCAGAAATGCACCATAGGGCATATTTACTCACAAATCCTGCTAATGGCAACTGTTCCCTATGACCCAATACCTGGCTGAGAGAGAGAGAAAAGTAGTAGTATAAAAATGATTCCACAGAGACTAATTTTTATCCTGAAGCTGCAGGGCTGAACCACACAAGTTGCATAAGATCTTCTTTTCTTCCCACCTACTTTATAGCAGCTGCAACATGGTCCAGTTGTGATCAGACCAGTGGCACTAGAGGAAGGGAGAAGTAACCCTTTTCCTTGCACCATTTTTTAAAATCTTGGGCTGGCAATTATTGTGGGTCTGCCCTGGTGAGAGCAGGGAAGTGTGGGGAGTGTGTAATTTTGCTCCACCTTTTGGTGTGAGCTTTGCCTGGGGGAGGTAGCAGCAGAAGTGAGAGTGCTGGAGCTGCCTATGTTAGCTGTTTTAGTTTTTATTAATATTTAAGAGGATATTTTATCTAATTGTTACCTGTGCTGCTGTAAAATGTGGATTTATTTATTGTACCTTTGTAGTTGACTTTCATTAGTGGTATTTTTAGGATGCTGTAAACCACTTAAGAGATGTTATTTGAAATGTGAAGTGGTATATTTATCACCTAAATAAATAAAAATAAAATATATTAAGAGAATTAGCCTACCTCATCAGAGCCAACATCAAACATCTAGGCTCATATATATGAATGTTTATGCTCCAATATACTTGTAAGCCTTTAAGGTGCCCCAGAACTCTCTGTTGGATTTTTGTTTTTTAAACGTGTACAAAATTATACCCCCACTGATGAGAACATTAGTAGTGCTCCAAGGACATGGCAGTGATTTCACTGCACTGTGCTCCAAACATGGCTCTTGAATGAATGGATGAGGTTTCTGATCTGCCTACCCTTTCTCCTTGATACATAGATTGTAAGCATTTGAGCAGGGACGTTTCTATTTCAGTTCACATTGCAGTACTTTAAGTTCAATACCAAATAAGTAGCCCACAATGCACTGCCTGTAGTGATTAGAGAGTCTTCTCAATTTAATAGCTCATGTGTTTTCTCTCACTCCCATTAATCTTCATTAAAGCATTTCCTAAAGTGCACTCATTTTGAAATACAGAATGGGCATAGTTAATAACATTGATGATAAATTCCCAGAATTCAGCAGGTTTCTCAGCTGAAAATGTATCTCATTCTTGCAGTCAAAGGCTATAGTATGGGAATGGTTTCAATAAACTAACAGGACAGCAATCATTAGAATGCTAAATGTACAGTACATAAGACTGACAAAGCATCTGCCAAAAAACAAAGGAATTGTCAGTTCATGTAACAAAAATGGAATACCAGTTACTCCTGCCTCTGGTAATAAGAGCAGAAGAGGTAAGTGAAGAAAGAGATAACAATTGCAAACCTAAATGAAGAAATCTAGTTTCCATATTTGCTTTGCCCTGAAGAAAGTTTCCATAGAACACATTGAAGCACTATTTCTTTGGATCGTTGTTCCTGAAAAGAGGAAATAATCTAAGGTTTTCCTGGATGACCTCCACTTAAGCTGTTTGAGAGCAATTCACAGATAGGTGTTCTAGGAATAAAGCCAACGTACATAGAGAAATGGAAAATACAAGCAAAATGTAGACGTTGAAAGGTCCTGTAACAAAAGGGCAATGTAAGAGTCCTCAGAAAATACACAATTTTTAAAAAATACTTGAAGAGAAACCGTGTTTACCACAAATATTAAAAGAACAAATCAGAAAGCAACAAAACATTTGTACTGTAGAACCTCACAAATTTCCCCCTTCCCCAGTGATTAGCAGAAGCAAGGGACTCTGGGTGCAAGCATTCAAGCTCAAGGTTTTTGTATTATAAAGGCTACAGCCCTATGCACACCTAATTGGGAATGTCCAAGCAAATGCAATGGAAATACTTCTAAATAGACATACTTGACTCAGGCAGTCTGTCTTATTTGGTGGACATAAATTTCTTAATAAATGCCATATTATGTCTTTGTCTAGTGGTACTTTCACTTGAGTGTTTGTGAGGCATAGAATCATAGAAAAGTAGAGTTGGAAGGGGCCTATAAGGCCATCGAGTCCAACCCCCTGCTCAATGCAGGAATCCAAATCAAAGCATTCCTGACAGATGGCTGTCCAGCTGCCTCTTGAATGCCTCCAGTGTTGGAGAGCCCACTACCTCTCTAGGTAATTGGTTCCATTGTCGTATGGCTCTAACAGTTAGGAAGTTTTTCCTGATGCCCAGTCGAAATCTGGCTTCCTGCAACTTGAGCCCATTATTCCGTGTCCTGCACTCTGGGACGATTGAGAAGAGATCCCGGCCCTCCTCTATGTGACAACCTTTCATGTACTTGAAGAGTGCTATCATATCTTCCCTCAGTCTTCTCCAGGCTAAACATGCCCAGTTCTTTCAGTCTCTCCTCATAGGGCTTTGTTTCCAGTCCCCTGATCACCTTTGTTGCCCTCTTCTGAACCCTTTTCAGTTTGTCTGCATCCTTCTTGAAGTGCGGAGACCAGAACTGGATGCAGTATTCAAGATGAGGCCTAACCAGTGCTGAATAGAGGGGAACTAGTACTTCACACGATTTGGAAACTATACTTCTGTTAATGCAGCCTAATATAGCATTTGTCTTTTTTCCAGCCACATCACACTGTTGGTTCATATTCAGCTTGTGATCAACGACAATTCCAAGATCCTTCTCACACGTCGTATTACTGAGCCAAGTATCCCCCATCTTATAACTGTGCATTTGGTTTCTTTTTCCTAAGTGTAGAACTTTGCATTTATCCCTGTTGAATTGCATTCTGTCGTTTTCAGCCCAATGCTCCAACCTATCAAGGTTCCTTTGAATTTTGTTTCTGTCTTCCACGGTATTAGCTATTCCCCCCAATTTTGTATCATCTGCAGATTTGATAAGCATGCTTTGTACCTCCTCATCCAAGTCGTTAATAAAAATGTTGAAGAGCACTGGGCCCAGGACCGAGCCCTGTGGTACCCCACTTGTGCTGCATGCAAAACATCTGTGCAATCTTATGCATGTTTCTTCAGAAGTAAACCTCACAGTGTTCAGTGGGTTGTTTGACTAATCCCCATATAGCAGGTATGAGGAAGCTTTGGCCCTCCAGTTGTTGCTGAACTACAACTCTCATCATCACCAGCAAGCATGGCCAAAGGTCAGAGATGATAGATGTGGTTCAGCAATAGCTGGAGAGACAAAGATTCCCCACACCTACCTTAGGCTGTAAACACACTAATCAAAGTGTTTCCATTAGCCACACCTGGAGGGGGAATGAGTTGATCTGCCGATCAGTTGCAAGGTCTCTTTGAAGCTGAATTTAAAAAAAACAAACCTCAAGCTGCTCCCACCAGGTTTTTACAGTAAAAAGGGGTGGGGTTTAACTAGCATTGTGTGCCTCCATTTTCAGAAGAGAGAGGTGGAGATGCACTGGAAACGGCAGAACAGTGTGTTTCTATCCTTACTGTCTTATGGTAGTAAATATTCCACCCATGTTGTCCTCCATCACTCTTGCAAACCAAATGTCCTAATTTAACAGTATTTAGGATGGCGGTCCAGACCCAGAGCAGTGTAAGGTCAAGGCAAGAAGGGGTATAAAATAATTTTCTGCAGTGTTTCTGTGGCAGGATTTCTTTCACTAGTGCTTTTTCAGTAGTTCATAGAACAGCACCATTGTGCTTATATCCTTTATGCTAGTGGTAACATTGGATACATCTGTCTCTTATTTTCCCACATAACCTTATAAACTAAGCAGTATGCCTAGGGAGAGATGTGGCAACTCTAAGATAGTCTGCAAGCCTATTCCAGACTACTGTTGGAAGTCCTCTTCCACCCAAGTTGAAGTTTTATAAATGTGGGGTAGTGGGGTGGAGATATGGACCGTTCCATCTCTTGTACAACTTTGGTTTGCACCATGCTTGAGCCTGTTGTGAGAAACTGTATGCCTTATGTTTTGGACATTAAGAGGAAAAAATCAAGACTTTACAGCACTGTTCTTTAACCTTGGGTTCCTAGCTGTTCTTGGACTACAACTCCAGTCATCCCCAGCTAGCTTAGCCACTGGTCAAGGGATCATGGGAGTTGTAGTCCAACAATATCTGGGGACCCAAAGTTTAAGAGCATTGCTTTATAGCAGTCATTGTGCCTTGAGTCATGCATGTTTCAAAATGCCTCCCATTTTCTTGTGATCTTACTTACAACTGAGATGCATGTTCAAACGTCCAGTGTTGAAGCATTGCAACCACTTTGCAGTTTGCTGTGCCTCCCATTTTCTTGTGATCTTATTTACAATTGAGATGGGTTTTGGATTACCAACCTTGTAGCAGTACTGAGCGCTGGAACATGCTCTCTATGTGAAGTTATGTGAGTTTAATAAAGCATGGGTGACAGTGGCCAGATCTCTGTTCTCCAGGAAATAACATAATCAGCAAATAACACATAACCTGTAGGGAAAAGCATCCATTGTCACAACAGTCACCTAGGCATCCAAGAGCAGTTGGATTACATTATATTCCCAGACAGTAAACCTGCTCTGTCAGGAACAGAGTGTAATTATCTTGGTGTAATTCCACCAAGGACAGCAGACCCACTACGGTCAGAGCAAGCAAACCACTAATCATTACTGTCATGAGCACCGTGGAGCAGTCCTGGAGGGATGAAGAAGAACAGGACGAAAATACAGAATAGGACCTGGGGGATGGTCCTATTAACTTGCAACCAGGAAATGCTGAGACAGTAGGCTTCAATACTTTTGACAGGGACAGCTCCTCCTCCTTAGCTCCATTTACAATGGAAGGAACGCCAGCTGATCAGGAGCACGTGCCTTCTTCTGACCTTCAACCCCCCTTCTTCTCCCAAAGTGCTGCCACCACATGCACCTTCTTTAGAGGAGGAGGATTTCGATGAAGTGCAAGTAGAAAGAGCCTGCTCGAACTGACTTAAGGCTTGTAAGGGCGTGGGTCTAATTGTTGCGACAACAACAACAAAAAGACAGAAGCAGAAAAAATGCACTAAAAATAAAGGCAAAACATTAGCCTTTTAGGACCAGAGATTCCTATTGCCTGGTGCTCAAACAACACACCTATCAATCACAACTCTGACTTCACTCATTGGCTAATGACACTGAGAAGCAAGAGCAGCCAGGCTGTCTCATTTCACATAAATTGGTTAGAAGGGTACCTGCACATTTTGCTCCCTAACATTCATACTAGGAGAGCTAGAGACTTACTTTTTTTAAAAAAATGAAAGCTCAGAGTCTGATTCACCTGCTGGGGGTGCCACTGAAGGCATCAGTATTGCCATGGTTGCTGATCCCTGACATATACTGTAACAGGGTTGTTGAGGGTCAATGAGACAACACTCAATTCATGTAAGATATTCAATGAGATATTCAATTTGCCCAGATAAGTAATCTGTTCTAGTGGGGGTTGCACTCCCCCTAAAAGATTATGTTTGTAGTCTGGGCATGTTCATTGATCCATCTTTGCCACTGGGGGTACAAATAGCCTCTGTGACCCAGGGTACCTTTTATCAGCCGAAGCCTAACTGTAATCCTACCTAGACAGAGAGACCTTTGCTTCTGCTATCTACACCCTAGTTACTTCCCACTTGGACTATTTCCCACCTGGGAGGAGCGCTCACATGTGTACACATTCCTATTTTGTGACAGTTTCCTCACGCAAGTAGAAAGAGCCCACCCAAATTTACTTAAGGGTTTTAAGGAGGGGTGTCTAACTGCTTCAACATCTTAGCTTTGAGTAGTCATGTTATGCTGTGTAGACATGCAGAATCTTGTGTGACCTGGAAACTGATCCATGAAATGCTGTAAACAAGTTTTTCATTAAACATACTGGAGAAAAATACACCAGTGAGTCTGAGACTGATTCCAATGGGCTTGGCCAGGCCAATTACCATCTTTAGCCGGCACTTATATGTCCACATAAATATATGATGGTCAGAAACCCAGTTTTAAATTAAATGTATATTTTAGCCAATGTAGGTTTCACATTCACTTGATGGGCAAAGGAAAAGGATTATGGAACAAACATCCTAGCAGATTTTCACTGGAATGCAAGAACAGGGCAGCAGCTTAGCGGCAGAGCATCTGGTTTGCATGCAGAAGATTCCCAGTTCAGTCTCTGGCATCTCCAGGTAAGGCTGGGAAAGACTCCTGCCTGAAACCTTGGGGAGCTGCTGCCAGTCAGTGTAAATAATACTGACTTAGATGAACCAATGGTCTGACTTGGTATAAGGCAGCTTCTAATGTTCCTAACTCTTAAGGAAGAATGACAGGGCATGTCCTGTGTCTTTCAAGCACAAGACTTATCTATATGATGCCTAAACAAGGCATCTTCCTTTGTTCCTGTGGATGGTGCCCAGTATTTGTTAACACATTACAGAGTCAGTAATGTCCAAACAAGATACTCTGGACTTAGAGTTTATTGCAGTTCTCTATTCAAAACATTAAAAATAATTTAGCTGAGATATTAAAAAATTGGGCTGCATTTCTAAACATGGATGACTAACAATTAAGTCCTATTGAGCTTAATAGGATTTTCTATCAAGTAAACATGTTCAGGATGTGCAGCACATTACAGATATGAAAGTTAGGAGAAGGTATAAACATTACATGAAAATGTAAAACTAGAAATGGTGCAAGACAACATCTAAACAGCAATTACAATCTTTTAATACAACACACAATTAAGTTTACATATTACAGAGCTATTTGGAACCAGAAGCGTTCTCAGGCTAAAACCAGTCTTGCATTTTCCTCCATATGCTATAGAGTTAATACACGGTACTTAATTTTTGCCCAAGAGAAAAAAACCTCTACTACTTCTTTCATTAATTATTTTATTGCAATTTAACTAGCAGTTACTTGCTTTAGAGATGTAGCCTATGACTGACCTCTGCTCTTATTTCTTTAGAACATATGATAGAATATGTAGTAGCATTTGTTGTAGATACTTAACATCAGAACAGGATATGTAAGCCACTGTAGTGCTCTGGACACTGGGCATACAATTTAAAATTACTTAACAAGGTTTTTCCTGGTAGTAAATATAAAATCTAAACCATTTTGTTCAACACAGATACACAAATGTTCTCCTAGCATGTTGGAATAAAGTCCAGTGTTAACTATAAGCCAGTATCTGAACAACTTCCAAAAAATAAGGGCATCTTTAAATATACATTGAACATGTTGAGAGTCTAGAGCTCAGTTCAGACACAACAGGAAACAATGGTTTCCACCTGGACAAATGAACCTGGACAAATGAACCTGGACAAACCTCAGGCCCGCACACAACACCCTCCCTTTTCTTTCACAGGCCAGGAGGAAGAGATCAAAAGCATGTCTAACTCTGAATTTGTGAAACTGTGATTTGTTTACAGTATTGCTAGCAAGAACAAGCTAGGATCAAACTATTATTTCTGACCTGTTCTCACTAACTTTAATTTAAAAACAAACGTGGAAGCTTTCTACAGGGTGTTCAGCAGTATGTGTACAACAGCATTCTTGAAATTATGTAGTCCTAGTGATTTTTGATAAGTTCCAATGCATCACTGGTTGTTCCTTTGGTCGTTTGTAATAAGAATGTTGCTACAAAATCACCAAAAACATGCACTTTGAGTGGGCATTCCTGTGTAGGATGCTCGACTCCAAAATCATGGACTTGAGACACATTAAATACATTTGGAAACACACCCTACGTAACTTGGAGTTAAAACAGCTCAGGCAAATGGTGATAATAAACCAACATGAAAACACACATGTAACCTTGCTCCCCAATTAACTCTTGAGCCTTGCACATGCAAAGCCACTGATCTAGTGCCTTTTTGCAACACTGCAAGATACCTTACAACTTCAGCTGATATCAAACCTTCAGGAATACTGAAGACACTAAAACTGTAGCTTATATATAAAACTGAAGAATTATTTTGTGGCCCCAAAAGGTATTGTACATGATATCCCACTGGGTGTATTTTATCAAACATCAACAGGTATTTAAGGAACACAGCAGATAAAAACTCCAACATTATATTACACACTAACAAAATCCTAATGATCACCTGTAATGTAATTTAAAATGTAGATTGAAAATGCACGCATTAAGAGGGCAGAATTAAGGCCATGCATCCAGGAAACTTTGGATCATCAATGTGTACACTGAAAGACATAAGTAATATTTTCTCCTATGTTAGATAAACAAAGCTTGCGAAGTATCTCATTTTAAAACTAAACATAGAAAGCAACTAAATTCCCCACTCTTTCCTTTCTCCTTAATATGGATTGCTGTTTTGTTTCTTCACTGCTGACCCTGAATCCAGGAGCTATGCATTTATTCATGGGCCAACAGTCCCAACTATGCAAATAAGGAAATAAGTAACACCAGCCAATTTTGTCTATTTTCCACGGTGATATTATACTGTATATGTGAAATTGGAGAAAGGGATTTTTAAAAAATAACTGTGCAAAAAACTTTAAAATGTGTGAACTCTGGCAGGCGTTATGATTGCCCTTCAATATCATGGGTGAAGACATTCCTCCACAGTGTTAGAGCAGCAACAGAGCTTTCTATATTAGAGATGGACAGGGCTACAAAATGGAGATTAGATCATAGCCTAATAATTCTTGACATGGATATAGTTCAGGTGCGGGTAACCTGCAGCCCTCTAGATGTTGTTGAAGTCCAACTCCCATCAGTCCCAGCTAGCATGGACAATGGTCTAGATGATGGGAGTTGTAGTCTGGCAATATCTGGGAGGGCCACAGGTGCCCCATTCCCAATGTAAATGAACTCATCAGAATGATTTAACATTATAAACCATGGGGCTGTTCAGATGCTACTCCCTCTGGACTGCTAAATGTGGCAAAATCAAGAGCATGCTCTGTCCTCCAACCCTCACTACATCTAGAAGACAACAACTGCAATAGGAGATACTGGATTTTTGAGTGCAAGCTGTCCCTGTCTCTCTGACATAGAACCTAGAGTTCAAATAATTGGGGGATGTCTTCTAGTGCAGTCATGACCTTCTTAAGTGTGGTCAAGGGGTAGTAGAAGAAGTGCATTAACCTAACAGTTGGTTCTGATCCTATGGTGTGTAGAGGTTTAGGGAGTGGGAAGAGTTTAGTGACTGAATCAATCCAGAGAATAAACTAGCGTTCTAGCCTATCTCCATACTTATTCCATAATGCTATCTGTTTTTCATTTTCTATAAACCTATCATTCTCATTTGTATTGCATACAAGTATGGGAAGGAATTCTTGGTATATTCCAATGTAGCTATATAGCTTTTAAAAAAGGAATTTTGATTGGAGGATTAGTCACAAGGTAAGAAAATAATGGTTAACCAATATTTAGTAAATATTCTAAATGTTTATATGTAACAAACTATTTTGCAGGGGAAAAATAAATGAAGATACAAAATAAGCAATATTTCCTGCAACAGAATATTTTCCAGCAAGAAACAAACAAACCTCTGCAGTGGCTTTCTAGCATAATCTTAATTGGTACACAGCAGGTTAAGCGTACAAATATGTGACCTACAATTTTTAATACTCTTCCTCCATATTCTTGTATCACAGCCTTTTTGATAATCATAGATTTCATCACATTTAAATGATCTCTATCCATTCAGTTAATTTAGCCTGATATTTTCCCTCCTAAAATAACAACTACTATCCACATAAAATACTTGCTCTATTTTATCCTCTGAGGCATGTCGCTCCAAGCTTGAGATTTCTTTTTGGCAAGTTCCATCCATGAGGGTTGATCTGGGGAAGAATGACTGATCTTCTTAAGTGACTTTATATCTTCTTTTTCAATCAGCACTGAAGACTGAACTGTGCAGAAAACAAAAAACATCACGTACTAACGGTATGGCGCTCAGGAATAACAAGCAGGATTTTTGTCCTATCAGCTTAATTAACCATTATGGTATTGAAGTACCATTAGGCAATGCTGAAAAATATTTCCTACCCATGATGAATAACCTACTAATAAAATTTTTATATCTGCAATAACAGTTATTCTGTAGTATACACTAGAGCTAAATTTAAAGTGCCCAATTCATTACATGCAACATTTGTAGGGATCACTTTCTTGTTTTTGCTACAGGAAGCATTCAGTCAGCATGTGTGATATAGAATACAGAAGCAAACCTGCAATTTTCCCTGCACTCACTAAAGTGTATACTGGAACCAAAGCCAAGCCTGGCTCTCTGATAAGTGTCCCCGTATGATATACACATTTGCAAACATGTTCATCACATCCATTTGTATGGTTGAAAAATATAAAATGTGTAAAGTGGCCTTCAGTCCCACCAATAGAACCTGAGACAGACCCAGAACTTTAAGGTTTTACTGCTGGTATATAAAGCCCTAAACATTCTAGGACCTTTTTACCTGACAGACTGTCTTTTCCTATATCATCCTTCTTGAACTCTTACATTATCTAGTGAGGCCCTCTTGCAGGTGCCACAGACCTTGGAAGTCCATTTAATGAGTACTTGGGGCAGAGTTTTTAGGATGGTGGCACCCACACGTTGGCATACATTCTCCCTGGAAAATAGGATGGTGCCAATAATTTGTTCCTTCAAGTGCCTCCTTAAGAGTTTTTTTATTCAACCAGGCTTTTTCAGGGTAGCACTGCTGGACGTGGTTTATGATGGTTTTCTTGACGGATTTAATGCATTCTTATTGTTTGAACTTTGTATTTTATTTCTGTCTTTTTTTTTTACACCACCATGATATTTTTGAATGGTGTGCGATTTATAAACTTTTAAAATAAATAAAACCTGCAGTATAGATCAGATGCAAGTTGTAGAAATGCCCAGTCTTGTAAACACTTAATAAAAACTGGAAACACGGTTTGTGTGATGAAAGAGACTGTACAGCCTGGATCTGTGTCAGTATTTTCATGGCTTTTTTTCATACCAAGGTTATGATGTGACAGTAAGCTGGCTTTTGGCAAAGATTCCTGCACATCTGACTTAGCCTCTTTTTTCTGTTCTTCAGAAGAAACTGTGGGTGGGAAAGGCAAACATGTGTTCCGGGTGAAATCTGTCTGTTGCCTCACTGCTTCCTAAATAAAAAGGGGAAAGAAAAAACACCATAGGACAGTGCTATTCTAAATAATTCAGTGGGAAAGAGAATCACAGTAGGGTTTTGACAGAACACAAGAAACTCTGCAGCAGACATGGCTTCCCTGCTCAACCATGGAATAATCCTGTCATATGTCCCCCACACTTGCCCTGTTTATGCCATCTCAGCTGTAAACACTCCATAAACATTTCATGTTCTATGGACTCTTGAAGACTGTAAAACTGTTTGGGGGATTCTGAATTATGCATTAGAAATGCTTGGAGATAGGTTGTAGAAGCCATGGAAATTATTCAAGGCATTCCGCTCCAGTTTTGATTGTGAGGACAAACACAAACCAAGCCTGGCAGCAAAGAGCTTTCCATGGATATGGCTGAGCAGCAGTGGCCTCTGTTGTTCTGAGATGTGACACGCACCTGCACTTATCTTTGCTCCAATGTTGTTTTTAGCCAAATGCAGCCTCAGGGAGCTACAGGTCTTAACATAGGAACAGTGACAGGAAGAGAAGGGTAGCTTAACCCTTTCCCCTTCAGCCATTTTCTGGTCAAAACTCTGATTTCCTCTAAGCTAGTTTTACTCCCAGGATAACAATATCACTGTGTGCTGATAATACCTGCTTATTTCTCTGTCAAAGAAAAGTAGAGAGAGCGCAGTAGAAAGGCATGCACACATTGCTAAAATAAAAAATAATTTACCTGCATGAGTTACTTATGTGAGTTTGATAAATCATCTTCCTGTACACCCAAACCTGCATGGGATACTTTACAGGAAATTCTGCAAACCTTTTTTTCCTGGACGTTATCCTTTGGAAATGTCAAACACAATGGCATGTAACCAACTTTCATGCATTTAAGTATTAGTCATCTGGCCAAAGTTTATTGTGGCCTGGGATCTGATTCAGAAGTAACTTTTGGCACATAAAAATACAACTATAAAACCTGGGACACTAGTACATTTTTTCTCCACAATTTAAAAACTGCATCATTAAGTATTACAATACAATGTAGAAACATTAGTTTTATCAGGAAAGGAATATTGATAGGGTGAATCCTTGTTTTAAAAAAGAAGCACTACCATTTCATGTTGTATGTAGTGTATCCAAAGTTCTACATTTTGATCCTGGTGCTGACATTAAGCATTGATGCTGTTTGTGTCTTAGTTCATTTTTCTGTACACTGCCAAGTCCTCACCAAGATTTATGGTTACATAAAAATGTAACTTTTTGTTTTAGAGGGGGAGAAAAAAGGTTTCCTTTAAATGACTCATAACATTTATGTGTACGTGAGTCTTTGAGCCTGTAAATTCTTATGCTTTCAGTGTCTGTCATCAAATGTGTATGCTATTAATGACTTCCATTCTCAACACCAGGGACTTTTAGAAAGAAAAGCACATTCCTGTAACTAGGTATTTCATTAGCTAGGCTTTCAAGGCATGCTCACAACTGAAACTGAGAACAGTATTCTGACTTCCCATAGCTGTAAACTGAACAAAGAGAGACAATTTGGTTGTAATGAATGTTTGATTTTAAAATGGCTGCCTTCTGCTGTCAGTACTGCAACAACTTTCCCAAGTGATGCACTGGAGATTAAAAAGGTATTCTTTGGGGGGCTGTGTACAGATGTTTGTTACAGTCATTCTAGTAACTTCTCCCATAGTATTGATCTCTTCCTAGTTGTTTTAATTCTACAAATCTAATAGAGGTGAAGGGAAACACTAACATGGGAAAACTTTCTCTTAAAAAAGCCCTTCATGGGAAATATGTGCTCTATTGTTGAAGGAAACCCACCTTCCTAAGGAAGAATTGAGTTTTTTTATTAAAGGGGTCAAATATTGTTGGGTTATTTGCTATAGAAGGACAAAGGTGGGATCACCCCTTTTTTCTGTAAAAGAGCTATATGAACGCTCGTATCACATGAGAACTTGCCCTTTACAGAAAGAAATCCACACCACACACTTAAAAATACAAAAAAACCCTGCACGGGTCTGAGAAAAGCAGAACCATGTCTAAAGATGCTTGCGGAATTTAATCTTTGCAAATTCCAACACAAACTGCTGTGATGCACACTCCCCATACTAATGTGTGCTTCAGAACTTAAGCTATCCACCAGCTTTTACACTGCTGAATGGCTCAAAACACGTTTGAACAATAGCAGCTTCTTGGTGTGCACCTGTCAACATTGACTGAATTCACAGAAACAGAACAACTGTAACAGACAATAAGCACAAACAGGCTAATGCAAAGGGTGCCACTGCAATGTCACACACAACATCAAGCAGGGATGCTTATGTATTACCTCCATTCTCTCCTTTTCTTGTATTTGTTTTTCTGCAACAGCCTTATCCAGAGCCACCAGCTTCTCTTCTTTGCTAAGTTCTTGTCCTATGACCCTCTGCTTTTGCTTTGCTATGGTAATCCAGGATGGCATTGTCTGGCTTTCAATTCCTCTTGCAGAGTCTGCAGCAATCACAGGAAAAGGCACACTTTTCTCTGTTGAGAGAATTTGGAAAGAAAGTTATCGGAGAGGGAAACTCACCCTGTTGTTCTGTCATCTTAGAAACATTCATCAGAAGTACACAGTGATAAAGAAATCTTTCTTTGGGAACCGCAGAAATGACCAGCAGCCAGGGAGAAACTTCTACACCGACACCTACACCCCCCCCGAAAGCTGCTCTAAGACAAAGAGCTTTGTCAGAGTCTGCAAGAGAGAAGATCAGAGAGGCCAGGCTCAAAAATCCAGAGCTGACAAATACTGAGAAATGCAGAGCAGCTCAGGAAGAAGTTCATCAAATAGGAAGGCACTTGATATACCATGGCTGTAGCTGCCTGGTCTTCATGAGGCCCCAATTATACAAAGCCAGAAGAAGTGAGAGGAGGAAGGACACCAGAAGATTTTGTCACTGCTTAGCCTAGACCTTCCTAAAAAGGACAGCACTTTATATATTAGCCATTTATGACATGGACTCCCTTCTAGATGTATTATTATGTAGCTAGATAACTTCCAGAAAGATATGACAGGTAATAGCTACTGTAGCAGGAGATTTTATTCTCATTGACTGATTCTGATTTAGTTGTATGTCAGAGGTGGGCAGAAGGCAAATCAAAATGTTCTTGAAAATTGCTGGGAGAAATCGGAGTGAGAAGGATTTCCAATTTTTAATTTGTTAAACAATGGCACAATCAAAATTACCCCCCTCCCCCCAAAAATCATATTGCTGAAACAAAGAAAGCTCAGGTGGCTGGGGGAAGGTAAATCAGGAGTGAATTTTTATATGGAAAGATTGCCTGTCCATGATGTAAGGCAGGGGTTACCAACCTTTTTGGACCAGAGGGCACATTTCAAATTTTGAGTGTGTGCTAGGGACATCAGTCACAAAATGGCTGTCATGGAGGTGTGGCATAACACAAAATTGGAGAGTAGTCATGATTAAGCTTTCCCCATAATTGTATTTCCGTACTAGAAAAGGCTTCACCTGTTGAATTTCTGTCTACTATACAACGGTTAAAGGTATAAGAACTCTTGTTTTTCCTCAGTGTCAACCCTAGGCTGCCATCCTGGATCCATGTACCTGGAAATAAGCCCCATCAAGCACAAAGAAGCTTACTTCTGAGTAGACATGTATATAATTGTACTGTAAGTTAACTATACAGTGAATTCTTAATGAGTCTCTGGTCTTTAGCTCCTGCAAAGCAGGAGACATGCTTAAGCCTCTTTGCTAAATTTTCACATTTGCCTTTTGTAGGGAGGGGGCTCCTTGAACATTCATCGACCCTTATTGTGTAATAGTATTTGCAGAAAATAATTTCTAGGCACTACCTGATCTCAAGCAAACCCAACACAGGAAAGATGCATCCTGGTTGTGAGGGAAAATAAACGGCAAACTCTCCATAGACGTCCCAAGGACAAGAAAAAGTGCACTAATAGGGAGGGCAAAAGCAGCTCTTTAGGACCTCAAGGATTCCTATTGCTTGGCTTCCAAACAACTCACTTATTAATCCCAGCTCTGACTTCATTCATTGGCTAATAACTCTAACAGGCAGAAGCAGCCGGGTAGGCTCATTTCACATAAATTGCTTAGAAAGGTATCTGCATAGTTTGCTCCATAACTTACTTTCTAGGAGGGCTAGAGACTAACTCTTTATATATATATATTAAAGCTCAGATTCTGGGCTACCTGCTGGCCTTTGCAGGTGCTATGGTGCCCATGGGTGACAGGCAAGCAACGCTTGTTGTAAGGCCTGAGGTTCTAGATTGGGCTTATGGCAAGCTTTTCTAAATGTGGTTCACTTTTGCAAGCAGTGGCAGAGGCTCAAATGCACTTTAACTATAATTTGAGGGATGAAGGTCATCTTCCCATTTCTCTCAGAGACAGACTCTGCTTGTCACACACGAGGAGCCTAAATGGAGAGTGAATATTTTCGAGCCAGGTTCATGGAGAACAAGTTCAGACTAGTGTAGAACTGCTATTTTGTACACTACTACATAACTTTAGGGAGGTTCAGTGGCTTGCCAGTAGCAAACTACTTATACAGCCAGTACACTAAAAGCACATGTTGAGCTCAGACTGAAAACACAATCTTGTTGCAAGTTAAATGTTTGAATGAATTCACTTCCTTTTTGCACCTTTATTACACATGTAGCTCTCAATTTCCACTACTTTAGGCATTTTAACTCACTGCATTAAGGTAGCTTTTCAATTTGTAAATGTATTTTAGCACCTTTATGAACTGGTTTCATAAGCTTGCATCTGTCATGAGTAAAAGCTTACAAAAATATTTCAAAACATATCTATACTTGCAGTCTCTCTCTCTGTGATCAAATATCAAGAGAATTCAGTTGTACTCAACAATAGGATCAAGAGAAGTGTTATCTGCTACAAGATTGTTCTCTTGTATCTTGGAGTCATGATCTAGTACAAGCCAGAAAAACATCTAACACTGGAAATAGCATCCACAAGTTTCTGCTAAAATGAATGAAGACACTGTGATTTAGTCAGCAGGGAATTTGTGAACAAGCTTTGTTAGGGCATAAGGGTATACAAGGCTACTACACAGAACAGTAGAACTGGAAGGGGCCTATAAGGCCATCGAGTCCAACCCCCTGGCTCAATGCAGGAATCCAACTAAAAGCATACCTGACAGCTGGCTGTTCAGTTGCCTCCTGAATGCCTCCAGTGTTGGAGAGCCCACCTCCTCCCTAGGTAATTAGTTCCATTGTTGTACTGCTTGAACAGTTAGGAGGTTTTTCCTGATGTTCAGCCAAAATCTGGCTTCTTGTATCTTGAGCCCATTATCCCATGTCCTGAACTCTGGGATGATCAAGAAGATATCATAAACACCAGCCTGTTTTTTTTTTTTTGAGATCTCATAGTGATACCCTCTTAACTGTCCCACATCTACCTAGAATGGAATATCTAGTGAGATGTGATAGGGCAGGGCACTCTTGATTGCAGCACCCCAGTTATGGAATGCCCTCCTCTTGCAGATTCAGTTTATACTAACCCTATTGGACTTTAAATGCCTTTTGAAGACTTATTTACCCATGCATTTGGTTGAAAAGTATCTTCCTTCCTTGATGAGCTGTACATGATTTTGATGTATTGCTATGGTTGCTGGTTTAGTGCGTGCACACTCGCACATATGCACATATGCTTTGTTACCTGCATTTTTAACTTTATTTCAAAGAACTGCCTCTGTAAAATCAGAAAAATAGTCAGTACAGTTTTAGTAAATTCAGTAATTCTCCAATCCCCTACCTTTATTTATATTTAAAAAACGATTCATCTTCCACCCTCTCATGAAGTATCAGGGAGATGGACAACAATATGTATACAATAAAATAAAATCATTAATATGACTGGGTAGTCAAAAGGTTTTAAATAGCTGCATCGGCCGGTCAGCAGCAAAAGTCAAGAGATGCCTGAAAGTCAAAAGTGAGGATGCCTGCCGAATCACAGCTTGATGAATATTCCACAGAATGGGAGCAGTGATACTAAGTGCCTGACATCTGGTTAAGGCCAATCAGGGCTCTGTAACATGGGGGACAGCTAACAGTGCTCCTGCAGATGATATCAGTGATCAAGCTGGGATATATAAGTCAGTCCTTAAAGTATCCTGGACCCAAGTTGTTCAAGGCTTTTTAAATCAACACAAGAGCCTTGAATGCTTTTTTTTCATGCTTGACCTGCATGCAAGAAGTTGCCTGCAATATATTCACAATACTTAAGTTTCTCAGATCTCACTTGGCTATGCTTCTGCAGAGAGGAAGAAGCTGGTGAACCTTCTATACTGCTTACAATAGCCACCTCTTCTTTATACTGCATTTGTTTCATTTGTTGTCCACCAATTGTTTATTGTGAGTTCTTAGGTTACTTTCAGCACACATCTGCTATTATTTATTAGTAATGAAGTGCTGAAAATGACATGTACTGCATATTAATTGAAAATAAAATGCAGTCCTTGTCTGCATGCTTACAATTGCCATGGCTCCACATTTATGGAATGATCTCAGCTCTCAGGTATATCATGCTCCAACATTACTCTCTTTTCTAAGATAGGTAAAGATGTGCCTCTTTGTCCATGCCTTTGGGAAATGATGAGGTAAACTCTGATTTGTTTTTGTTGGCTGTATTTTGATTTTGTCCCTGCTGCCATGATGACTTATTATTTGTTTTGCCTTGATTTTAAAATGTTTGTTGTCCTTTTCCTGGGAACCTTGAGTAAAGGGCAGATTATAAATATGCAAAATAAATAAAGATAAGACAAAACAGGGAGAAAGGGGAAGGAAAGTAGAAAGTAAAAAGAAGAACCAATTGGGGAAGCCAGAGTAAACAGTTGTGTTCTAATTAGGGGCTTGAAAAAGCCAGAGAGTCACAGTGCAATCCTATCCATCAGGTGCAGGGAACATTCTACCCCCTGATGTTGCTGAACTACATCTCCCATCGTCCCTGGCCATTGGCCATACTTGCTGGAGTTGCTGGAGCTGATGGGAGCTGCAGACCAGCAACATCTGGTGGGCCAAAAGTTCCCTACTCCTGCTATACATGCTTAGTTAGAAGTCAATCCCACTGAGTTCAATGAGTTTGTCTCTCAGGTAAATTTATACAAAACTGCAACCTCAGATAGTCCAGTGACCAGGAGCTGCTAAGCAAAAAGGGAGGCAGTTGGGGGGGGCATTATATGAATTTTATGCCTTAGGTACCAATATTTTTTAAAATTATTATTACAAAGGAAAGAAACATTTGGAAAGGCTAGTATAATTCTTACTATATATCTGATTTGGTAACCTTCAGATAATAGCCTTCAGACTTATTTTTTTATATTGTACCTGGATTTTGTAAAATGTTCTGGTTCTATATCTCTATGCATCTTCAGTGTTAATACTCATTCAAAGCTGTATGGCAGTATCCCAAGTTCATTTTGAAAAAGAAAAATAATCCCTTTTTTTAAGGAATTAATGCAAATTCTTTGAGAAGGAAAAGCTGTAAAATGATGCTATTATTTTTAAGTATCATCTGTATTTCACTCTTACAGATGGAACTACCAAATGTCATGTTACTATATAAATTTGGATGGGCTTATTTTCAGTCACAATTTTCTTCCTTTTCCTGAGTGACAGAAACTTTAGGGCAAACTGTGCAAGATCAATTTTCCTTAGATGAATGAAGTCTCATTGTGCTCCAGCAGAGGCCAAGGCAAATCTAATCTTAGAAATCATTAAGAAAGGAGCTAAAAATAAGCTGACCAGTATCATAATACCATGACAGACTCTGGACATTTCACAGATGAAACATAGGCATACTCTTGAATACCTATAACTATAGCTGCTTGAGGAATTTGACTTCTGTGAGCTCCAATACTTGATTTACACCTTCTGGGCTAATGTCTGCATTGGATGCAACTATCCATCCGATTTTATGACATTCTCAGCTCCAACATGTACAAAAATGCGTTAAAATACACGGTGAGATAAAACACATTTATAACCGCATATGAGACTACAGTGCATTTAAAACACGAGTTTCATGCAGATTAATACCAAAATGGGACAGAACATATTATGAAAGAACACAAGCCAAACATGTGACACACACCAGAAATAGACTAACCCATCTATCCATGCTTATTAACGCCCCTAACCTTGCTGGTTGAACATCCCATCCCCATTATTATACATTGCTAAATACCTGCCACAGGTTGTATTCATTTATTTGAATTTATTCTTACATTTCTATCCTGTCTCCTCCAAGGAGCTCAAGGCAGCAAACACATTTGTCCTCTCCCCAACAGTCTATTTGTGAGGTAGGCTAAACCAAGACATAGTGATTGACCCTAGCCACCCAGTGAACTTCATGGCTGAGTGGGGATTTCCCTTCTCCCACCCCAAACAATGCTGTTAATTACTAACACTGGACTCTCTAGTTTTCTCAGCAATAGCATTTCCTATACAGATCTGAAATATGCAAGCTGACTGTGGCTGGGGCGGTCCTAGACTAGCTGCCAGCAACTGGCACTCTAGGCAAACCATGCAATTGGCACCCCTACCCCCAAACCCCAAAGGCAGATCTAGGCTGAGGTTTTTGGTAAACTGGAAAACATTTTGCCCCTCTATTCCATTTCATGTTTTTAAGCATATTTATTTAAACAGAAGCATAACTATTTAGTTTGTCCATCCATCCGTCTGTCCAACCAACGTTTCTGAGATCAGATAAAACAGAGACACAAAAATTTCAGAGTAGATTTGTACACAATAGCTAGATCAGTGGTTCCCAATCTTTATGCGTATGGGACCCCCTTTGTATCTTCAAAACTTTTCGCGATCCCCACACGCTGATTGTTGTAATTTTAGTCTCTGTTAATTGAAAAAAAATTATGAAGTGTTAAATAATGTCACTTTTTACTCATCACAAAAACAAATATGATGATGATGATGATATTTATTACCTGCCCTTCATCAGAAGGTCCCAGGGCAGGTTACAGCAATATAAACAACTTTTAACAAAGGAAATGAAAGGAAGGAGATAGAAGTAAACCACCCAGAGTGGTGAACAGAACCTGGTTGATGCCAGGGCATTTGGACTATGGTTTAAGTGTTCCACCTGTAGACAACAATGCCACCTCTTCAGCACTTGGCTCAGGAAGCTCCATATGGCAATAATAATAATATATCTAACAGACAGAATGTCAACAGGTGAGGCTTTCCCAATAATTGTATTTCCATACTAGAAAAGGCTTAATGTAATTTCTGTTTTAATTTCTGCCTGCCACACAGCTGTTAAAGGCACAAGAGCCCTGCTCTTCCCCAGTGCCAACCCTAAACCATGCAAAGAACTCAAGTTAAGCGTAAAAACAACAAAAGTTGAGTAACTTATATTTAAAATGAGCATAAACAACTTTATAAAAACACTCAGAGGCTTGATAAACAGCAACAAAAATACACTGAGCATGTGCAATTTCACATTTTTAAGACGTACTTTACCCATCCTTTTTTTGCTAATTTACTGCTGTGAGTCAGCCACTAACTCTCAGCCTAACCTATCTCATATGGGTGTTGCTCCATTGAATTCTAAGGGGCTTACTTTTGAGTAGCCTGGTTAGTATTGCCGCCTACAACCTTGTACTATGGACATACATTTTTACTTCCTTTAACCAGAATGATGCATTTTTGTACTATAAAGCCCCATGTCCCCACTCCCATAAAGTAGTACAGCTTCAAAGCTTCAACAGAATCTTAGTCTGGTCTGATTACTGCAGTGTAAACCCCATTAAATATGAAGATACTTACTTCAGAGTAGACACATATACATTATACTACAGATTAACTATATGTGTAATGAGTGCCCAGGTTTGTATTTGTAGAGGGGCGCCAGGACTCCATCCTGTTACTTTTTTGGCAGGCACTCCCCTCCCGGGGTCCCTTTGCCTCTACAGCCAGATAATCAACTTGATCGATCTTCCCTGACTGCTGCTGATAAAAGGTGGGCTGTAGCTTAAATAAGCCCAGCCATTTCCTTCTCTTGATGTACTTGCTCCTGTGTGGTGGGAACTGACTGTGCCAGCCGGAAGGAAGGAAGGAAGGAAGAGGTGGAGACGACAAGTTGGTGGTGCACAGAGCAACCATTAATTAATTTTTAAATTAATAAATAATTCTTCTCTTGTCTGTTTGCGACCCCCCGGGATGACTTTGTGACCCCCCGGGATGACTTCATGATCCTCCTAGGATGACTTCATGACCCCCTTGGGGTCCTGACCCCCAGGTTGGGAACCACTGAGCTAGATATTTCAGTCTAATTTCAAATAAATATGCATTAAAAATGTAAATTATGATTTTTATTATTACAAATCAAGAATCATCCAGTACACTGTTCTCCTTTAACTGCCATTACCACCACATCCAATACAGAACTCTTCATTGAACTTTAACTTATAATTATAAAATACTCCATATCAAAAACACTCTGTGCTCTTAAAACATGACTTTCTTGCTTTAAGTTTTGAAAATTCAGTCACTAGGTCATTTAGATCCAGTTTTACAGCTATTTCATGTTCTATCAACATTGTGGCAAATCCAACAAGTCTCTCTTGCACCACTGTTGAATACAGTACCTGGTGGTACAGAACATCCTCTGTATAGAGGAGATGCTAAGGATGCAGAAGAAATTTGGTTTGGTTTGTATTTTAATGTGAACACACTTTATTCACACTTCCTGAAACAAAATGTGAACTGAAACACAGCTGGCCTTTGAAATTCGCACATCCAAATTTTGTGATGCAGGTCTCCAACCAAATAATGTGTACAAAAAAGTGTATATTAGGGGAAAGTGTGCATAAAATGCATCTTCTAGTGAAAATAATATTAAAATTCATTATATTAGACGGCATTGCTTGCCAAAGTACCTATGAGAAATCGCATACAAAAATGTAAATATTAAGGAGAAATGTACACTAAAATAGCGATTAATTTTCATGAGTAAAAAATCACAAATTGATGTGGAATTTAAGTCTGTAAAAATGAGAAAGAGAGCAAAACTGAAATTGACAAGAGTCATCCATCCCAATGCAGGGGTTCAGCTTGGAACCTCCTGTTAAATAGATGTCTGAAAGGCAAGACACATTGGCCCTTTTCAGAAGGCTGTGTAGAAATAGCCTAAATAGATAAATTTGTTGCCTGTGCTAAGGAACATCTAAAAAGGGGTACTACTGCCAGTGACAGTTGCTTCTGCTTCACAAGATAGACCAATATAAGGATAGTTAATACTGTTGTAAGATTGGACAAGAGAGAGGCATAATGGGCCAGAAGGGCTGCTTCACATTGGTCAAAACCTGCTCACCAGGTCTGTGTCAGGCATATTATTTTGTTAACAGGTGATGAGTTGCCGTGGGAGCTAAATGGTTAGACAATTGCTTCTTGATAAAGGATCATTTTGGGAATGTTCTAAAAAAGAAAAGCCAATCAGAGAAGGGGGCAGACCTTTTCCCCATCCCAGCAGGGGTACTCCAAGTGTCCCTGTGTGAAGGGAGACTGCAGTTTGACTCAGACACTAAGGAAGGGACAGAGCACCAAGCTGGGGCTTTGCCAGCATCTTGTGAAACTGTCTGTATTCTTAGAGAAGTGATGTGGGGACAGTAGATTCTGAATGTCTATTGGATTGTTTAACCTGTGTCTCCACTTATTACGTAACCTGTATATTTGTAAATAATGCAAATATTGCAAAATGCAATCTACCACTGAGAAGGGCCTGCCATGAGTCAACTACCAACCAGGCAGCAGCCAGACGAAGTACCTCTAATAGGGCCGCCCCTACTGACTGTAGGGTCCAAAGTGGTTGATACTGGAGGAACTGCTCCTTAGTGTACTGTTTAGGGCTTTGTATGCTAACACTAACTCCTGGAATTTGGGCGGGTAGCTTATTGGCAGCCAGTGCAGGGCTTTCAGGCCTAGTGACACATGGTCCCATTGAGCTGTCCCACTTACTAAACTAGCAGTTACATTCTGCACTAACTGCAGCCTTCAAGGGCAGCCCTATGTAGAGGGCATTACAGGAGTCCAAGTGGGAGGTCACCACAGCATGGACAACTGAAGCCAGGCTATTCTGGTCCAGGAACAGCTGTATTTGGTGAACCAACCTAAGCTGGGCATAAGCACTCCTAGCCACAAAACAAATTGGGACTCTAGTGAGAAGCTGGAATCCAGGAGTACTCCCAAAGTATGAACCTGTTCTTTAGGGGGAGTACAACCGCTCCCAGATTAGGTTGCACACCTCATTCCTGGACACAGGAACCACTCATCCACAGCATCTCCATCTTATCAGGATTCAGTCTCAGTTTATTGGTCCTCATCTAGTCCATCTCTGTTGGCCCCCATCCAGTCCATCACTGCTTCCAGAAGACTGTCCAACACCTTCATAGCCTCTCCCGATTCAGATGGAATGGAAAGTTACAATCCGTGCTCCAAATACCAAATGACTGCCTCCAATGGTTTTATAAAGATGTTGAATAGCATAGGAAACAAAATGGACACCCCCCCTTGTGGAACTCCATAACTCAAAAGCCATGGGGCTAAGCAAAAATCTCCCTACTACTACTTTCTGGTAATTACCCTGCAAGTAGGAGTGAAACCATTGTAATACAGTGCCTTCAACTCCGATCCCTCTTAGTTGTTCCAGAAGGACACCATGGTCAATGGTGTTAAAAGCTGCTGAGAGATCAAGGAGAACCAACAGGGTCACACTCCCCCTTGTCTTTCTCCCAATACAGATTATCAGTCAGGGTGACAAAGGCTGTTTCAGTGCCAAAATGGGGCTTGAAGCCAGAATTAAATGGGTCTAGATACTGGTATCTGCTTCCTCCTGGCATATCTGCAGCTGGCCGGCCACCACCCTTTCAATTACCATGCTCGAGAAGGGAATTGGAGACTGGACAATAGTTTTCTAAAACCTCTGGATTCAGAGAGGACATCTTCAAGAGGGGCTTTACAACTGCCTCTTTTCAAGGTGATGGGTGCAACTCTTTCCTGTAATGAAGCAATAACTATTGCCTGGATCCATCCAGCCAGTCCCCCTTGATTTTATCAGCCATGATGGACGGGGATGAAAGGACACATAGCCAGCCTCACCACCATAAGCACCCTGTCCATGTCATCCAAACCAATCCCACAGGTTAAAATTAGACAGTGCTTCTGGCACCTCCAAGCCTGGACTGACTCTGGCATCAAGTTCAGCATGGATCCGAGTGATTTTGCCCTTAAAGTGTTTCATAAATCTTTCACAGCAAGCTACTGAATGGTCCATAGTTAAGTGCTGAGGCACCGGTATGCACCAGCTTGTTAACCAATTTAAACAGCTCTGCTGGGTGATTCACTGAGGATGCAACAGAGGGTAAGAAATAGGTCTCTCAGCATCCACCACTACCATATGGTAGGGATTTATGCTACCTGCACCATCATCCAGCCTGTTTCATCACTCAAAGCACTAAACTAAGGAGCTTCCTGGAACCCCTGAGGCTCGAGAGAACACTATAGAATGATCATGTCAATGGCCCTCTCCATCTCACCATTCCATAGTGACACTAGGACCTCGACAGGAGCACCAGTTATGCTGCCCTGAAAATCCCCCAGAGCATTTAGAAATCCCTCAGATTCCATCAATCTCCAGGGCAGACCAACATAACTGGTTCCCCTGCTCCTGTGGGGAGGGTTAGTCACAGCCAAACCAAATCTCACCAGGAAATGATCCATCCATGACAATGGGGTGACAATCACCCTCTTCCTAATCCCCTCGATAGCAAAAACCATCTAGGGAATGAACTGCAATATGTGTCAGGTACATGCACTGAGACAGTCCTTTGGGTGTCATGGCAGCCATGAAGTCCTGAGCTGGCCCAGGCAGGGTGGAATTGACATGGAAATTAAAATCCCCCAGGACTATTGTACTGGGATTCTCTAACACCACACCAGAGACCTTCTCCGCCAGCTTTCTGACATATGAAGTCCTAAACAACTTGCAACCAGGATCCATAGCAAACTGCCTCCCCTACTATAGGCCAAATTGACCTTTATGATAATCAGAGAAGATCTTGCTGGCCATACTGCAGCCAGTAAAATTGTCATCTGGCAACCTCTTGGAAACAGGCCTTTTCAGTTGTAACACCAATCCTGTTGAATTCTCTCCCAAAAGAGATTTGGCGAGCTCTGTTGGATGCTTCAAATGTCTCCTAAAAACTCAGTTGTTCACTCAGGTCTATTTGGATGGTTGAGAGTGTTATCCTGTCTAGTTGCTGACCTGCTGTTTTAAATGATGGGATTTTTTTACAGTATATTTATTGTTTTCTCATTTTAATTATTATATGCATTATTTTATTGTATTTACTTTGATTTTATAATTTTTGCAAACTACTTAGGGATTTGTGCCAAAAATGTGCTAAATACATACATAGTTTGGATGCAACACTAAAACCACTGTTTAGTGTTACAAGAATGACCCAAGCATCCCCCTCCCCTCTGCTGTGGCTGTGAGGAGGATTTCAGAAGCTTTTGCTTCCATTTTAGATTAACTGCAGCTTGTCCAAATGGGGAAAAACTGTAGTCAGTCTTAACTACAGTTAGTGGAAATATGCTATTTTCATAAAAAGATTTATGAAGCTGGCTTCTTTTCACCAACTAAAGTTAAGACATACTACATTTTAGAGTTAGGACAACATGCTAAACTGTGGTTAATCTAGAATGAAAGTGGAAGTTTCTGATCTCCTCCTTGCAGTTTCACTGGAAGTAGAAAGAGATGGGGATGTGCACAACACAGCAGGAAGCTAGTCTTGTTCATTTAAACCATAGTTTAGTATTATATTCAAATGCAGCCTAAGATCTTAAACTAACACCGTTTGTGGAGCTTTGATGGTATAAATATAAACCCCTGACTTTTTGCCATTGCAACTGTTCCTAAATTTAGGATAAAGTTGCCCATAATATTAAAGCTATAACGGTGATCATACATTATTATAGATAGTTCTGAATACATTATTAGTCAGTTGGTGAATCACTACATAACATTCATCCAATCACAAGAACAAAGAGCACACTCATTATAATCTATTTCTATGTTTCTATAAATATGTTCTAACGGATATTGCCGTCTTCAAACCAAAGACATATAAGCCATCTTTGGGTGCAGTTCCCCTAAAACAACCAAAATTATATAAATCAGATTCTGTTCTAATTTCATAGCTTCCATGCTTAACTTTATTATTTTAAACAATGTTAAGAATTGAGAGAATAGGGCTTTGTGATGCGACTGAAATTAATGTGACTATAATCCTATCTGCATTTCTTATTTTGAAGTGAATCTCATCTTGCTTGTGTACACATGCACAAGATAAAGTAAAACAGACTCTAAAACAGGGTTGGGGAACCAGTCAGGACCTTACGTGGGTCCCATTTGGCCCCTGAGGCCATTTCCCCCAAACCACATGCATGCAAGCTTTTGCAAAACCTTTAAGACAACTCCTGCACTTCCATTTGCTCAAATGGGATATTGAGGGCTGAAGCCTTTGTTAAAGTCTCTGCCCTTCCCCCATTAACTCCTCAACACGGGATGAAGGGGGAGACTTAGCAAAGTGTTTGTGCATCTCCCCTCCTCCTCCAAATCCATGATGTTGGGCATCTAAAGTGGGAATGGGGTAAGACAAACCCTTTTCAAAGTCCCCCTCCCCCTTCAAGTCCCCAATGTTGGGAACTTAATGAGGCAAGGGGGGAGACTTGGAAAAGCCTTTTCTTCTCTCCCCTCAGGGAAGAAGAAGAGAAGCAAGAGAGAGAAGAAAGCCAGCAGAGTTCCCAAGCACCAGCAGCAAGTCCTGGCCTCCTTTTTTCCCTTTCTGGTGGCACAATGGCAGGGGGGGAGGGGAGCAAAGAAGAGAAAGAAGCTTTCTCTCTTTCATGTTCCTTCGCTGCTGGCAGTGAAAGGGAAAGTAGGAAGCCAGCACTTGCTACTGGTGCTTGGAAACCCACCACAAGGGATTCTCACAGGTAGGCAGTGTCACCCACCTGTCAATCATGCAATGTCACAATGAAATGTGATTGACAAGTGTCCATACCCACCTGTCAAATTTGGCCCATGAGGTTGATCCTGATAAGGATCTGGCCTGTGCCGCCAAAAAGGTTCTCCACCCTTGCTGTAAAAATAAGAGAAAATATATAGAGTGAAGATGCCAAGCCAAAGTTTAGAACCAGTGGTGTCCATTTTCTGCAAAAAATTGCACTGGAAATTTTTCTGGAAATATGTCCTATGCAAATTAGGATAATTTACATTGGAAATTGTTCAGTTTGCATCAGAGAATTTCTGATACCCTAGAGTGTAATTTAACTTAGCATGTTTATTTTACCTGTGTTTAGTAAACTAAGCTCAAATTTTGTATTTATTTGCAGTTGGCATTCACTCATTGTTACTAATGAACACGACATGGAAAATTTTCTGGGGGGAAATAAAGCAGAGGAAAAAATTCCACTCTACACCACTGTTTAGAAGCAAATATATTCAAAATATTATCTAACTTTATCTGCCAAGATCAGTCTGTTCCAAAATTTGAATTTCTATTGTTACAACATGAGATTATCAGAGCAGTAAAGAATTCAATTTTCAAGTCTGATTTCAGTCTTTTAAGATTAATATAAGAAAACCCAACTCTTGAAAGAAAAGTGGAGACTTTTTTAAAAACTCAACTGGTAATCTTCAATTCAACACAAATATTTTAGTAAAAGAGAATGTGGACTCAAAACTGTCCTTCAGGAAACTGTAGATGAGGAAGTGATTTTCTGGGGTGCAACTTCTACCTCACAATCAGCTTCACTGGCAAGAACAAAACAACAACACCACAGCCCTGTTACTTTGTGTACCTTTGAGGCCTTTAAGAAGTCCATTAGGGAGTATGATCAATAGAGATGGGATCTGCTTGTTGGTGCCTGTTTGATTGCATTCCATCAAACTGGCAGTTTGGGGTTAATGATTTTTCTGCTATCCTTTGTTTTTACCATTCTGACCCCCCCCCCCAAAAAACAATATTGTTAATTAATGCTTTCCTTTAAGAAAGGAAAGTGGCTTTCCTTCTGCTTGGTGACACTACCCCATTCCACTCCCCCCTCCATCCCAACAGTATTGGATCCTTCCCCCCAGCATGAGCTCCCTTTAGTGCAAAGCAAAGACACAAGCTGGTCAATTTCACTTTAGCAAAGCAAAGGCACAGGCTTCTCAGTTTAAGGATAGTAAAGCAAACACCGAGTCTGGTTAGTTTCACTGTAGCAAAGCAAAGGCACAGGCTTGTCAGTTTGGCTTCAGCAAAGCAAACATATAGGCTGCTCAGTTTCACCTTAGCAAAGCAAAGACACAGGCTTGTCAGTTTAACATTATCAATAAGAACACACAGGTTCGTCAATTTCACAAGCAAGCACACAGGCTGGTCAGTTTAACCTTAGCAAAGCAAACACAGACTAGTCAATTTCATCCTAGCAAAGCAAAGACAGAGGCTTCTCAGTTTCAAGTCAGCAAAGCAAAGAGGCAGGCTGATCGGTTTCACATTAACAAAGCAAAATTTAATGCACTTGTTTTTTAAAAAATCTGTTAAAAGCCAGGAAAACTTGCTACATTCAAGATCGGTCTGCAAAGATAGCGAACCTGTGGACTATTGGGAAGTCTAATGCCAAGTTCGATTTTAGCAAAATTCTCACCCATCCCTAATGATAAATGTTAAGTCTTTTTCATTTTTACATAGTAGCGTGTAAGCTTGTCAACATGATCTGTGGAATTCTTATATGCACCCGAATTCCAATGTGGGCCCACAGGGTTATAAGGAACTACATGTAAGCTACATTTGTCACAGATATACAGTATGACAAATGATTCCTCACAGAAGACAGCCACAGGAACCGTAGTCTCTATTTACTTCTCTTTTTTCTCTGCTGCCCATTCTCAATGCAAGTTGCTTCTATATGAATAGAGTCAATTGAAGCTTTTATTCTTTAATGCAAAATGCAAGTGCAGGGAACCCAAGTCGGATCAGGACTGCAGAGGGGAGTAAAGGGTTAAAACCTCCCTCCCCAAATGCCAGTGTCCCAATCCAGATCAAGGTCCTGTGTTGGCAATTTGTGTGTCGTGTGGTTGCGTGTGTGAGCCTTTTCACCAAAGGGTAGACTACCTGATTAACATCACATGTAGTTTGACCCTAAATGTCAGCAACTGACATAAAACTGTAAAATCTACAAGTACCCCTGTACCATTTAGGCCCAAGTTATATTATAGAAAATGTTGTAGTAAACAGACTATTTATTTTCTCCATCATGTCTCAATGTCTGCAAATCACCACACATCTAAATTAAACTGGAACTCTGCTAAGGAGTCGGATAAATATTAGGCACTGTGCCCAATATGCTTTTAAAAAGCCAAATGTGGGGCTTGCTGAGAAGCATGATGGCTGTTTGGAGGCCCACTAGTGTTGAGACCACATTGCATGACACAGCTCTTCATTGTATCATCTTTAAGCAGTATTGGTCATCGTTGTTACATCAGTCAAATTGCCTTTACTGTTCTGCAATGAGAACATTGTTACTTTAGTTGTACTTTGTAGATTACAGTAGGTGTTTCTTGGGGCAAGGAGTGTATAGTCTAGGAGTGTGCACTGGCCACATGATTAAGCTTGTAACTGTAGCTTTGGAAAGCGGCCTGATCTGTTTCAGAGCTGCTCTGTGTCTTTCTATAAGATTTGTTATTCAGGACTTAGATTTGTAAAAAATGACAATCCATTTCCCCCCAATTCATTATAACGGGGAATCTGAAAAAGGCTATAACTCTTCTCCCTGATAGAAGATCCCTCCACTGACTTGCACAGGGGAAAGTGATGTTGGTGGGGGAAAACAGCATAGATCCACATTAAAAATAAACAGCTTTTAACCCCATTCCCAAATCACTGTGATTAGGGAAATAATTCACTGTCATTAAAACCTAGGTATGTCAGTCAACCTAGGTTTTAATGACAGTGAATTATTTCCCTAATCACAGTGATTTGGGAATGGGGTTATGGAATGTTTTAAAAGAAATGGGGGTGCCATAGTATCTGATTGTCCTGATGCGCAACCTATACGCTGGACAAGAGGCTACTGTAAGGACAGAATATGGAGAAATCGAATGGTTCCTAATCAGAAAGGGTGTGAGACAGAGGTGCATTTTATCACCCTATTGTTTAACCTATACGCAGAACATATCATATGGAAAGCGGGATTGGACCAAGATGAAGGCAGTGTGAAAATTGGAGGGAGAGATATCAATAATTTAAGATATGCAGACAATACCATACTACTTGCAGAAACCTGTAATGATTTGAAACTAATGCTGATGAAAGTTAAAGAGGAAAGCACAAAAGCAGGACTACAGCTGAACGTCAGAAAGACCAAAGTAATGACAACAGAAGATTTATGTAACTTAAAGTTGACAATGAGGACATTGAACTTGTCAAGGATTATCAATACCTCGGCACAGTCATTAATCAAAATGGAGACAATAGTGAAGAAACCAGAAGAAGGCTAGGACTGGGGAAGGCAGCTGTGAGAGAACTAGAAAAGGTCCTCAAATGCAAAGATGTATCACAAAACAATAAAGTCAGGATCATCCAGACCATTGTATTCTCAATCTCTGTGTATGGATGTGAAAGTTGGACAGTTAAAAAAGTGGATAAGAGAAAGATCAACTCATTTGAAATGTGGTGTTGGAGAGCTTTGTGGATAACATGGACTGTGAAAAAGACAAATAAATGGGTGTTAGAACAAATTAAACCAGAACTGTCACTAGAAGTTAAAATTATGAAACTGAGGTTATCATACTTTGGACACATAATGAGAAGACATGATTCACTAGAAAAGACCATAATGCTGGGAAAAACAGAGGGGAGCAGAAAAAGAAGAAGACCAAACAAGAGATGGATTGATTCCATAAAGGAAGCTACAGACCTGAACTTACAAGATCTGAACAGGGTGGTTCATGACAGATGCTATTGGAAGTCGCTGATACATAGGGTCGCCATAAGTCGTAACCGACTTGAAGGCACATAACAACAACAACAACATGTCAGTCAAAATAATAGGTCCTGCCAGCTCTTTATCCCTTCCCCACTTGAATCTCAGGGAAATATAGTAGTCAGCTTGGCTTCGCTTTTTAAAAGCTGATGACACTCAGCTCTATCTCTCCCTACCACCTGATTGCAAGGAGGGAGTACTCATCCTAAACCGGTGCCTGGAGGCTGTGAAGGGCTGGATGTGGGCTAACAAACTGAAACTTAATCCAGACAAGACAGAAGTACTGCTGGTCAAGGGAAAAACTGCACCAGGGACGGGGTTGCAACCTGTTCTGGATGGGGTTACACTCCCCTTGAAGCAGCAGGTCTGCAGTTTGGGAGTCCTCCTGGATCCTGCCCTGCTGCTTGAATATCAGGAGGCTGCGGTAGCCAGGAGTGCTTTTGGCCAACTCAAACTGGTCCACCAGCTGCGTCCGTTCCTGGAGGCAGTTGACTTGGCCATAGTGACACATGCATTGGTGACATCGAGGCTTGATTACTGTAACGCACTCTATGTGGGGCTGCCTTTGAAAACGGTTTGGAAATTGCAGTTGGTTCAAAATGCAGCAGCCAGAATGTTAACTGGAGCACGGCGCAGGGAGCATATCATCCCTGTGCTTTATCAACTCCACTGGCTCCCAATTTGTTTCCGGGCCCAATTCAAAGTGCTGGTTCTGACCTTTAAAGCCCTAAACAGCCTTGGACCAATATACCTAAGGGACTGCTTACGCCCATATGTACCTGCCCGGGATTTAAGATCATCTGCCTCTGGTCTCCTCTGCGTGCCTGGAGTGAAAGATGTTAGACTGACAGGCACACGGGAGAAAGCTTTTTCAGCTGTGGCCCCCAAGCTTTGGAATACCCTACCCCAAGAAGTCCACTCTGCTCCCTCCCTGTTGGTTTTCCGGAGACTTCTGAAAACAATCTTGTTCCAGAGAGCCTTGGGAGGGACTGAAGGTAGAGCCTGACACTGATTTTATGCCTTCTACATTAAATTTTACCTTTGTAGTCCCTTTAGTACCACTCCCTATATATATGTATGTGTGGGTGTGCATATATGTATGTGTATATATATATATATATCTAGTATTTTAATTTATTTTAATGTTTTTGTGATTTTACTATTTACAATTTTATTATGTACATATTTGAGTTTATTTTTGTAAGCCGCCCTGAGTGCCCTATTATAGGGTAGAAGGGTGGGATAGAAATATTTTAAATAAATAAATAAATAATGTAGCAGTGGCTTTTAAAAATGCAATTGGGGGCACTTGAGTCTACATGGTGGCTTGGGGCTTAAGTGATCCCTGATCTGACTCAAAATGCCTTGTTAATGGCTCAATTTGACTTGGGCATGTGAAAACCTCACCTGAATCACCCGTTCGTCTTATAATTTGGCAAGTACCCAGATCTGATGTGCATCCCTAGTATTCTCATCAGTAATGATACTAAAATCCCTTCTGTATCTCCCTCTTCACTCATCTACTTTCACAGACACAATTCACTCATGTTCTGCATATTCAGGCCATGTTCACAGCATACATTTATTCCACTATTATTCCATTTTAAACAGTCATGGCTTCCCCCAAAGAATCCTGGGAATGTAGTTTGTGAAGGATGCTGAAAGCTGTTAGGAGATCCCAATTCCCTTCAAAGAGCTTCCAGAGTGGTTTAACAGTCAGTCCCTCTTCCCAGGGAACTCTTGAGAATACAAGGCCCGTGAGGGGAACAGTCGTCTCCTAACAATGCTCAGCACAAACACTTCCCAATATTCTTTGGGGAAAGCCATGACTGTTTGAAGTGAAATAATAGTGGAATAAATGTATGGTGTGAATATGGTCTGATTAATTTTTGTTTAAACTAAGATGACCAATTTAATCACAGTGTGGAGATTTCTCAGTGGACACCACATTTCCATTTCTATCTGAAATGGTTACCGGCAACCCTTGAGCAAGGCAGATCCATTAGCAACTAGAAGGATGTTAAGAATATCCTTTACATATTAAGTATGGAGGTTTCCGGTTCTGGTTTCGGTAAGAAGCCTTGCTTGCTATCTCTCCGTTTGTATTTTTAAACTTTTTAACCTTTTACCTAATGGCAAAAAACACGATATGAATCCATCCTAGCAGTTCATAGACTTGGTGCATATAATGAAGCAATTATGTTTATTCAAAGTGCCTAGCCAGCTTCAAGTGAGATAACAAGTCGACTTTGAGTGGGAGTAATTGATGCGAACGTTAACAAAGTGAATTTTAGAAGGCTTCCTTCTAGTATCTAAAACAGTGTTAGAGTGAACTCAGCACTCTAATCATATTCCCAGTTCAACAAGCTGCTTAAGAAATTCAATTTATACCCTAGGATTTTACTCTGAAGCCAATAGTTCTAGAGTTTGAGCAATCAAGCCCTTTATTTTGGTGTGATTTCGTGCTGAAGCTTTGTTCTGGGGATTGTCCAATGGTGCTTACAAGGAAAAGGTGCCAAGAGATGGGTATAATTCCAGGGGAAGAGGAACTCTTATCTTCAACCTCTCAGATGAAGATTACGAAATTTTTCCCCTTGATGTCTGAAGTTCCACAAACTCCGCCTGTGCCTTTAAGTGAACTAAAAGCCTCCCTGCAATCACCAAGCCTTTTTGACTGGTCTTTAGACCGACAACTGAAAATTAATTTATTTAAAGAGGATGTGCATGCTAGAAGCCTTGCAGAAGAACTGCAAGATGCGGGTTTTAACAGTGCCTTCTCTCCAAAGGCTGATGAACTTCCTTCAGATTTAATAACTATTGATTCTATAATAGAACCCAAAGATTTAAAGATTTCCCTGTCAGAAAATCGATCTCTAAATAAATCTTCTACTCAATCGAATGCAATTGACTTTAATTTTCCCTCTATAGGATGGGGATTGGCAGTAATAGAAGAACTAAGCCTTATAAAGGCGTTCATTACCGAAACGAATAATTTACTAACCACCCTAGTCAAGTCGTTGGGTCCACTGCTTACAGAGAATTCAAGCTCCCCTGACTTTCTTGACAGTACCCAAAAAACACGGACTGATTTGATGCAGGAGCCTAAGCGGAAAGCCAGAGACAACAAAACAAGATGCCTGGCCGCGCAGAAAGGGAAACAATTGAAAAAATCAAAAAATGTTAAAAACTGTAAGCGTGCCCAGTCTAAGAAAATGAATTTTAAACCTCTATTTAAACTATTGGATGCATCACCTAAAATCCAACAATCATCATTTCCTGATTCCAAAAAAACAACTACAGGTACTTGTTCCCAGTATTTAAGTTTACCAAGTTCCAGTTCTGGAAGTGTAAAGATCCCCGTGGGACCAGATTTGGAAAAGATCGAAAGTGTCTTGTACGTTGAAGACTCGCATAAGTCCTACTGCGAACCCTCTTCGCTGGCCAGTCCTCGTAAAGAATCACACTGGAAATTACAACTGCTGAGAAATAAATTAGTGGTTACAATTTCTTCATTAACATCTGTTTCTGGTCATCTTCTTCGATAAGACATTGCCTAGTCTCCTGCCTCCAATATTATTTGCCGGATCTTCAGTATAAAAATTTCATCAAGAAAGTGACTTACTTGTTTGCACAGGACCCAGACTGTCGAGCCATCTTTACTTTCTTCTCGCCTTATGATGCGGATAAGATTTATGAGATCAGAGATGAACTCCTTACGTATGGCATTCTGTTACAACGCTTTTTCATTAATAAAGCTCCTCCTAATCCGCTTTTCAACTATTCTCCACAACAGAGAGATCAGGAGAATCGCCAGACATTAGAAGTCCCCACATGTAAAGAAAGACAGGATCCTTCGTCTGTTTCCACCTCACAAAGTTGCCGTCAATTCAGGGAAGCAAATGTTCTACCTGAGCATAACTCCTTTAGCCAGGTAGAGTTTCTCCCCGAAGAGATTCTTCTTATAGAATCATACGGCCGTCTTCCGGAACTTGATCAGGGTGAAATTATTAATAGACTACTTCTTCTCACACAAAATTTAATAAAAAGAAAAGTTAATTTAGAAGAAAGTGATGCCCTCCATGGTACTATACCGACTGTAGAAAACTTGCCTGGTTCTTCAACTACAAATAAGATAATTTCTTCTCCTCTCCAAAGTTTGCCGTTACGTAACACCTACAGCTCCTCAAATTACATCAGTAAGTCGAATCATCCTATTTCTCAACAAGGAGTTACGTTCGCGAACCCAGTAAAGCCCGCAACAAGCCCTTCCTGGTTAGAGAGGCGCTTCCAACAACCGGAGGAACATGGTTCTCCGGATAGACTCCAAAGGACTAAACCAGATTCCCCAAGGCGGGACACTCAAAAACCTCGAGTAATTTCCAATGTTAGCACATTATATCCAGCAATTAATATCATTACTCCATGCCCATGACAACACCACAACTCAATAGTTAAATCAAATAGTTCCAGGACTAATTCCAGTTTCTGTAAAAGAGTTTGCCCAACGGAGATCTTGTCAACGAACCCGTCCTTTGTTATATTATCTTGGAACATTGCGGGATGGAAATCCAAGATGATGGATTTTGCCTTATTACAATTCTTACAATCCCTTGATATTATTCTTTTTCAGGAAACTTGGCTCAAGGCTGAGGAGACTTTAGAGCTTAGAGGATATAAAACGTGGCTTACACCTGCTACCAAAATGGCATCCAAAGGACGTGCCAGTGGAGGTTTGGCTATATTGGTTGCCACCCACCTCAACTGCCAAATATTTGAGCTTAATTTGGAGGTTCCGTCCTTTGCATTGGCATTGGGCTTGAAGATCTCTGGTCTTCTACCCCTTATTTGTGTAAACATTTATATTCCTCCATTACATTCTAGCCAACAGGAATCCCCCTGGCTGCTACTGGAATCCTTTTTGGAAGAAGTGCAAGAAAGATATCCTCACTATGAGTTACTCTTAGGTGGTGACTTTAATGCCAGGATGGGCCCTAGCTATCCTCTGGGTGATGGTATTATTAAAGATCTGCCTGAGGGCCATCCCATCTCGTATAGATCCACCAAGGACCAAGTAGTTAACAGATTCAGACTAGCCCTTTCTCAGTTAATCCAGAAATTCCATCTGGGTTGCCTAAATGGCTCCCCACTGGATCATCCTAATGGTGCTTTCACATATCTTGCAAGGAAGGGGGCTAGTTTGGTAGACTATTTCTTATGCACACATGACTTGATAAAAAGAGTTAAAGAACTTGATGTCCTTCCAAGACCAGAAAGTGACCACCTGCCAATAAAAGTAACCTTGCTGTCCTCGACAAATAAAATATTAGATCAAATTGAGGCCCCTTGTTTAGACCAGTTGTATGGAAGCAAGCGATTAAAATGGTCTCAAGAAATGGGGATTAAGGCTCATCAATGGCTGTCAATGTGCTCTCTTTCTAATCTACATCACACAGCTATAACAGATCCACAGAGTTGCCTAAGGGCATATGAATCGATAATAGCCGAACTTACTCCACGTATCACTGCTCTAACGGTAGCAACAGTCCCTCTCCACCCCAAAACATGGTTTGATAAAGAATGTAGGATCCTGAAAAAACAGCTAATTAAACAAATTAAATCATTGCATCTTAATAATAGTCCTGACAACTACCAACACCTGATAACCCTGAAAAGGGCTTATAAAACATTAATTAAATAAAAAAAACAATTGTTCTATCAGGCCAATTGGAAGGCGTTGGCAAGAGCAACCCATGCAGGGAACGAGACTGAATTCTGGAGACTCTTACAGGGAAATTTGGATCCGATGAATTATACACCTATTCCCCCAATTATCCAAGAGGAATGGTTGGCTCACTTTGGTGCGATTTTTGGCAGCTTACTCCCCCCCAAACCTGTAGATATTACGAAGGCACTAAATGGACTTCCATCTTGGCCACCGGTTACCTCTGAGGAAGTAAGGGAGTTAATGTCCTCCCTGAAACCAGGAAAAGCTCCAGGTGAGGACATGCTCCCCCCTGATTTTCTGACACAAGATTTATCTTGGTGGGCCCCCTTATTAGCAGCCCTGTTCACATATATAAATGATACAGGTAATATCCCGCAGGGTTGGCTTACTAGCATCATAGTGCCAATCTTTAAAAAAGGAGACCCAACGAAACCGGCAAATTATCGACCCATAAGCCTTTTAAACGTTTCATTGAAGCTATATAGCCGGCTACTTTTAAACAAATTAAAGGAATGGGACCAATCCAACTCGATAATATGTAAAGAACAAGCCGGCTTCAGACCTAAAATGAGCACAATTGACCAGGTTTTTATACTGCATCATTTAATCTACAAAACAAGATCCCAAGCTCACCAATCCTTATATTTGGCCTTCGTTGATTTTCAGCAGCTTTCGACACAATCGATAGAGGACTCCTTTGGCTAAAATTGGCCCAAACCAATATAGATCAGAGACTACTGTGGCTGATTAGAGCCCTCTATCAATCAAATGACATCCGAGTGCGAATAGGGAAAAATGGCACTCTATCATCTAAAGTCCCAGTATATAGGGGAGTAAAACAAGGTTGCCTACTGGCTCCATTTTTATTTAATTTTTTTATCAATGATATAGTCGAGGCAATGTCATCACCTTCTTTTCCCCCCCCCTCAATTGGAGCAAATAAGATTTAAACTCTTTTATACGCTGATGATGTAGTCCTATGTTCTTTGACAAAAATAGGACTCAAGCGTATGATCCATAAACTAGAGGAGTATTGTGACTCCCAAAATCTAAAGATCAACCAAGCAAAATCTAAAATTATGGTCAGTGGTAAATTTATGAAAGCAAAGAATAGATGGTCATTTAATGGGGTCCCAATAGAGCAAGTTCCAACTTTTAAATATCTAGGTATTCATTTATCAAACAATCTATCTTGGACTTCGCAAATCAAGGCAGCGGCTCAAGTCGGTTCCCAAGCCCTTGGTTTAACTAAAAGATTCTTTTTTACAAGGGGGGGCCAGCTCGTCCCCCCTATGTTGAAAATATTAAAAGCCAAAATACTCTCAAAGATCTTATATGGCTCAGAACTATGGAGGCCCTCAGCAGGATCCAACCTTGACTCTATTCAAAATGGCTTCATGAGGCAAGTGTTAGGGCTTCCCTCAGGGACTCCGTCAGCTCATCTCAGAGTGGAATTGGGATTGCCCTCAGTAGCTGCTCGTATTGATTTGGCCTATTTACGTTATTGGCTCCGTATTCTTAATAAAGATGACTCTACCCTAGTTAAGCAATGTTGGCAGGTTCAAATGCTATCAGGTGGTTGGGCGAAGAAATGCCAGTCGATTCTTTCTAAATATGATTTAACTCCAAATAGATTGATGGAATTGATTAATGCCGCTCTCCATAATTGGATTTTTGAGGGCGACGCTGCTCAAGATCGTATGTCCATTGTATCGACTCCATTCTCTATTTGGTTTCCATGTTTCAAATTAAATCATTTTTTGTTAAACTATTTAGATGTACTCGACAGGGCTCCTATCAGAAGAGCATTTACTACTCTCCGTTTCCAAATGATGCCAACTGTATACCTTGAGGGCCGCTATCGAGGTACACCCTTGACCCAACGTAAATGTATTTATGGCTGTGACGCAATTGAGGAAATCGTCCATTACTTATTGTATTGCCCACTCTACGATGAACCTAGGCATAAATTTTTATCAACCTTTCTAGCCTTTATAACACCTTGTACTGTTGAAGAGATGGTTATTACACTTTTATCTGATAATTTTAATTCAACTACCTTAGCGGTTGCTAATTTTGCTTTGGCAGCCCAAAAACTGACAGCGGCTTTTGCCAAAGAGTCAAATACCGTGACATAATCTCTCCCAATTATTATCTTTGTATGTATGTATTTTTGATATTGTCTGTATGTAGTGAGAATTGCACATGGCCTATGGCTAAGATTGCATTAAAGTTTATCTATCTATTAAGTATAACTTTGAGTATAATAACAATAATTTCTAGTAACAAATTTTATTCTTGATAGCATTACTGTCTATATTCATTTAACTGTCTTAATTAATCCCTACAGTAACCCAGTGTCTCCTATGCCTCTACTCTCTCTGTTCTCTTCCTACTGCCAAACTTCACCTTGGAAGCACCTTTAGTCAGGAACCTGCTTTTCCTTCGCCCCACGCTATAAAGCACGATGCACGTTAATGGCACTCTGTAAACAATACTGCTAGTTACTCCCAAGTATTGGAGTATTGGGCTATCCACATCAGACATTGGCTATTCTGTTTTCTCACAGGAGTAATTCAGAAGAACATTTTCATACATAAACACTTTTTAAACTGAGAAAGCCGCCCAAAGATGGTAGGCTATAATTTTAATTGTGAAAAATTTGTTAAAAATAAATAGCTACCAAATAAGTGAATGCAGCTCTGAAAGCAAAAGAAGCCCTTCCATGTCCTCTCTTCATGTACTATTATGTGGTATAATTTTGTAATGGAAAAATGAGTTTACTAATCATACAGGTACAAGGTACCTTGTGTTTATTTTCGCTTCCTTGCATATTTTTTTGTGAAAACAATCAAAAGGTCACCTTCCTTTGGGTTTATATAGTATTCACTTATCTGTTTAGTACTACTGTATACATACAGGCAGTATTTCTCCTTCATGTTAACTTACTTTTATTCTCCTTTTTGTTTTTAAATCCTCCTGCTTCCTTAGCATTGGCTCTTATAAGCAATGTACGAAGTACTGGCATATACAAAGTATTGCCAGAACATATTAAGTTTAAAAAACCATGCTTTTGGATCTTTTGGTTCAAAACAGATTTGATGTGCCCAAAAGCACAGCCAAGAGCTTCCACATACATGTTTACTGGGACTCTCAGATTTCCAAGGGTGTTTTCAGGGAACATGAAGGAATGCAGTGGGAAGTCCTGGAACATGCTCTGCCTGTAGCTCTCTGTGTACCACCCTTTGTCTGGAAATTCAAGCTGCCTATAACAACCTTATACTGGGTTGCCCCTCTAGCCCATTATTGTCTATTCTGACCAATAGCATCACTCCATGTCTCTCAGGCAATCTCAGGATTAAATCCGGGACCTTCTGTGTGCAAAGCATGTGGTCTATCACTGAGCTTCTTATTCCCCATAAGTCACTATTATTATCTTTGTTTCTTAATTGTTTTATTTAAGAAATTTATATACAAGAAAAGGCCACCACACAGTTTATAACATAGTATAATAAACCATACAATGTACATACCAATGTATATATTAATGATTTTAGTATAAAACACAAACTGAGCTTTTTAAACAGCTGATGGAAGAATCAGTAGGAAAGTTATCCTCCCCCCATTTCTCCTGCCCCATAAGCAATGTATAAACACTTTATGGTTTGCTTTGTTGCTGTAAAAATGACTTTTTAAAAATAGCTATGATCTTCCAGTTGAAATATATTTAGACCAGCAGTGGTGAACCTCTGGCCTGCAGGCCTAATTAAGCCTATCAGGCCTCTGAATTTGTCTCATGATGCTATTTTGAGCAAACCCCAAGATCCAGTTCCCTACCACTGATTTAGACACACACAAAATACTCAAGAGAGTATTCTTACCAGGCACTTCAGAAGGACTTGGTTTCTTCTCCAAATCTTTGTCTTCATTTTTAAAATCTTGATATTTGGTTACTTTTTCCTGCTTTTCTGTGTTTGTGTTAGTGCCAGTAATAACAAGGTGTTGTAAAATAGGCTTCCTTGGCAATGGAGGTTTTGTGCTACCCTGTTCAGGAGACTTTGATTTAGTTTTGAGGCTTTCATTTAAAAAGCTAGTGATATTTACATCAGTCATTTTTTTGACCTTTGCTTTTTCACCTTTTAGTGAAGACAAAGGTAGTTCCTCTTTTTCCAAATTAAACACTGCACTGTATCTTTTAAGCTCCTTTGAATCCTGTAAAGAAGTGTCTGTATATTTCAGTGATAAAGATGTAGATCTAAGATTGACTTGAAAGGGATTTTTATCTTCACAACTTGACTGTGCAGTACTAGATTGTTGTGGAGGACCAGTGGAAGAGACACTCACCAATGGTTTTGAACCTATGGGCTGGGGCAGGAGCCCAGCTACCACTCTGTCCGATGGTCTCCCAACAGTTTCCGATTCCAACTCTGATGGGGGTGCCCATTTGTTAGTGCAACTTTTTCTCTCTTGAGAGCAATTAATCTCCACATCCAATTTTACTTTCTCATTTCTTGTAGAGTTTTTAATTTTAGCCTGCAAGACCTGTATGGTTGGTGGATTTTCCCACTCTAAAGTGTCCTTCATATTCAAGCTGCTCGTCCTTGACCTTCCCCAAGCTGATGAGACAGAAAATTTTCTTAAGGCACTTTGATCACTGGCTTCTTTCTCTGCTTTACCCCCCAAAATCAGCACAGCAGGTACTGCTGGGTGACTGTTTTCTTTGTCAGATAGCTCCTGAATTTGTTTCATTTTTTCTAGGGTCAGAGAAGGAAGCTTATCTGTTTGCAACAATGGGACTATACAGGAAGTTTGGGAAAGATTGTTGCTGTCAGGATAGGGTAAATCTGTTAGCTGGAATGAACTTTTTGCTAAAAGACTGGTAGAATTCGGCAATGAAGAAGATGCCTTTATAGATCCCTTGTTAGAAATGTCTTCCAAAAGTGCCTTGGCATATTTGACTGTAGTTTTTTCTGTTCTATCTAATGTAGGGATCACATCTTCCTTGGCTGAAACATTCTCATCAGAAAGCATGTCATTTTTTGATGGCACATCACAAGTCCGTTTATTTTCTTGGTTTAAAATACTAAGTGATGTGCTACTTAAAAAACTGCAAGGGGAAATCTTTAGTGTTTCAGAGTGCTCTTTACCTTTTTGTGATTCTTGGTCTGAAAGAGGATATAGAGTGGCTGAATCTTTTTTAGGGTGAGAAAATGATGACAATGATGCAGTGTGTGATATTTCTTGTACGTTTTGGCTGCCCTCTGGTTTATTTTCACAGGGAAATGAGTCCAATTCAGAAGTGGTGTGCAGCACACAAGCTTTTTCATCTTGGTGATTCAAATGTTGAAGACCTTTTGATATTTCAGGTTGCTGGGAGAACACCAAATTTGCTAAAGGTGTACTTTCTGTCAGCTCCTGATGGCTGGAACTGTCACCTTCATACGTCAGGTCAGCGAACATCTCTTTACTTTCACTTTTGTCTTCTTCAGGAGTGCAGCTCAAGTCATTCTGAGATTCTGACAGAATTCTCTGAAAGAGGCAAAGGGAAGATTTATCATCTATTCTGTACATCACAACATTACTTTCATTTAGTTACTCACTGTCAAGATGGCAGAATCACCAGTGTTAAAACTTTCTTTCCCCAAAGACAACTCCTGCATTATTTTTAAGAGTTCATACATGAATTTGTTTCCTTACTACACATTAGAAATCATCAAGCAATACAGAAAAGGGTAATATAGTTGGCTACAAACAAAACCCTTTAACAACTAAATACACAGGGCAAACAAAAAGAAACTAAATATGTATATATGAACTTAGATTTCATAATTTCATAGCTCCCCTTTCCCTCAATAGGCCTTGTTTTGTGTTATTAAAAAGTAAATAAAAAGTTCAATGGATCTGCAATTTCATTATTTTATTTTTTACAACCTATAGCCATCTTAATTTTTTTATATACATGTTCTTTATTTTTTCTTTGAAGTAGGAAAAAGTCTTCCTGAAAGCTCATAAGGCAATTATTTATGTGCAAGTTGTTTTTAATATATATATATTCAGGGGATGGGAAGAAGCTCATATAAAAATAAGAGTTTAGGATTGACAAAATACACAGAAGTATATATCTTCTTATAATTCTTGTATTTATCTGTCTGTATAACTGCAATCCAGTCTTCCAACTGATTGTTTGGATGGGGACATTTTAAAAGTGAGACTTTGCATTCTAGAGATACAGTGGCTTTTTGGTCTCTTGCTGTTACTATTTTTCACACACCAAACAGGTCATGAAACCCAATCACCACAACAACTAAGGAAAAGTGCAGAGGGTGGGGGGATTACACACAGAAAGTAACACTGAAAGTGGGCAGACGGAGGGATTTCAGAGCAAATGGCAGAAGACTCAAGATGGGCTCCTTCTGGGAGGAAGGGTGGGATATAAATTTAATAAATCAATATAATAAATAAAATTAAGTACCTGTTATTAAAAGACCTAGCAATTATATTGAAAGCCTAATGGAGCAGAGAAAACAGTTATCCTTTAAAATTTATTTCCCCCCCAAAAGAATAATTTTACAGAAGATGGCCTTGCACCGTATGTTAAAGAAGACATAGGATTCCAATAAGCTAGCAGTCTTCAGGCTGCAATCCTATACACACTTACCTGGGAGTTACCCCAACTGAAATCAGTAGGACTTACTTTCAAGTAGAAATGCATAGGACTGAGCTGTAAAAGAAACACATTTCACCAGATTTAACCTACCTGCTAACCACGATTAACCACCATGATTCCTAACCACTATCTCCTAGAAACTGGGCCAACACTGGCAAGAGGAACAGCCATGCTGTGAGCTCTTCCCACACAATCTGGAACTTTTCATAATTTCATAAGTGGCCCCAGAAGACACTGCACTGCAGCATGCCAGAAATGCAATGAAAGAAGGGGCCCTAATATACTAGGGGTCATTGTGACATATCATTAGAAGACTGTGAGGTCACAGTAGAAAATAGTAATGAGTGAATTTAGCTAGACTTAGAATTTTTATGTCCAGTCCCATTCAGGAGTTGATAAGATTAACTCCTCTGTGAGGGAGCACCCAAGGCAGGGGCATGTTTGTACAGTGAAGCCTATTCTATGTAGAACAGAATGGCTTCACTATAAATGTGGCTTGAACACGTATTCACTGCACCAACACATATTCACTGCATTCCGGAGGTATTAGTTTTCAAGGCAGAAAATGTGTGTTCAAACCACTTCTACCACACTAAGAATGAATGCCTGACTTCATTATTTTAAAAGTGACTTAATAGGTCAAATTTCTAGAGATACAATAAATGATTTTGGAGAAGTTAGTCGTGAAACAAGAGAAGGAGTAACTCTTTTAACAGAATGCTAAAAATGTTACTTGCAATTTGGTCCAACCTGAGCATCTTTCACAGGGCCGGAGCCAGAGGATGGCCAGGTTGGGCCCTAGCCAAGGGCCCCTGCAGCCCAGAGAGGCCCCTCCATAGGGTGGGATAGTGCTGCTCCCATTTCATGATCCATGGCAGTGTTGGGTCCTGCAACCCAACCCGGCTGTGGATCATGGAGAGGGAGCACTCAGGCACCCCCTCAAATACAGATAGTGCAGGCTTCAAAAACCCTGAATGCATGCCCCACCTACCTCTCCCATCAGTGTAAATGCTATGTGTGCTTTGCACACATGCCTGCCTTCACCCAATATGGCGGTGGGGACTTCCCTAAGGGGCTATGCTCCTGCCACCATCTTGGTTGATGTCAGGCATCACACATCATTCACATGACACAACAGGTAGGTGGGGCATGTGGGTGGGCTTATTAGCTCAGTGTTGCCCATATGGGGGGGTGTTGAGCTACAGCACTGCAGGCCTGGGGCAGGCTGCTGCCCTAGTGTCTAGTCATGCCTGGTGCCAGCCCTGATCTTTCACACTTTTTTGCCTAGCTTTTGTGAGCTAAAACTGGTTTGGCTGTAGAGTTTTGCATTTTATGATTCTTGTATGCTTTAGCTTACCTGCCCCTTTTGCTTATGTTAAATTATTACTTATCTTGGCCTGAGCCTCTAGGAAGAGGTAAGCTACAAAGTTCAAGAAATAAGATGATGGTGTGATGATGGGTCCCCAAGAAGATAAAACAATGTGAGAGTTTTATAAGACACACTGTCCCAACCTTCTCCTTTTCTTCCCAGCCAATGTCTTTCTGTAATTTAGGATTAACATAATATGTTTCATTCTAGAAACTATAGTGGTATGCCTCTGAATGCCAGTTGCTGGGAAACATGAGTGGGGAGAGTGCTGTTGCACTCAGGTCCTAGTTGCAGGCCTTCCATAGGCATCTGGTTGGCCACTGTGAGAACAGGATGCTAGATGGGCCTTCAGTCTGATCCAGCAGGGCTCTTCTTATGTTAAGTGGAATTAAACAGGTCTGAGTAATAGACTGAAATGCATATACAATTTATTATCTCTACTTCCTGTGTTGTTGTTACAAAGACTAGCTGTTCTACTTTCCAACTGTTCCTTGTTCTCTGGTACAATAAAAATACACACATGAAACTCTCCCTAAATATCATTGATAAGAAAGCATAGCAATGGGGAATATGTATTTTAATATGTTTTTTCTCTCTCTCTTTTTCTCTCAATTACCGAAGGCAGTCTTCTTATTCTACTAGATCTTTGGTGCCGTGGTTTTACTAAAAGCTTGTGCTTAGCAGCTGAATTATCCAAGCAAGAAGAAAACTCAGCCGGAGTATCAAAATCAGCAGGAGGAGAGCAGCTGCAGTCAGATCTTTGTAGAGCTATAATTTTAGCACTTGATTGCTTGGGGAATAGCTGGCTTTCTGTAGAACAGGATCTCAAAGGACTTGATATGACCTAAACAAGGAGCCCCAAAAGAAGAGGGGGGGGGGGAAAGTGTCAAAATAAAAATTAAGCACACACACACAAAAGCAAAATTTAAAAGCACAATAAAACTTGCAAGTTTCTATGGAACTTTTAAACACCCATTTCATCAGCATTGGAATCAAATGTTGCCAGTCAATTTCTCAATTTGTTAGAGTCACTTTACACAGACTGTTTTTTCCCTCACACACAGGTTTATCTTTATGCTGGAGAAAAACATACAATTTGCAACTTGTACAGAGCTGTGAGTGTCCTTGCAAATCAGAAAGCAGGTATATGTAGCAGCTTCCTGATCTGCCTGAATGCAGGCTAAAGAACACATGCACAAAAAAGTTCCAAAGTATACATTTAAATACAATATTGCCAATGCTGTTGGGACCATAATCCAGTGTACCGATTTAATAGATACAGTAACAATAAATAGATACAGTAACACCATCTTATTTCACTCAACAAAAAATGAAGAATATTTATACAGTATTTAGATGCTAATATTGAAGGGCCAGTTCTGTTCCAAGTTCCATCTCCAGTGTTTCTGGGTCACTATAACTCTGCTGATTTAATGAATATCCTGCCATGGCAGCAAAAATGGGGTTCCCACACACTCTCCCATCTAGCCACTCAACAGACCCAGCCTAGTTTCAGCAAGTTTGCTGCCATGTCCCTTCAGACCATGCAATCCTATATATTAATAGTGAGTGCCCATTCTTATGTAGTCAACATGGCTCCATACACAACAAGAAGGAGATACCAACATGGCTGGGAAAAACCAAGGTTTGCAGAAGTACAAAACCAAGGCAAATGAGGTCCCAGTATACTCAGGGAGCAGAGAATGCAAACTGACTATTGGGCGAAAAAAAGCCCAGAAAATTATTTTTGGAATAAAATTGGAGTTGGAATGGAGCAATTGGAAACTGGAACATTACACACTGCATCATTCTGTGGTAGGTCCCACTTATCTTACACTAAATTTGATTCTACAGAACAAATGCCTTCCATAAAGTTAGGTTGCCCTTTAGGAAAAGCAGTATCAGTTGCAAACTATTTTTTGTTTGCAAAATATAAAATGTAGGATAACTTTTCTTTACCCATGTGCACCTTTGGTTTGGTACACTGCATTCTCTCCTTTCTCTTGCAGCGTATTGCAGTCAGAGGGATTCAAGTTCAGTTACAGTTGTTTTGATCTGTCTTTGACTCAGGACCTTCAGGTGTCTTCCAGAGTCTAAAACTGGAATAGTGACTGTGCTTTCAGCTTAAAACTAAGTGCCCATAAGCAATCTAAAATGTCATTCTTTTACATTTTATATTCCCTTTGGAAGACTTAAAAAGGTTGTTAGACTTAGGTTGTTTTATTGCATGTAATTATATCCAAATGAAGTGCTATGCATATTCTATTTTATATAAACACATTCCATCCACATACAATGTGCTCTGTTGGAGATTCTAAAGCAAATATTATGTATAAAATATTTTATGTATAAGATAGTATGCCAAAATTATGGAGAAGGTAGCAGTCAAAGCAAGCCATCAGGCCTCAACAGCTGAACCTGACACATTTCTGGACAGTTTCAACCAGCAGGACCTACTTCTTCTCAATTCAACTGCTCTATCACCCATAGGATAAATTTGCATAAGCACATACAATACTAAGTATTTCATCACATGACAAATTCTCACTGATTCTTGCATCAACATATGAACTATCTCCACTGAAAATCACGACAACTGAGGTGATATGGAAATTCTTGCCTGTGGAGTTTGTTTAGTGATGTCTCTTCAATATGTACAGCACTTGCATGTACAAAATTATCTCCAGCCATGTCTCTGTGAAACTCAGCTCCTCTTTGGTAATGCCCCCATTTGGAAACCGAGGCAAACAGTTTGTTTACTGTCCTATGGCCAAAGCAGGTTTGAAGTTTAGATTCATAAACCTGGCAGCCTTAGTGCTCTGTATACTGAACCAGTGAATTCCAGGAGAAATGGGGTTGGAGAGGAGTACTAGCAATTGTCAGCACTGGAAGCTACACTTTAAAAAACTTAAGTAATTTGTAAATGAAGTTCACTGTGTATGTTTTAATTCATCATCTCCAGAAAAAAAAAGTTCATTACTTTGCATTCTACCTTCCATCTCTTATGTGCCTACAATATCTCTAACTCTTTCCCAGCTCAGTGAGTAAATAGGATCCTTCAAGGGATGCTAAAAGACTCCTCAATCTGTTGGGTATCTGTGCTGCTGATTGAAGAAGGGCACCTATTCACTCACACTTAAGAACTGAGGGTGGGAGGAGGGGAGAGAGGGAGAGAAGAGAGATTGCCTCCAAGTATCCCTGCTCATGCTGGGTTGGATGAAGGCCTGATGGAAATTAGTCTCCCAAACAGAAAAATCAATAGGCATCATCAGTAAAGGACTTCAGCTAAATGCCCAACTAGGAATATTGGCTGAATAATTAGAGATGAATGTTATTTATTTAAAAGAATGTATAGATCACTTAATATTTTAAAAATCTCAAGTGGCATTAAAAATCTCTAAGCAGAATAAATGAACCTTGAGTACACTGCTTACCTGCTGTTTGTACTTGTCAAAAGTAACTTTTTAAGACAAGTCAACAGGAGGATAATCAAGAGCCTGAAATTCCCCTGGCTATTACCACATTAAGTTGTTTTTGTTATGGAAATATGCAGAGTAACTCAGCAGTCTGAACTGCGTGTGCCAGTGTGTGTATATACCTAAGTAGCAGGCTTTTACCGTGCATTTAGATCACTGAGACTTAAGACGTAGTAAAATAAGAAAAGCTACTTTATTTATAGAAATACGTAGTAGATAGGAAAGGCATACCTAGTTCTAACTAACTAAGTTGGAGGCGTGTGACGCCCTTCCCTGGCTCTCCCTGTCAGGTTCCTACCTGCTCATGGCTACTGCCTTTCACTAGGCACCACCAGGGACTCCACCAGTCCGGACTGTCCTTTTTTATGGTTTCTCTCTCCTCTCTAGCACAGATCTCAATAGATCCCCCTGCTAGGCAGCATCACCAGTCACGTTCTACAACCAATGTTCCCAGAGACCTTGCCTGAGTCTCTCTATCCGGTTACATTCGTGACTGCGTGCCTATGCTGTTCCCAACCCCCTTGTATCACTGCAGATAACTCATAACGCAGGGTTGCTCTAGATACTTATGAATGTTATAATCTCCTCTTCACCGCTGCCACCATTTGTTACTGTTTCCCTTCAGCCTTGGTCATTACCTTACCCTCCCTTCTGGTCTCTGAAACCCCAGCCAAGGATCAGGCCTTCGGTAAACCAAATATAGTTTTTATTAAATGACATTAATAACAAGATAACTTTGATAATGATCTACAAGCTTATGGTTTCATCTATTACTGTGATATTTGACTTATTACTAATCCGAACGCCACCTCCCTCCTTCTCCACACTCTCCTGACATACACCAACTCACACCCACCTCCCAACTCCACCAAAACAACCCACTCACGTCCACCCAGATTCAACTGTCATCCTTCCATTTATACTCTCAGCCATCCAAACACTCAGCCAATCATCCAGCATTCTACTGCTCATTTACTCCCCCCTCCTCTTTCATTCCACTTACCATGTATCTTCTATACAAACAGCACTTACCATATATACATTAATACAGGAACATCACATTCCCCCCCCTTAAAAATAACGGCAGAGTATTATTCCTGCTCTAGGATTCATACGCCGCGTTAACAATAAAACCAAGTCTTTATGGGGAAAATGTCATTTTTGTTCCTACGTCTGCGTCACATCACTGCAGTCCCAGCCACTTGCCTTGAAAGTCCATCGGCCAATACATTGTCCTTGCCTTTGATGAACTTGAAGTCCACTTGATAGTCTTGTAGAGCCCAGGACCACCTTTGCAGCATAGTGTTATGATTTTTCATAGTCTGTAACCATAACAAGGCCCGATGATCCGTCGTCACCGTAAATCTTCGTCCCCACACGTATGGGCGCAACTTGCTCAGTCCCCACACGACCGCTAGGCACTCCTTTTGGACGGACGAATAGTTTTTCTCCCTCGACGTCAGCTTGCGACTCAGATACGCCACCGGATGTCTGGTGCCTTCTCTCTCCTGCAGCAAGACGACTCCCAGCGTGAGGTCCGACGCATCTGTAGCCATGATGAATGGTTGCTCATAGTCTGGTGCTATTAATATAGGTCCTTGGCATAAGGCTTGCTTCAGAAGATCAAAAGCCTTTTGACATTCATCCGTCCACACCACACGCTCAGAACACTTTTTCTTTGTCAACTCATGCAAGGGGGTTGCGATTTCCCCAAAATCTTTCACAAACTTTCTATAAAAACCAGCCACGCCTAGAAATGCCCTAACTTGTTTTTTAGTTAAGGGGATAGGCCACAATTGTATTGCCTCAACTTTGCTCCATAAGGGGGTTATTTTCCCACTCCCCACCTTATGTCCTAAATAGATGACTTCATTCAATTCAAACTGGCATTTCTTAGCTTTTATTGTGAGGCCTGCTTTTCTTAATGCCTCTAATACTGTTGTAATTACATACGTCACTGTGTCAAGCTTTTCTCTTATGGTATATGGTCCCTCCCAGTTAGCCTGTAATTTATCATGTTTCCTGGGTATGAATGCCATAACCATATCTCCCACATCATATACACGTTCCCTGGCTGTTCTGTCATACCAGTAACTTTGCTTCTCCTGAGCTTGACTCAAATTCTTTTGTACAGCTTCCATCATCGATGTTAATTTGGTGCGGAAGTCTAATACAAAATCAACTACAGATGTTTTGTACTCTCCCAGGGTTCCTTCCCATGAATTTTTTAACAGTTCCAAAGGTCCCCTCACTTTTCTAGTGAACATCAGTTCAAAGGGTGAGAAGCCTGTTGACTCCTGAGGGACTTCTCTGTACGCGAATAAGAAGCACCCCAAACGTTCATCCCAGTCTTGTGGGTGATCTTGAACATAACTTCTTATCATGCCCTTCAGAACCCCATTAAATCTCTCAGTCAATCCGTTAGTGGCTGGATGGTAAGTGGTGGTCTTTAGATGTTTTAGACCACAACACTTCCACATACATTGCATCACTTCTCCCATGAATACACTGCCTTGATCCGTCAGCACTTCATGAGGGAAACCCAGCCTCATAAAGATTTTTAACAAAGCCTCTGCCACTACAGGGGCTTCTACGGATCTTAATGCTTCCGCGTCTGGGTACCTGGTGGCAAAATCCACCACCACCAATAGATATTTCTTGCCATGCCTTGTGGGTTTGGAAAAAGGGCCCACCAAATCTACTCCCACTCTATAAAAGGGTTGTCCAATTATAGGAAGGGGCTTTAAGGGTGCCTTAGTCTTTACTCCACTTTTTCCCACCTTTTGGCATATACCACAAGATAGACAATGTTGTTTTACATCTTTGGAGATATTTGGCCAATAATAGTGTGCAGCCAATCTCCTCTTGGTCTTTTTTATTCCCAGATGTCCTGCACATGGGACATTGTGGGCTACCTCTAGCAATCTGGTTCTGTATTTGCTAGGTACTATCAATTGCTTCACTGGTTCACATTCATCCTTTCTCTCAGCAGGCATCCACAGTCTATATAAAATCCCATTCTCACACACAATTTGATTCCTCAGCTTGTCAGTAAAGGGAATCTTTTGTGTCAGGGCTTGGTCCTTTATTTGCTTCAAACTTGTATCCTTATTCAGTTCTTCCCTGAACTGCTCTGCCTCATCACTAGAGACCACTTGATACAAGTTGTTTCTTTCAGCAGGCCTTCCAGGGGTTGCTATGGTGACCGTAGGCTCGAAAACAGGTTCCACCCTGTTTCCTGCAGCCCCTTTTAACATGGCTTCTGTTTCTCTGCCAAGCTGTTGTCTGGTTACCACATATATTTTTCCTTGTGCCCCCATTACATCTCTTCCCAGTATCACTGGTTCTTGTTGTTGGGCATTAATACCTACTTTATATTTTCCCTCTCTGCCTCTCCACTGCATTTTCACTAGGGCCATGGGTAAGCTTTCTGGTTGACCCCTCACTCCTTGGATAGTCACCGTTTCCTGAGGTAATATTTCCTCAGATTTCATTAAATCTGGCCTCAGTAACATCTGAGCGGCACCAGTATCAAGCAATGCCCAATAATTTGCCCCTTGAACACACACTTCTTCTCTTAGACTCGAATCCAAGTCTTTTACTTCTGTCCAGTTTATCTGGCAGAACTGAACCTTTTTCGTTGTTAGATCTTTTGGTTGTTTTTACTGCCCTTGCCTGAGCAGGATTACTAATGGGGTTGGCAACCTCACATTGAAAACGTAGGTGCCCCGGTCTACCACATTTATAGCATAATTTCTCCTCCATTTTAGGGTACACAGATCCACTCTGGGGTGTCCTGTGCCCTTCAGATTTTACTGGAGGACTCACTCGCTGTGGCACCACATCCTTTTTGCCACCATTATATGGTCTGGGTTTAAACTCTCTTGATGTTTTCCCCACCCAGCCAGTTCTATTGGAGGCAAAGTGATCCGCCATCTCTGCGGCCTCCTGCACCGATGTAGGGGAACGGTCTTTGACAAGGAGCCTTATTTCTGGTGGTAACTGATGGAATAATTGATCCAGTATCATGAGGCTTTTCACCTCTTCCACTGACTGAGCTTTGGCACTACTCATCCACTTTCCAAATATATCCATCAACTTTGCTCCCAGTTCAACAAAAGACCTCCCTGCTTGGATCTGACAGTTTCGGAATAACTTTCTAAAATAGTCAGGTCCCAGTCTGAACCTTTTGTATACTGCCTCTTTAAACTCGGCATATGTGACGGGCCTGTCTGAGGGGAAATATTGGTATGCCTCTGCCAACTCCCCCTTGATCAAGTTCGATAAATATTGCATATATTTATCCTCTGGTAGCCCCCATATTTGAGCTGCCTTTTCAAAGGTGCTGAGGTAAATTTGTGGATCTTGTCCAGGCTCAAACACCGCAAAATCTTTTGGTGTAACCTTTATTTTGGTTTCATTTCTTTCCTTTCTTGTTTCATCAGAATGAAACTTCTCTCTTTCAAATTTTAACTTTTCCACCTGTATCTCAGCATCCAATGCTCGTTGCTTCTCCCTCTCCTCAAACTCCATTCTCATTCTCTCAATTTCCAACTCCCTCTGCTTGTCTTTTTACTCAGTCTCCCTCCTCAATCTCTCAGTTTCCAACTCCCTCTGCTTGTCTTTTTCCTCAGCCTCCCTCCTCAATCTCTCAGTTTCCAGCTCCTGCTGTTTTTCCTTCTCTGCACCTTCCATCCTCAATCTCTCAGTTTCCAACTCACGTTCCCATCTTAACTTCTCTCTCAAGTACTCTATATAAGTGGGATTGCTTGAATACCCTTCTGGGGTCTCTTCCCTGACAGGTTGTTTTTGCTGGACAGTTGTAAAAGCTATTAGTGCTACCCTCAATTCATCTACCCCTTTACCCTCATGAGGTAAATTGAATGTTATGCACTTCTCCACCAGCTCCTCTCTTTTCATCTTTATGTATTCAGCCATATTGTTGGAGTTCACTCACTCTTTGCCACACACTCTTTGCCAGTCACTCTCACAAGTAATCTTTATTTGTTATTTCTGTTTGTCACACCACTGTTTAGGGACTCTCTATTTCATATCTGGACTCTCTTTTGTTCGTATCCCACTGCTGCCACCACCTGTGACGCCCTTCCCTGGCTCTCCCTGTCAGGTTCCTATCTGCTCGTGGCTACTGCCTTTCACTAGGCACCACCAGGGACTCCACCAGTCCGGACTGTCCTTTTTTATGGTTTCTCTCTCCGCTCTAGCACAGATCTCAATAGATCCCCCTGCTAGGCAGCACCACCAGTCACATTCTACAACCAATGTTCCCAGAGACCTTGCCTGAGTCTCTCTATCCGGTTACATTCGTGACTGCGTGCCTATGCTGTTCCCAACCCCCTTGTATCACTGCAGATAACTCATAACGCAGGGTTGCTCTAGATACTTATGAATGTTATAATCTCCTCTTCACTGCTGCCACCATTTGTTACTGTTTCCCTTCAGCCTTGGTCATTACCTTACCCTCCCTTCTGGTCTCTGAAACCCCAGCCAAGGATCAGGCCTTCGGTAAACCAAATATAGTTTTTATTAAATGACATTAATAACAAGATAACTCTGATAATGATCTATAAGCTTATGGTTTCATCTATTACTGTGATATTTGACTTATTACTAATCCGAACTCCACCTCCCTCCTTCTCCACACTCTCCTGACATACACCAACTCACACCCACCTCCCAACTCCACCAAAACAACCCACTCACGTCCACCCAGTTTCAACTGTCATCCTTCCATTTATACTCTCAGCCATCCAAACACTCAGCCAATCATCCAGCATTCTACTGCTCATTTACTCCCCCCTCCTCTTTCATTCCACTTGCCATGTATCTTCTATACAAACAGCACTTACCATATATACATTAATACATGAACATCAGAAGGCGCAATGCCCAGACTTGGGTATTATACAGCCATGAGATTATACAGCGTGGATTTTTCACATTCCACAATGCTAAATTGAAAATACCCCCATGCCATTCTGATGCTTCCCATAAGCTCATTTCAAAACAAAACCTTACAAAACATATAGTCCTGAACTCAGAAATGCTTGCTTAACAACCCTCACAATTTTCATGGCGATAAACAAAACATGTTACAAAATTCTTCCAAGCTACGCAGCAAGTGGATTGGACTGTGAAAGACCAACCCAAATTGTGTTTGCATTTTGACAAATTTGTAGGGCAGTCCAATATCTCTGAGAGGAGGTCAGGTCTCCTGCTCCCCTGGTGCATTCACTATAGCTTCCCAATTTCCCTGCTTTTTAAAGTTTGGTAGAAATAGCTGTGGGCTATAGATACATTCTTAAACCGCAAGGTTTTTTTGCCTGTTAGTGAATTACCCTCATGGTTCTGGAGAGAGAACAAAAACAGAGGTGTCTCCTCTCTGCTCGGACAGTCGAGAGAAAAAAAAAACAAAGGAAAGGGGGCAGATAAGCTTCCCTGAGCATATCAGTTTACAACAGAAGGAAGTTAGACAGGGAACAGCACAGGTAAAGGTAGGGAAGCCTAGTCAGCTGGAGGACGCTAACTCTACCTTCCTTCTGGAATACAAACAAAAGTACCCAAATAGGAATTGCACTTGCCCCACATCCAACAGTTTTTGTAGTGAAAAATAACATCTGACCGACGTTCTGCACATTGTCATCTCTTCCTAGAGGCTCAATTCAATGGTGCTTGAAAACTACAAGTATTAAAATCTATGATACATAAATTAACTTTTGAATAAGTATAATGCTAGAGAAGAATGATTCAGACCTATTCTATATGTCTGCCTGTACTTCCTAAGGCATCTGCAAAAGGTCTTGGTAAATATCCCCACAAAAATCCACAAGGCAAAAGACACTTTGCTGTTCCTGCTCAGTTCCTATTTGCACTGGCAACCCCCCTACACTGAACACAACCCATTAAACATGCCTCCATTTCATTTGGAAGCCAGGACTGGACAGGCACATTCCCTTCCTTTCTGAACAAAGAGTTGCAAAGAGCATTTCTCAGCGAACCAGTGCAGCAGCAGCTGATGTAGGTGCCTTTTCCCCCCACTGATGAGGGAGTATGTTTACATCATTTTGTAGCAGCCATTTTGTGTTATGACATGCCCCAAGGCAGCCATTTTATGCTTGATACAGAGGGACAAATTTTAAATGTGCCCACTAGCCCCAAAAGGTTTTCAACCCTTACTATAAAGGTTCAGGAATACCACAGTTGCTTCAGATTGTTGTCATTATGTATTATTTTCTTTCCCCAAAATACACACAAACACACACACACTCTTAATTAAATTTACCTGTTCTTCTTCTTCACTGCCTGTTCCAGCTAAACTCAAAGAGCTAAGATGCTTATGAGAGTCAGAGAACTGTGGGTGGAATGAGGAAAAGATTCAGTGATAGATGACAAAATGAGATGAGATATACAGACACACAGGCTACATGTTATACAAACCACAAAGCCACTATAGAAAATGTAAGCTGCAAGAAGAGAGTTTCTATGGCATTCTAAAAATTAGTAGGAATCCTAAAGATATGAAGATGGAAGATGTTTTTTGTTTTTTCAGAAAAGTGATGAAATCAGTATGTTCCTAGTGTAGCAGTGGGAGGATGGGACAGGGGACACAGATCAAGATCAGTCAGCATCATTCTTTCTTGATCATTTTTGCAACTCCTGGCCACTATTACAGTAAAACCAAAATTGTCAAAATGATACCAGAAGAATCTGTTACGATAAACTAAGCTATCCCCTAAATATTCAAGATGTGTTTTAGATCTTCTGGGGCTCACAGTCACGTCTAAACGTGTGCATTTTGTTTCTCAAAATAGCTTGTACTTGACAATGCAAGGTCCTACGTATTGCCTCCAAACACTTGGTTATCTATCTTTGTTACAAACTTCTCTTTTATGGAGATGGCCATTTACTACAATGTGCCAATTACTGAAATGTGGTTTCAACTGGTAAAACACAATGAAACAAATGATTGCATTCAAAATAATAACATGAAATGGCATGCTTGATTTATCCTACCTTTGCTGTAGTGGAATTCAGAATTTCCTGTAGCAAAGAAGTTTCTGGTGGACTTCTGGGTAACCCATCATCTTCTGAACTCATCCCAGTATCATCCATTCTTTTTGAAGGAGTTCCAAATGGAGATGAGACCCCTAATTTCCAATTCTGTTGGAGTTTCAACTACAAGGACAAATTTAAAGTACGCTTCAACGTATTTCCACCATTACTGAATGGCTGGGTCATGCTATACATTATTTTTATCCACCCAGATCTTTCCTGGCATAAGAGCAATGGGCCAGTTGATACCAGCCACCAGCAGTTCCCACAATCATAGTGTCTCCCTTTTCCTGAGACATGGCAATCATTAATGTAGAGTATACAAAAAGCAAAAGGTAGCTATGTTGGCCCAAAGAAACATTACAAAATCCATGTTTTGGCAACACTTTTATTAGGCCAACCAAATTACTAGGTTGGCCTAATTAAGCTATTGTATTAATGTGGATTTTGGAATGCTGGTTATGTTGTTTTATTCCACTTTTATGCTGTATCTTATTTGAAGGTGTTCAGACTAGTGATGGGGGAGAAATACGATTCAGTTCACCTCTACAGCTGAATCTATCACATTTGCTGAAACACAGCCCACCTTTGAAATGTGGAGAACTGAATTTAAGATTGGGAAAATGAGAAACAAAGGCACAGTGTGATTTATTATAATGCTTACTCATGGGCATAGCGTGTTTCTGTTGGTTGCTCTGTTGTCAAGGTCTCAAGAATAAAAATAACTGAATGTAGATCCTGGATCTGAACATGATATATCTGGGAGCCAGAAATGTGGGTTCAGGGAGCTTACTGACAGCCAACAACTATAATTGCTGCCAACGATGCCACAGTTCACATAGGTTTCTTCGTAATGAGAAAGGGACCAGGGCTGCATGCACATAAACTATGCACTGCATCACTAGCCCTTAATATGCCAATCCCAATTTTGGTTTTCATGCCACACAGCATGTTACCACTTAGTGAACTGGTGCACCTTGGTACTGAAGTTCTCTCTGGTGACTGAATGGTTCATAAGTTATTATGGATGGAGAACTGCTGGCCTCCAGGCAGGAAATGGCCAATAGCACCTCTTTATCTGGCCTACAGCCTGTCCTTCTCAGACTCACCCCTTTCTTCTCTGAGGGATAGAGGCCAAGGCTACCTGCTGCTGCTGCTCCCTTTCCCCCCCTCCAAGATTGTTTTCTGGCTATCTTGGGATACAGTCACTCGTACATGTGGAGCCAGCACTTTTCTCTGCTTCACTTTTCACTTTCATAGCTATTATTATTTCCCTCCTCCCTCTCCATCCATTCTCTGCCTCCCCCCAATCACCACTTTCAGCAAGTCTTGGCATGGAAAACAATGTCCCAACTTTGGATCCCACTATGAAAATGTTCTCTTCTGTTTCTGTTGACGATCTCTGGGGGAGGGAGGTAAAAAGGGGGGGGAGATAGACAGAAAGTGAGGGGGGCATGGGATCCATGGGGGAGTATATGTCTGCAAGCCTTTGTGCATCCAAAGTCGTTTCTCCTCACACAGCTGCTCCATGAAATTCTTTAAAGACAATTGGTGCTCCTTTCTCCTTTTGCCTCTCAGGCTTTCTATAGCTGCACTGAAAGGGATATTGTGGAAGGGGAAAACTGACTGAACTCTGTGTGGGATATTGATTGGGGGAATACATTGATTCAAGTCAGAGGATGTTGGTGGGTAATGATTTTGTGATTTGGGATGAACTCTATGTAGAATATTAATAGGAGAAATGGAAGGGGGAGGGGGGAGAGAGATATTAATAGGGGAAATGGAAGGGGGAGGGGAGGGAGAGAGAGAGGGGGGTGGGGGGTGGCCCCAACCATTGCTGGCATACAGCCACCACCCAATTGCCCCCAAAGGAATAAAGTCTTTGAGAGAGGGAAAGAAAACATTTCCCACCCCAGACTTAGAGGAACCCTACTGAGAATGTTTAATGTGCTTAAATTAAGGCCATATGTATGTTACTATCAGATAGAAAAAAGGAAATCCAGAGCTACATTTAGAAATATGAAGGGGGGAAGAATGAGCAATGCTATATACGTTTTATTTTACCTGCAAAGCCCTAATTCGATCAGAAACATTTTCCTGAGAAAATACTCGGACTGATCTAGCAGGTTCTTGTGCAGCCTCAGAAATGAAAATACTCTCATGCGACAAGGCTCTGCTTCCCATAATACCTTTGTGCATCCTAGGAGAATATGGAACACTAATGAAAAATGCACATGATCATAAAATAGGGGTGTTTAAAAAAAGAAGCATATTTCATATGTTCACTTGAGTCCAAGTATAATGAATGAGAAGAATGGCCAAAGATAGAGAATCCCATGGTCATTTGGGACACCATATTTTAGGGACAACAATTACTTTTGAAAACCAGCTGAGAAGGGATGCAAATGCACTGGACAAACCTAAAGGTGTAGCCTAGAATCTTTTGCAACACCCACCACAGAAACATTAGAAAATAACTCTGTGCTTATTTATATCAGATGCCTGTAAAACAATTGGCAAAAAAAAGACTTGTAACCCAGCCTATTTTGCAGAACTGAAAGGGGTTCTGGGTGCAAATCTTCTATCATGGGCTGCAATTGCTTCAAGCAGCAATGTCCCTGCCAAAGTGCACTGCTTAGGCATGATATAAATAAGTCTTCTTGTGGTTGAGTGACACGTGATATACATTGCCATCCTTCCTTAAGAGTTAGGACTGCCTTATACCACGTCAGACCATTGGTCCACCTCGCTCAGTATTTTCAACACTGACTGGCAGCAGCTCTCCAGAGAAATATTCCTGCATTAAATGAAGATGTTATTGAATATATGCAGGGAAAACATAAATGTGAATAGGAACAATGAAATTATTATCCCAACGACTGCTATAAATATGTTCAATAAAACAATAGGTAGAAAAGGAAGATCCGCTGTAGAAGGATCCACACAGAAAAAATGCCGTGCAAGTTCAATGTATTTGAGATTATTCAAGAATAATTTCATTAAAGAAAGAACATGAAAATGAAATGAAAATAATCTGCACAGAAAATTCTCTAGGACATGCAGAACCAGTCTGGAATGTTTTGCTTGGCTTCGCAAACCTCTTCTGGCCTCACCTGAGATGGAATATCCATATTTGCTTTGCATTTCACTTTTGGCAAATTACAGTGATGTCCCAAGAATGATGGGGCCCTCTAATGCTTTTTGGTAGTCTTAGCTTCTCTGAAAATTCCTCTACCCAAGGACAAACCTTAAAATTAACTTTAATAACTCTACTGCTTATGATACCCATGTTTAAAAAACTGGAAACAAAATGCTAAAAAAGGACAGATGTAGTGTTGATTTTCTTCTGAATAATTAGAATAGTTACAAATAACAACATGTATATTTAATATGAAGTATTTTCAGTTCTGCTGCTTTGGGATATCACAGGTTTTCTACCAGCAAACAGCAAATAAAGCCATGTAGAGTTAGGAGAACTTTTTGACATTGTGGCTTGGCACCCCCTAATGGCAGCACTGTGTAATGCAATCTTTATTAGCACTGGAAGGACTTTGGGTATTCACACAGTGCATAGTTCCTAAGCAGCAGTGCTGGGGCTCAACTCACGTGGAAACCATGCCCTCCAACCTGAAAACTATGATCTCTAATTTCAGGGTCAATTACTGTGGTTACTTAGTGGTACAGGCAAAAAACTCTGTGTGTACTGTTGCTCTCTCCATTGTTATTAGGCAACATGATTTGGGCCTGGGATCTGACTTGAAAACAGACATATCTATACTAGCTACGGGTCCATCGTAACTAAGTAAGAAAAGCCCTGCTGGATCAGACCAAAGGCCTATATTTTATCCTCACAACAACCCTGTAAGGTAGACTAGGCTGAGAGAAAGTGACTGGCCAAGGTCACCCAGTCAGCTTCATGGCTGAGTGGGGATTTGAATCCTGGTCTCCCAGTTCCTCCTCCATCATTCTAATCATTACACCATATAGTTCAGCGTTCTGTTACTAAGATGTCCAACCAGATGTCTAAGGGAAGCCCACAAGCAGGACAAGGGTGTAATACCACTCCTCTGCTCATGATCCCCAGCAACTGGTATTCAGAGGCATATTACCTCTGATGCTGGAAGTAACACAGCCATCATGACTAGCAGTCACCAACAGTTTTATCCTCCACAAATTATTCTAATCCTCTTTTAAAAGTTAGTAGCCATCACTACATATTATGCGTGTGAATTCCATAATTCCTATGAACTACATGAATAAGTACTTCTTTTTGTCCTTCCCAAATTATTATTATTAATAAAAGAATTTATATACCACCTTTCAATTAAAGAATGCATACCAAGGTGGTTCAAACAAATAAAGGTCAACAGCAAAATCAGAAGAACAAAATCAATTATAAAAATATAAACATTCTGCAGAATGCAAATTGTAATACAATAAAATACAATATAAGAAATAAAAGAAGCAATAAAAATACAATTAAGAATCATACAGCATCTAGCACAGCACATTATAATTGCAACAACTGGCAGAAAAATCATAAAGTGGTCCACTAAGGCCATCAGCCATTTTCAAGTAGTCTGTAGGGGAAAAAATTTGGGAACCACTGGACTAGAATCTACTTCATCAGATCAGATGTTTTCACTATGGTATGTAATCACTATGACAAAGAAACAGATTCTAAATCTTTCAGTCAGATACTCTCAGACACAACAATTATGTTCTTTTTATCTAATTATTAAGTGGTCTAAACAATGTTAGTTTTTACATAGCATATTTTAATAAACATGTTCTTTTTAAATTAATTTTTAAAAGATATTTGTGGTGTGTTCTTTACATGCTCTTGAGATCTGGTATATAAAATACTAGAAAATGTCACAATACATACAAAAAGGGATTGTGAAGGACTACAAAGGGACTTCTCAAAACTGAGTGAATTGGTGGTAAAATGGCAAATGCAATTCAATGTAAATAAGTATAAAGTTATGCATATTAGAGAAAAAAAATTCACATATACACTCATGGGTTCTGAACTGGTGGTGACTAACTGTCCTGCCTGAAACCAAGAGATGCAGACACACACGGTTCTGTGAGGTTTTCTCTTTTTATTAGAGTTATAATTATGTCAAAAGCCTTCCGACTCATTCACCTAACTATGCTTTCTAGGAACTAATTTCCTCGCTAACACTGACTAAGCAAGTCTTCGCAGCCACAAATGTTGACGCAGCAAATTCCCCCTTCAGACCGCCTTAAATAGGTTTCTCTTTCGTGCAAGGACGCCGGCTCCTTCTTAACCCCGACCATTGCACGTCACACCTCCAAAGCAGTTGGGAACGGGGCAAAGGGAGCTGAACCTCAGCTTCCCCCTCCAAAGCGGGGGGGGGGGGAAACAGTCTGTTCAGGCATGGAAAGTGGCTGGGTGTCTAGCTCAGTATCAGCAAGTTGGCAAGATGGTGCTTCAAGATGGACAAGGGGGAAGTGTTCAAAGGAGCAGCCTCTGACAGCCTAGGCTGCACTTCTGCGGGGGGGGGCAGGTGACTGGGTGTGCTGTGAGCCCTCCCCCCCAAGTCATCGCCCCAGTCCTCAAAGTCAGTTTCCTTCCTTGAAGCCCCCCCTTGATCCTGGGTCATAACATCATCCCCCCTCCCATGCCAAAGCTCCCCCCACCCTGGGGGTTTGGACTTGCCTGGATAAGCTTCAGGGAACTCTCTCACCAAATCCGGCACATGCACGTTGGTTGCTGCCTCCCAAGATCGTTCCTCTTGAGGGTATCCCAACCACTGGATCAACTATTGTACCTTTCCTCAGTACCACTGAGAATCCAGGATCCATTCCACTTCAAACTCTTCCTGACCATCAACCACCAAAGGGGGAGGCGGGGCTTCCATTGTTCGATGGAGATCCAGTGGCTGCTCTAGAGTAAGCAGAGAGCAGTGAAAGACGGGATGGACTCTCAAGGAAGGTGGGAGGCAGTGACGAAATGCCATAGGGTTGATCTGGGCTTCTACGTCAAAGGGTCCCAGTCTCACAGCCCACAAAGTCTGACTAGGAACCCTTGTGGGTAAGTAACGCATGGATAGCCACACTTTGTCTCCAACCTGTATTTCCAGGCCAGGCTACCAGTGTCGGTCCGCCTGCCACTTATAGTCAGCTTGCACCCATGCTAGTTGCTCCTGTAGCAAATGCTGCATTGCTTGCAGTTCCTGCACAAACTCCACTGCTACCAGAATAGCTCAGGGATAGGCAAAGGTGCACGGGTGATATCCCAAGTTGGTTAAGAATGGAGTCTACTGCATCGAGGCATGCACAGAATTGTTATACGCGAACTCTGCCAAAGGCAGTAAAGCCACTCAATTGTCCGGCTGGTAATTTACATAACAACAGAGATACTGCTCCAAAGTAGCATTTACTCTCTCTGTCTGTCCATCTGTCTGGGGGCGGTGTGCAGACAACAGTCTTAGCTCATTCCCCAGCAAATGCCATAACGCTTGCCAGAAGCAGGTGGTGAACTGGGTTCCCTGATCCAAAACCAAACTGGAGAGGAGTCCATGGAGCCAAAAAATGTGCTCTACAAATAATTGGGCAGTCTCACGAGCAGTTGGCAACCCGGTGCAGGGGATGAAATGTGCCATTTTATTGAAAGCATCTACAACCGCAAAAACAATCGTCTTCCCCTGGGAAGTGGGGAGATCCATGATGAAGTCAAAAGTCACCACTTGCCATGGCCCCTCAGGCATGGGAAGGGGCTTTAACAAACCTGAGGGTTATCCCTGTGCATGTTTCACCCTCACACAAGTCGGACAGGATTGGACGTACCTCTCTACATCATGTTTAATTTTTGGCCACCAAAAAGCCCTTGTGACTGTCTGCAAGGTTTAAAAAAAAACAAAATGTGCAGCAGTGGGGGTGTCATGGCACTGGCAGAGGACTTTGGATTGCAACTCTCCAGTAGGCACGTACAAAGCCTCATAGTGCTAAAACAGTCCACCCCTTTTAGAGAATCCAGGTGCACAGTTCTGCATTGCTTCCTCCAATTCTCGTATCCGCTCCTGAGTATATGGGTCTTTCTCTTGAGCACTATGCAAGTCCTTGACCCAAGAGTCTGGACAACTGGCCACCACCAATTTATCCAAGGGCATGATTTGACTTTCTGAAGTAGCAGGTTGCTCCTCCTTGAACTCTGGCTTGCAGGACAAGGCATCCGCCCGATGATTCTGTGCTTGAGGAATATAGTTAATGAGGAAGTGGAATCTGGCGAAGAACTGTGCTCAAAGCACTTGACACTGGTTCAGTTTCCGGGCCATCTGAAGACTCTCCAGGTTCCGATGATCCATGTGGACTTCCATTTCATGTCACACCCTCTCCAGAAGGTGACACCAAGTTTCAAAAGCATCCTGAATGGCCAGGAGTTCTTTCTCCCACACTGTGTAGTTGTGCTTGGCACTTGTCAGCTTTCTGGAGAAGTAAGCACAGGGTCACAAGCCCCCCCTTCTGGACTGGCTGCAATAACACCGCTCCAATAGCTACATCTGACACATCACTCTCCACCACGAAAGGCTGCTGGTGGTTGGCATGCTGGAGTACTGATTCTGAGGTGAACATCTGCTTCAACTCTTCAAATGCTTGTTGCGCAGAGTCAGTTCAATGAAAAGGTCCCAAACCCTTTAAACAGTCAGTAAGGGGGGCTGTCTTGTTGGAGAAGGCAGTGATGAAACAGTGGTAGTAGTTAGCACATCCCAAAAAGCGGTGGAGATCATTAGGGGGGTGTCAGGAGAGCACACAGCACACCTTCTCCAGATCCATCTTGACTTCTATGGGGGAGATGCAATAGCCCAAGAAATCCAAAGTGGTCAGGTCAAACTTGCACTTCTCCAGCTGGTGTACAGGTGATGCTCTTTGAGTCTCTGTAGCACAGCCCTCACATGCTCCTCGTGCTGTTCGTGAGAGTCAGAGTAAATCAGAATGTCATCTAAATAAACTATGACGAAGCGGTCCAAATAGTCCTGGAAGATGTCATTCATGAGATTCTGGAAGACTGCTGGATCGTTCGATAGTCTAAGTATTCAAAGTGTCCATAATGTGTCTTGAAAGCAGTCTTCCACTCATCCCTTTCCTTGATTCTGACCCAATTGTAAGCTCCGTTGTAAATCCAGTTTGGTGTAAAGTTTAGCCAAATGCAAGCACTCCACCATTTCCCCAATTAAAGAGAGGGGGTACCAGTCGGGAATAGTGATTTTGTTCAACTTATGGTAATCCTGACATGGGCGTAGCTCCCAGTTCTTCTTCTTGACAAACAACAGTGGCACCCCAGCAGGAGACTTGGACAGCCATATGAAACCTTGCTGCAGGTTAGCATCCAAGAATTCCCACAACACTGCCAATCCCGGCTCCGACAGGGAGCAGATGCATCCTGATGGAATACTAGCCCCTGGCAACAAGTCTATGGCACAGTCACAGGGATGGTGAGGGGGCAGTTGGTCAGCTTCCTTTTTATTGAACACATCCTTGAATTCCTGATACTTTGCGGGTAGGTACGTCTCTTCAGGCAGGGATGTGGCAGCCAACGTTAAAGGCATAGTTTTCTCGGGGGGTTGACAATGCTGCTTGCAATAATCCGACTGGAACGTCATGGTAGCCTCCTTCTAGGAAATAACAGGATTGTGTTGAGCCAGCCAGGTCATACCCAGCACCAACGGAAAACATGGCAAGGCGGCTAGATAGAAGGACAGCTGTTCCACATGCCCGGGCACTTTGACCCTCAGGGGCCTCGTAGCTCTGGTGACCTCTGTAGTTTTTAGCGGCTGCCCATCAATGGTCTCCACCATGAAGGGTGACTCAAGCTCCACGATGGACACTTTATGCCTCCGGGCAAAGTCCAAGTCCATGAGATTACTGGAAGCTCCTGGGTCCACCATGGCAAACACCTGAACTTCTCCCCCTGCTGGCAAGGCTAAGTGAACAGGTAGATGTAAGGCCGATCCCTGTGGGAGAGGCTTAACTTGAGGTCGCTAACTTGCAGACAACCCCAGCTCTTGGACCTCTACAAGGGCTGGGATTTGTAGTTTTCCTGCACCTGCGCCTTTTCCAACTTGGCAGGGCAGGACTTGGCCATATGCCCTGCCGTCCTGCAATATAAATATAGTTCCTCCTTGCATCTCTTCTCCTTCTCCTCCTCTGTCAGGTGTGGCTACGCCCCTCCTATCTGAATGGACTCCACCCCCGAATGCGATGAGGTTTCCATGCTGGGTGGATTGCAGATGCGGGGGAGCAGTAAGGGGGGCAGGGTTCAAACCACCTCAGCCCTATGTTCCTGACAGCAACCCTCAAGCCTGCTGTCAATCTGTAGGTAAAGCTGAACAAGTTCTGAGAAAGTGCTCAGTGGAGGGGCTCGAGCCAACTCACCCAAAACCTCCGAGCTGCGCCCCTGCCGGTATAAAAACACCAATCCAAAGTCACTGAAATCTGTCTCTTGAGCCAGGATGCGAAAAGAGTTGGTGTAAGTTCCAACTGAGTTTTTCCCTTGCTTCAAGCTCCCCAACTGCCTGGACACCTGTTGCACGGGGAGTCCCTGGATCACAAACTGAGTCATTTGAAGATGCAAGGCTCGATTCTCGGCTCAAAGGGACTGGGTTTTAGTTCGGAGGCTCTGGACTTCGGTTAACACGGCTTGCATGACTTGGTGAAGGTCCTCCCCTGCTCCGCCACTTGCTTCCATCCTTTTGGTCATGGTGGCATTAGAGGGAGAAGGATGTGGCTGCTTCAAACTGTACTGCCCGAAGCCAAGAGATGTAGACGCAGATGGTTCTGTGAGGTTTTCTCTTTTTATTAGTTACAGTTATGTCAAAAGCCTTCCAATTCATTCACCTAACTATGCTTTCTACGAACTAATTTCCTCGCTAACACTGACTATGCAGGTCTTTGCAGCCACAGATGCCGACGCAGCAAATTCCCCCTTCAGAGCCGCCTTAAATAGGTTTCTCTTTCACGTGAAGAAGCCGGCTCCTCCTTAACCCTTACCATTGCTCTTTGCGCCTCCAAAGCCATTGGAAACAGGGCGAAGGGAGCTGAACCTCAGCTTCCCCCTCCAAATGCAAGGCAGCACTTCAAACACAGGCAAGAAGGAGTGTTCAAAGGAGCAGCCTCTGACAACCCAGGCTGTGCTTGCGCAGGGGGGAAGGTGAATGGGCACGCTGCGAGCCCTCCTCCCTCAAGTCATCTCCCCAGTTGTCAAAGTCAGAATCCCCCTCCTTGAAGCCCCCCCCCAGTCCTGGGTCATAACATTGACCAAAACAAGACGTTGGGGTTGTAGTAGATAGCTCAATGAAGATGTTGACACAGTGTGCAGCAGCTGTTTGAAAAGGGCAAATCTCATGCTAGGGATCATTATGAAAGGTACTGAAAATGAAACTGTCATTATTGTAATACCATTATACAAATCTGTGATGCCACCACATTTATAACAGCGTGTACAGTTGCGGTTGCCTGACCTCAAAAAGGATATTGTAGAGTTGGAAAAGGTTCAGAAAAGGGCTACCAAAATGAAGCAGGGGATGGAGCAACTTCCCTATGAGGAAAGGCTGCAGCATTTGGGGCTTTTTAGTTTAGAGAAAAAGTTAGTATGAGGTGACATGATAGAACTGTATAAATTATGCATGGCATGGAGGAAGTGCATAGAGAAAAGTTTTCTCCCTCTCTCATAACACTAGAACTCATGGACATCCAATGAAGCTGAATGTTGGAAGATTCAGGGCAGACAAAAGTAGTACTTCTTCACACAGCACATAGTTGAATTATGACATTCACTTCCTTAAGAAGCAGTGATGGCCACCAACTTGGATGGCTTTAAAAGAGGATTAGATAAATTCATGGAGGATCAGGCTATCAATGGCTACTAGCCATGACAGCTATGTTCTCCCTCCATAGTCGGAGGCAGGCAGTATGCTTCTGAATACCAGTTGCTGGAAACTGCAGGAGGGGAGAATGGTCTTGCACTCAGAGCCTGCTTGCAGGCTTCCCTTGGGTGTCTGGTTGGCCACTGTGTGAACAGGATGCTGGACTGGATGGGCTGATCCAGCAGGCTCTTCTTATGTTCTTATTCTTTACATGACTAACATATTTACAGGTAGAATGTCAAAGCTAGAAAAAAGAAGCTTTAAATAATGTAACTATTTATAAAGATTTCAATACAACCTTTAAGTAAGGGCTGTAGAAGATATATCATTTTATCTTCCCAGTCATGCCATAAGATATATTGTAAGATTTGGGAGGAAGGGAGGGATATAAACTGAATAAATATATATTATCTTAGACTGAGATATAGTATTTGTCCAAAGCTATTAAGGGAGATCCTCAGTTCAGCAAAAACTTGTAGCTCACTGTAACACACTTCTTTTACATTGGTCATGTCCACATGTCACAGAAAACTATAAACCATGGCTTACCATGTATGAACCAATTGTGCCTGCTTCACTCCTCCCCACTTGCCTTGGATAGAAACAAACCATGATCTCTGGCTTGGCACTACATCCAAACCAGGGACTGTGGTTTGTTTTGCTCAAACAAACACAATTTATAAGCCAAAAAAACCCACCTTGGCTTACCATCATGGTTTATTTGAAACAGAGTAGAGCTCAGCAGGCAATAAGGCATCGTTTAAGGCTTACTGTGATGTGTGAATGCAACTTTTTTTGCATACTGAAATATATTTGAAGCCTTCCCCATACTCTCAAAGGAAGTAAAATGCTTGAGCATGCAACTACAGGTCTCTTGGGAGGTTTAATCTACAAGAAGTAATTTGGCTTTTCCAAAAGGGAATTCTTTGTTTTGTGAAGAAGCTAAAGACAGTTCACAGACTTACTCAAGTTCTTCTTCAGAATCGTAATCTATGTGCAAGGACTGTGAAGCTGTGACATCACTTGCAGACTGGCATGGTTTCAGACTACTGCATCCTGAAGATGATAATGTCTCTTTCCTTTTTCTTTTCCCAAAGAACTTTTTAATAGATTTAAACTTAGACTTCTTCTTTCCTAAGAGTGAATAAATATTAAAGGAGTCAAAATATTTTTATGCAAAGCTGTTATTTATTTATTCACCAAGAAAGTAATCCCCCCACCCTCTCAAGTTGTCTTTTCCACCAAATGTTTCCTTGAATGAACAGTAAATGAATTGTGAGGTTATAAAGGTACATTATAAAAAACCCTGCAAGATTAACATTTAATGTAATAAGACTGTGAAGTATAAAGTCAGTGTTAAATGGTGGATGCAGAGAACAGAATTAAATTACAGTCTGGTAACTTGGCGTCTCTTCACTAATCACTTAAGAGAAAGACAGTCTTGTTACCAAATGATATGACTAATTTAAAACATAAAAATAGCTTGCTGAGGTGGAAAATGCACATGCTGATATTCTGAATGAGAATTATGTTACCAAGTGGTGCTTTCAATGTTAAAACAAGAGTCAAGTGATAATATTGAAGTGTGCTGCTAAGCTCTGTACCACAGAAATTAAGCTTAATCAAGCATAATTTCAACCCTATCACTTTCAGATACAAATGGCTCTTAGCACTCTAAATGCTTTTGGAGGAGCACTTCTAATTAAGTACAGTAATATATGGCATGTTTGGACGATAAACAGTAGGTAGAATGAAAAGGTTCCCAACAAGGGTTGTTTTACTAGTTCTATTGGTTTTCCCATGTACACCTAAAATAGAAAACTTGCTTTTCTATCCTGGGAATCTATAGGGCCTTACCAGTGATGGCACCCAAGCTCTGGAATGACCTACCCTCTGAGGTAACCTCTGTACTGACACCATTTATTTTCTACAGTGTCTGGAGATGCACTCTTTAGTACAGGTTGTGTTAATCTGCCAGTAATTTATTTTGATCATCATTATTATTAGATTTATAAGCCACTTATATGTCATAATGGCTTCTAAGTGATTTACAAGCATAAAAGCAATTATAAAACACATACATAATTAAAATACACAATAAAACAATTCCATCAAAACATTAACATCTAAATTATACAATAAAACAAGCATATTTAAAAGCATAACAATTAATCAGTTAAAAAGCAATTAAAACAGTTTGATCAAGCAATTCAAGTTCAGGGGAACGCATATCTGAACAGGTGTCTTCATGACCCAGCAGAATGCCAATATGGATGGGGCCTCTCATATTTCTGTAAGGATGGCATAGCTTGCTGTTTATCGGTACTTCATTGAGTTTTATATTCTGTATTTAAAGCTTCTGGGTTTTATGTATGTTTCTGGCATTTTGATAATGTTTTTTATTTACTATTTAATGATGCTTTTATTTGACTATTGTGTAACCCACCCCTAGGACTGTTTGGCGAAGGTTAGAATTATAAATTGAGTAAATAATAATAATCTCTGCATCGCAAATCTGTATATACAGATGAATATAATATGCTAAACTGAGTGCAGATAGCCTGCCATCTGAAAGCAATTAGCTGAGCTGTTGTGATACCATGGAATGTTTATAAACATTCTAACTGCTCAGGCTGTGTGTCAGGAACAGAAAGATGAACAGTTAAAAGTCTATAAGTAAGGGAGCTATTTGTTGAAAAAATACCCTTTTATACATGGCCTAAAGACAGAAAGAACAGTGGGCTCAGCAGGCAAAAAGAGAAGGGAAAGGTACGAAACTTGAGTGAGGAGATGATCTAAGAAATAGGAAAGCTGAAAAAAGTGAATCAAAGAAAGAATCAGCTTGTAAGCAGGAACTTGATGGTAGGCATGATAATAAAGAGCCAATAAGAAAGAATGAATGTGAAACTCTCACAAAGGAGGATTAAAGAAATAATACATGTTTTGGTAAGAGGAGAATGGGGGTGGTAGTACTGAAGATTAGGGAGAATGAGGAAATGATAATGAAATGTTACATAATAATTGATGTACACAAATCCAATATTTGGCTGCAGACTTCTAGTTTGGACATGGAGGCCTGTCCCTGTGCAGAAAAGCTGATGAGAAGCCTCTTCTGTTTTTACAATTCTATGACTCTAGGAAGAGGCAAAAATCAGGCCTGTCTAATTCCTCAGTTCTTGTTTTTTTTAAAGAAAAGTTAGCACAGAGTAAAATGCATAGACACAAAACTGAAATAAAAAGGAAATTGCCCATTTTTGAATTGCTAAATTGATAATTCTACCACATACATATAATTCTGATTTTGTTATACGTCTAGGAACAGATAATTGGTATATGTAAAAACTTCTTTCATATTCCTGTATTTGCACCCCTCTATATTATCCCCCTCTAGGATGCACACCTTAATGTGGTGAGGGGGTTTAAGAGTGTTGAAGAAGCTGAGAGCAATGCCGTCAGGAGTCTAAACCAAGAGGGTAGACTCCTAGCAGGGGCACCCAAGGCGGAATGGTCAAAGCTGAGACACCAGACTAAGATGCATCCAAACCACCTCTGAATATCTCTTACCACGAAAACCCTATGAACAGAGTATCCAAAATGCAACACAAGATAGCGCTGGAAGATGAGACCCCCAGGTCAGAAGGCACTCACCGAGCTACTGGGGAAGAACAAAGGAAAAGTATGAGTAGCGCTGTGACTAATGATGCAGCTGGATCAAACCTGAAAGGAAGCCCAGAGGCCGATGCACACAGATGCAAAAGGAGAGTCCGGAGTTATATGACGCACACAATAAGAACATGGAATGTGAGAAATATGAACCAGGGAAACTGAGAAATTGTCAAGCAAGAAATGGAACATATCAACATTACAATACTTGGCGTGAGTGAATTAAAATGGACGGGAATGGGACATTTTCAATTAGGCAACTACAAAATATTTTATGCAGGAAATGAGAAATTAAGAAGAAATGGGGTTGCTTTAATAGTGAGAAGTGATGCAGCAAAAGCAATTAGGAAGTGAGTGATATCAATGAGATTAAACAGGAAACCTATTAACATAACCATCATTCAAGTCTATGCTCCAATGGCAAATGCAGAAGAAGAGGAATTGGAGAGGTTTTATGCAGAAGTACAGGAAGAAATTGATCACACATCAAAACAAGATGTGCTGATAATCATGGGGGACTGGAATGCAAAGTAGGGAACAGAGAAGAACTAGGAATTGTGGGGAAATGGGGCTTAGGAGATAGAAATGAAGCAGGAGAGAGACTTGTTGTATTCTGTGAAGCCAATAATTTGTTTCTTGCGAACCCATTTTTTGAGCAACCATGTGGACATCACCAAATGGTCAATATAGGAATCAAATTGATTATATAATTGGTAGCAGAAGATGGAGAAGTTCCATACTTTCTGCGAAAACAAGACCAGGAGCAGACTGCAGTACAGATCATGAACTGGTTGTATCGAAAATCAGAGTAAAGCTAAAGAAGAACAACAAAGCTATCATAATGCCAAAATACAATTTAAATAACATCCTAGAAGAATATAAACATCAAATAAGGAACAGATTTGAGGCTTAAAACTTAGTTGACAGAGAACCAAAAAAACCATGGAGTCAAGACATTATCAGGGAAAAATGCAAAAAGATAATAGCTCTAGTTAAAAAGTGAGAAAGACTTCATGGATGATTGAAGTAACTCTTAAAATGGTTAAAGAGTGAAGGAAAGCAAAAGCAAAAGGAGACAGAAACACGGTTAGAACCTTAAATGCAACTATACAGCAACTAGTACATAGGGACAAAGAGCACTATTACAATAGTTATTGTACAGAAATAGAAGAGGACAACAAAAAGGGTAGAACAAGAGCCCTATTCCAAAAGATTAGAGAAATGAAAGGGAAATTTAAACCAAGAGTAGGGATATTGAATACAATCAACAGGGGAACACACTGACTGACAGAGATGAAATAAAAGGAAGATGGAAGCAATACACTGAAGAACTGTAAAAGAGATGCAAGGATGACATTCATTCATGGAGGAACCATATGATGAAGAACCAGAAATTTTAGAATGTGAGGTGAAAGCTGCTCTTGAAATACTTGGAAGAAACAAATCACCAGGAACAGATGACATACCAATAGAGTTGTTCAAGCTACTGAGACTGAATCTGTCCAAATTTTGACAAAAATCTGCCAAGAAATATGGAAAACTAAACAATAGCCCACAGACTGGAAGAGTTCAATATACATCCCAATAAATAATAAATAAATAAATAATTCCAAAGAAAGAGGATCCCAGGGAATGCAATAATTATCGAACTATTGCCTTAATATCCCATGCAAGTAAAGTAAGGCTCAATATTCCACAACAAAGGCTCTTACCATATATGAGCAAGAAATGCCAGACATCCAAGCTGGATTTAGAAAGGGAAGAGGCACCAGAGATCATATCGCAAACATACAATGGATAATGGAACAGACCAAGGAATTTCAGAAGGAAATCACCCTGTGCTTTATAGATTACAGCAAACCCTTTGATTGTGTAAATCATGAAAAACTATGGAATGCTTTAAAAGAAATGGGGATGCTACAGCATCTGATTGTTCTCATGCACAACCTATACTCTCAATGAGAGGCTACTGTAAGGACAGAATATGAAGAAACCGATTGGTTCCCAATAGGAAAGGATGTGAGACAGGGGTGTATTTTATCACCCTATTTGTTTAATCTGTACACAGAACATATCATACAGAAAGCAGGATTGGACCAAGATGAAGGAGGTGTGAAAATTAGAGGGAGAAATATCAAAGGACATGCAGACAATACCGTACTACTAGCAGAAACCAGTAATGATTTGAAACTAATGCTGATGAAAGTTAAAGAGGAAAGCACAAAAGCAGGACTGCAGCTGAACGTAAAAAAGACTAAAGTAACGACAGCAGAAGATTTATGTAATTTTAAAGTTGACAATGAGGACATTGAACTTGTCAAGGATTATCAATATCTTGGCACAGTCATTAACCAAAATGGAGGCAATAGTCAAGAAAGCAGAAGAAGGCTAGGACTGGGGAGGGTAGCTGTGAGAGAACTAGAAAAGGTCCTCAAATGCAAAGATGTATCACTGAACACTAAAGTCAGGATCATTCAGACCATGATATTCCCAATCTCTATGTATGGATGTGAAACTTGGACAGTGAAAAAAGTGGATAACAGAAAAATCAACTCATTTGAAATGTGGTGTTGGAGGAGAGCTTTACGCATAACATGGACTGCGAAAAAGACAAATAAATGGGTGTTAGAACAAATTAAACCAGGACTATCACTAGAAGTTAAAATGATGAAACTGAGGTTATCATACTTTGGACACATTATGAGAAGACCTGATTCACTAGAAAAGACAATAATGCTGGGAAAAACAGAAGGGAGTAGAAAAAGAGTAAAGCCAAACAACAGATGGATTGATTTCATAAAGGAAGCCACAGACATGAACTTACAAGATCTGAACAGGGTGGTTCATGACAGATGCTGTTGGAGGTTGCTGATTCATAGGGTCACCATAAGTCGTAAACGACTTGAAGACTCATAAGAACAATATAGCATGTCTGAATTTGCCCATAAGAAATTGCCTTTAGCATGAACTGAGTGTGTTATGTTCACATAAGAAGAAATAAAAATGTTTCTAAAAGAACCTGGGCAGCAATGTTTAGGCTAGGGGTTTCCAACCTTTTGGGACTAGGGGGCACATTTCAAATTTTGAGAGACTGCTGCGGCACCAGTCACAAAATGGCTAACACAGGAGGCATAGCATAACACAAAATTAGAAAGTAGTCATAGTTAAGATTTTCCCATAATTATATTTTCATACTAGAAAACTGGAATTTTTGCCTGACACGTAGCTGTTTTTCCCCAAACCAAAGTTTAACGGGAAGTTACATTAAACACACACACAAATTACTTCTGAGTAGACATATATACCACTGTACTGTAAGTTAACTATACAGTGAATTCTTAATGAGTCTGAGGTCTTTAGCTCCTGCACAGCATGACACATGCCTAAGCCTTTTTGCAAAAGTTTGCACATTTGCTTTTTACAGGGAGGGGACTCCTTTAACATTCAGCCACACTTATTATGTTTGCAAAAAACCATTTTTAGGCACTACTTGATTTCAGGCAAACCCAGCACAGAGCAAATGCCTCCTGGTTGCTAGGGAGAAAAGAAGGGCAAATTATGGAGATTCCAAGGACTAGGGGACAAAAAGACAGAAGAAAAGTGCACTAAAAGGGAGGGGACAGCAGCAGCCCAAGAAATCTTACTGCCTAGTGTCCAAACATCTCACTTATCAATTGCAGCTCATACTTCACTCATTGGCTAAGACTGACAGGTAAGAGAAGCCAGGCTGACTCATTGCACAAAAATCACTTTGATGAGTACCTGCAGATTTTGCCCTCTTAGAAACTGGGCCCAGACATCTGTCAGTTACCTGACATCACCACAATATTAGGTGATCCATTTTTCCTTTGCAGCTTGAAGCCAGGCTATAAGAAGGAAAAATGTTCCATTGCAAATACAGGGTGAATTCAGACTGTGCTCTACAAATGAACTTAATGGGGCATGAAGTCACCACCAATCAGCTGATTGGAAGTATATTCAAGCCCTACTTTATGGAAGGTCAGGAACTCTGGTGTATAACAGATCCCGGCAGGGCTTGCATTTGGTGCCAAATTTAAAAGGTGATGAATGCAAATCCAACTTGCTAAGGATCAGTTGCAAGCTCAGTTTAAGGCTGCCAATTGTTCCTTTGCAGCTGCTCTTTTTCCTGCCCCACACATACTGTCAGGTGTGGATTAGATGAGGAAAAACAGCATTATGTGCCAAATTAGAATCCCTGCCAGAGCAAATTTCACATGCAGGCTGGAGGATTCCCATGTCTGGTCTGAAGGACTGCATTCAGCCTGCAGGCCAGAGGCTCCTCACCTACCCTGACCTAGAATTATTATTTATTCATATGCAAACATATACAGATTTGACCAATGAAGTGATTAAATAAGACAAATTTTAAGATATGTTTAAAGTGGATGACAGTCCTAGAACTAGCAGAACTCTTACTGTAAAAGTCTAATAGACACTGCAGTGAGGTTCTCTCAAACATAAAATTAAACTAGGTCTTTTACCTGAACCTTCTTCATCAAATCCTTCACTCTCCTGGAATTTGATATCCATGGTCCTTGTGGAACTCATATAGCAGTCACTATATGGAAAATGAAAAGGATATTATCACAGTATATTATCTAGGCTTATTTGATATTAAATATAAGGTGGGGTGGCAAGCTGTGGCCCTACAGAAGTTGTTAAATTATAACTTCCATAATTCCTGATCATTGGGCATGCTAGTTGGGGCTGATGGGAGTATTTTGGTGGAAGAATTACAAACTACAATACTGGCAAATGATAATTAGTTTGGGTGGCACTGACAGCATCACATTACTTGAAGTTTTTAATCTAGAGATCAATTCCTCATAGAGAACTTCACTTTATTCCTGTAAAGTCCTTCCCAAGATTTAATAAATTCTTAATCTTTTGATATTGTTGACCATGAAACATTGGTGATGTGAGCCCAAGATCTTGTAGATGTTTGCAGTACCACTCCTGAATGGTTCTGCTAGGCACTGACAGACATCTGCTCATGTCATGCCTAGCTCTGACCTTGTGCCAGACACCAAGTCTTTGGAGGACAAACCAGGCATACCACAGTTCTTGGAACCAGTGCTGAGGATCACCTTGAAGGGCTCTCTAGTGGGAGACCTGCTGAAGAACCATTCAAGCTGCCAGAGAATGAGATGGAACCATTCCTCAGTCCTCAAGAACACTGGCAAAAAAAGGAGTGGCCCCAGGCTGAAGAGGGATGACAGCATGTGACTATGGACCCAGAGTCATTTTGGAACTCATGAGTAAGGAATCCCTGGAACTCCTTTACTATCTCAGCAGCTGGGATTAGGGTGTGGCCTAGGAGGCCACACAGTATAAGATCTCCCTCTTGAGCCTTCCAGTTGCTAGAAACAACACAGATCTCTTCTCTCCTCCCCCCCCCACCCATTGCTATGCTGTATCTTACTTGAACACCCTGTACTGACCATGGAATGCTGTTTGACCCTGCTCTGGTTTGGATCTGTTGTTGTGTAAATTTGTATATTTGTTAAGCAGAGAATAACAGCAGTCTGAAATGCCTGTGTGCCAGTGTGCGAGCGTTTACCTAAGAAAGCAGGCTTTTACCCTGCATTAGGATCACTGAGACTTAAGAGTAAAATAAGAAAAGCTACTTTATTTATAGAAATACATTGTAGATAGAAAGGCATACCTAGTTCTAACTAACTAACTAAGTTGGAGGGTTGGGAGTTACCCTCATGGCTAGGAGAGAGAGAGCAGAGACAAAGGTGTCTCCTCTCTCTTGGACAGTCAGAGAAGAGAAGAGAGGAAAGGGCGGAAGGAGGAGGGGCAGAAGCTTCCCTTCAGACGTATCAGCCGGAAGGAAGTCAGTCAGAGCATCACAGGTAAAGGTAGTGAAGCCTTGCCATCTGGAGGACCCTATCTCCCTTCTGGAACATAAACAAAAGAACAAAACAGGAGTTACTCTTGCCCCACTTCCAACACCCCTTCTCAACGCGTGTTTGGTTCAGCCCACGAGGTTCATCTTGTCTCGCAACTTGCAATGTCTGACTTTGTCCAACACCTTCTTGAGAGCGTCTGCAGTCATGTCTTCTGTTGGACAATACTCCATCTTGAGTAGTCCTCTGCGGTAGGTGGGTGCTTCACGTCTATGTGCTTGGTGTGTGAACTCACCCCTTCTGACTCCAAGAGTCTGTTGCATCCTTGCTTGCTTCCCAGTCCCTTTTGGTTGGCGAGCTGGTTTTTCAGCACAGGTATCCCACTCTTACCACCACATCTGGCTTGGTAACAGTACTGATATACAGACATTTTCTGATGTCTTGTCTTGTATCTCTCAGCATTTTCTTTAGCATTTGGCTTTTTCTTGAATTTCCTCTTGTAGCCTGCAGCTTTCCTTTCTTGAGAAAGCTTGGTCAGTGTCCAAGTTTTATTTTTGCGTAGAGCTTCCAGCTCTTCCTTGGCTGGCTGCCTCCACCTCTCAGCTTTAGCTTTGGGTAAGGCTTCAATCTCTTTCCAGGTCTCTGGTTCTGGAAGTTCACCTCTCACGAGGTAAGCAAATCTGTCTGATAGTACACCTCTGTTGGTGCGTCTGGGTGCTGGAGCTTCGGCTGCCCCTTCTGGCTCTGATGTCTGTTCTGGCTCTGTTGCCTCTTCTGGCCCAGCTGCCTCTTGTAGCTCAGACTGCTCACCTTCCTCTGCAGGTATATTATTGTTATACCTTCTGTGGTGGAACAATAACTTGGCTTCTTCCTCCTTTTCGCTGTCATCTGTTTGGTGTGGCGCCCCTTCTGGTCAGTGTGCGCACTTTCCTTCATCAAAGTGGACAGCTCTGCATACTTCAATTTCACCAGTTTTGGGATCTATTACTCTGTATCCCTTCTGCATTGAAGAATATCCAATGAATATTACTTCCCTGGCAGTGTTGTCAAGTTTTGACCTCTTTTGTTTCGGGATGTGCACAAAGGCTTTGCACCCAAATACACGAAGGTATGACACGTTTGGTGTCCTATCATGCCATAGTTCAAATGGTGTTTTGTTGGTTGCAGATGCAGGAAGTAGGTTCTGCAGGTAGGTGGCAGTAACCGCAGCTTCTCCCCAGTATTTCTTTGGTAACTGTGCATCTTCCAACAAGGAATGAATCATTTCTCCAAGAGTCCAGTTCATGTGTCCCACAACCCCATTTTGTTCTGGGTTGTAGATAACTGTAGTCTGGTGCTCTATGCCTTCCTCACGGAGAAAGTCTTGCATAGCTCTAGACATATATTCTGCTCCATTGTCAGATCTTATGATCTGTGACTTTCTGCCAAATTTGTTTGACACAATTCTGACATAGTCCTTCAATTTTTGAAGTAGTTGACTTTTCTCTTTTAGCAGGTACATTGTAGTATACCTGGAGTAGTCATCTATAAACATCAGCATGTATAAATTTCCACCCTGGGATGGCACTTTCATTGGCCCACAAAGATCAGTGTGAATTAATTCTATAGGCTTTTTGGTTTTCTTCTCACTTTTCTTAGGAAATTTTGGTTTCACACTCTTGGTCTTAATACAGCACTCACAATTTTCTGTACATTTGCACTGTCCCATTTTAATGCCTATTGCCAAATTCCCTTTTTCTAGAACAGTAACTCTGGCTAAGCTGGCATGTCCCATTCTTCTATGCCAAATATGCAAACATTCAAAATTACAGGTTTTGTTGACCACATCTGCATGCATGGCTTCAAGGTATTCTAAATGTAAAAGTCCATCTTTCAATTTTGCAGTGCAACAAATTTCTCCTTCATCTAGAACATGGCAAAATTCTCCACTCGTATAAAGTTCACCTCCTAATTCCATTATTTTAGTAGCACTTATTAAGTTGTCTTTAAAATCTGGAACATATAGGCAGTTTTTAAGTTCAAGCTGTCTTTCTCCATGTGGCGTTTTGCACAGCAATTGGACTGAGCCTATTCCTTGACACACACACAAAATCTCGGGAGGCAGTCTTTATTTTTTGAGTAAAGTCTTTAAAATACTTGAACAAATTTTTATCTTTTATTAGGTGGCTTGTCCATCCTGAATCAATTCTTGGTTCTTAGACTTCCTATTATATATTCCTTCTAGCTTCTCCCACATTTGTTTTACATTGTTACATCCTACGCAAACATTTAGTGCCTCATCTGATAATGCAGAAATAAGCAGAGACTTCACTTTTGCATGCTTACATCTCCAGGATGTTGTAGCAGTTTCATCATCTGCTGAGGGATCAGGATTGGTCAGAATTCCGTTTAAATCTTCCCCTTCAAGGAGCGCAGTGAACCGAAGATTCCACACTGCATAGTTGTCCTTTTCTAGCCTCGGGACATCAGTCTTTAGTGTTGATATTTCAGCCATCCTTTCCTATCTTTTGTTCTGCTTTTCTTTTCTCTAACTTAGTCTCCTTTGTAAATCACACATAGCACTTAGCCTTTTACAGCTTCTAGGCACAACTTGCAATTCAACTTAGTTTGCTGGGCCCGTAACCCTTGTCGTGGTGTAAATTTGTTAAGCAGAGAATAACAGCAGTCTGAAATGCGTGTGTGCCAGTGTGCGTGCATATATCTAAGAAAGCAGGATTTTACCCTGCATTAGGATCACTGAGACTTAAGACTTAGTAAAATAAGAAAAGCTACTTTATTTATAGAAATACATTGTAGATAGAAAGGCATACCTAGTTCTAACTAACTAACTAAGTTGGAGGCGCAACGCCCAGGCTTGGGAGTTACCCTCATGGCTAGGAGAGAGACAGCAGAGACAAAGGTATCTCCTCTCTCTCGGATAGTCGGAGAACAGAAGAAAGGGCAGAAGGAGGAGGGGCAGGTAAGCTTCCTTTAAGACGTATCAGTCTAACAGCCGGAAGGAAGTCAGTCAGGTAAAGGTAGTCAAGCCTAGCCATCTGGAGGACCCTAACTCTATCTCCCTTCTGGAACATAAACAAAAGAACAAAACAGGAGTTGCTCTTGCCCCACTTCCAACAGGATCTAAATTGATTCTCTGTGATTGACCTTGGCTTGTTGAGACTAAGTTGTCCTTTGAAACCCTGCTCTCTTTGGAAAGTGTGTTGCTGCTAAAAGGCTTTTACCTCCTGGGACAGCTCATCATCCTCAGCATCCTCCCTATTCAACAGGATTTCCATATGAACAAGGGCTTACAATCACTGTGTACATGCAGAAGTAGGGGACTGGATAAAAGCAAAAGGATGAATTTTGGCAAGATGAAAATAAAGCCCTTCAAAGGTTAGGGCTCCTATCATGAATGGGATTCCACTTCCTCCTGCTCTAACAGTATGCAGCATTACATAGGAAGCTGCTTTACACTGAGCCAGATCATTTGCTCATCTAACTCAGTATTTCTACACTGATCCTCAGTGGCTCTCCAGGATCTCAGACAGGGGACATTCTTAGCCCTACCTGGAGATGTTGATTCTCAATAGGAGACTCAACCTTGGAAGTTCTGCATGCAAAGCAGATGCTTTACCACTGATCTATGGCCCCCTTGGTCATTGGTCTGAAGCTGCATCTAGAAGCTGCAGATTTATGGAACCTAATGATGCAAACTAGAGTTGTGGCAGCAAGATAAGAGACCATTGGCATCTTCCACTAGCTCCACCTGGTCTGAACCACTTATATGGTGGCGATACATTGATGACATCTTTATGGTCTGGACAAACAGTAAAGAATTTAGAACAATTTAAAAATTGTCAACTCTATCAATCCATCCATTAAGTTTACATTTAATAGTACAAATGATAATCCACACATCCCTTTTCTTGATGTCCTTCTCACCATTGAAAGCAACAAATGAGCGACTGATCTCTACAGCAAACCCACTAATGCCCACACCTATCTTAACTGGAAATCGTATCATCCAAAGCATATAAAGAAAAACATTGTGTATAACTTAGCTCTGAGAATCAAACTTAACTGCAACAATGAGGATAAATACCAGAGAAGGATCAGTGAACTTAAAGAACACCTTCTTCTGAGAGGATATCTTTCACATATTACTGATTGCAACATCCACCGAGCCTCCATTCTGTCCAGAATCATAATGAGTTCTGTCCTCCATCATAATGAGTTGTCAAAGAACAAAGAACAACTGATTCCATTTGTAGTAGATTTCCATCCAGCATATCCTAACTATCATTGAGCAATCAGGGAGAGCTACCCATTGCTAGCAAACTCTGAACATCCTGCTAGAGCCATCAGCAGGCCTCCTGTTATAATATTTCACCAGCCTCCTAATTTACACAGACTGTTAGTGAGAGCTGTGCTTAAGTCACCTATCAGCAATCCTGGGTCTCATTTTTGTCACTCCAAACGCTGCATCACCTGTGTGTACCTCAGGGAGACAGCTACTTTCAAAAGCACTAGGACAGGTAGGACATATTACATCAAACAGAACATCACCTGCAGGTCCTATAATATAATTTATGTCATCAAATGCAAACGACCAGGATGTCATATCCAATACACAGGAAAAACTACAACTGACCTACGTACACACTTCAGAAACCACAGATCAGCAATCTTGACAAAAAAAGTGGAGAAACCAGTTGCAAAACATTTCAATACTGCGGGCCACAGCCTGTTGGATTTTTCTATAACACTTATAGAGATGCCAACAGATCCAGCAGCATTGACTGAGAGGGAGAACTATTGGATATATTCTCTGGACACATTGGCACCATATGGCCTTAACCTAGAGGACAATACCAGCATTACTTAGCTTGTGCAAAGGAAGCCCCCCTGAACATTCCATCCTCAAAGCTCTGTAACTGCCACCTTGGTAACAGCATTTGTATGTTAGCAGCTGATGAAGGAGGAAGCCGAAATGTTTTGGTAGAATAAGTTTAAAAAAAGGTTTTGGAAGAATACTTAATTTTGTTTTGCTCCAAGCCATTCAAATAAAACCAGTTATAATTCACATTTAGCAGTTTTATGTAGCCCAGGCCAAAGTGTTTCCCAGGCCAGAGCAGAAACAGGCTTGTTATGAATGAATAAAGCAATCAGTGCAGTGAAAGGTCAGCAATTGCTAAATTATGAAAACAAAATTAGTTTCAGTGCATTTAGGTATGTCCACCCCATCTTGATGACTAAAGATCACAAACAATATACTCCCTTTCTACATGCAGATTGCTTTTGCAGAAAGGAATTTGTTTAGATTTACCTATTGTAAAAGACTTCAGGTGGGTAACAGCAATTGTGAAATTAACCTGGTTTCTAAGTGCTGCAGCAAAGCAGCATACTGGAGAATACTGTACATATGTTAATACAAACTCCCCAATCTCTTAACCAGGGTAAAGAGACCTAGAGTGGATTCTAGAACTGCATGTTCCCTTTCCTCAGCCCTTTCCCTCTTGGGCTTTCATTCCCATCACCTCCCCTCATCCGCAGCTTAAATCACAGTGAAGGTGTACATCCATACCATCATTAACCAAGATAATTGCTAATCAGGTTTCCTCATAATGCTGGTTTGCAAACGCCATCCAAACTCTTGTTTCAAAGCTGGGTTAAGATGGAAACCATATGGTTAAGATTAACCATAGCTACCTCAAAAATGCTGAAATAAATTAATAAAACCTTTGTGTGTCAGTCTTCTACAACTGCTGCAGCTATTGCTCAATCATGAATGATGTGAAAATCGCCATGTGGTGTTTCAAGGCTTCTCTGAAATCAAGTGAAAAAACTGTATTCCTACAGCACTAGAGTCAATTTTACCCCTTATTAGAATGACTGAGAAAAATGGAAATCATTCGCCTAAGGTATACGGATCAAAGTGACCTCACAAGATGCTATTGAATTCGTTGGTTACTCTTCATGTCTACAAATGCTTATCCCTGAATAATGGAGAGTGAAAAGGAAAAACTTGTGATGAGACAAATTATTCACTTTCCTTATTATTACCACAAATGGTATTAGGCGTTAAGAGTGTCCCAGAGCACTTTAAAAAACAAAACAAAAAGCCTTTACACACCTGAATTTTAAAAACTTTTTTTCCAGGTAGAACCTTCCTAGTAAGCCAGCAAAACTGTTTTTTCCCCATCATAGCTATATGAAGAATTCATGTTGAGCAATACTTACTGATTCTGCTTTCGGGATAATTTTGAACCTAATTGCATCTCAGTCCCGGCATCCTCACCACAGTGGGTGACCAGACTTCAAGGCAACTCTCAAGGAGCAGCAGCAGTAGCAACAACATTGACAGCAACCAGCAGAGGCTGTAACATCTGAGCTGTGGCGACAGACTGTTTTCATTGTATTTTTGTATTGGGATGTTTATTATATTTATCATTAATTGATATGCTTTAATTGCTTCATAATTTGTTTTATGATCACTTCAAATGTTATAATGTTCATGTAATCAAATTGAGATTTGTTAGATTGTTATGTTTTGAAATAATTTAGTATTCTACTGTTATTGATGTGGTGATTTGTATTTTTTTCTGTTGTGAGTTGCTTTGAGCATATTTACATGGAAAAGCAACACACAAGTTTAAATAAATAAAAATAATGGCCTTTAGATAACCCCTTTCCTTTGTTCACAGGAGGATCTTTTACACAATGTGTTGCTGAAAGGCATCTTTGTAACCAGCCTGCTTCAGCAGATCCAAACCTAAACCAGACAGTGATTGAAAGACTTAAAAGTATATTTACAAGGTTCTGAATGGAATAAAAGAGCTGATAATTTTTTCACCAATATGATGCTAGCCAGAAAATGAGCCAAGAAAAGGCTGAGTCTGGCTGGCACATTGAGAAAAACTAGCAATTTCCCCAAACTTCCTTGCCCAGAAATCCAGAGTCACACAGCATTTTGTGTTTCCAATAAGATTTGGCAGTTGTCAGTTCTGTGCCAAAAGAAAGGAAGGACAGCAATTCTCTTTCTTCATATCCAAGCCAGTTATTATTCTTTATTATAACAAGACCAAAGATGGTATGGAGACTTCTGATGAGATGGTCTCCACATACACTTTCAAATGCAGATGATGATTAATTAGAGTTTTTCAAATACAGAAAACATTGCCTCCTTAAATGCCTTTATTGTTTAGAAGCCAAACAATCTACAGTGGACATCCCAAAGATGTCTCTTTCTAATTGACCAGGGTCTGGAGTTGATCAAACCCTGGGTGGAGTCTAAAAACATAGTCAACTTGCTTGGGACATCAAAAGAAGCAGGGTCTGCCATTGCTGACACCAAGAAAGGTTTCATCTCTGTGGTCAACACAATGACAGAAAATCTATGCAACTACATGTTTCATGTAACCATTTTGTCTGCCTGTCTTGCAGATGCAGCTGTCAAATGTCACTGTGAATAGGCTAATCATGTAGCGTGCCCGATAAGGCCTATTAAGATTTTTTAATTGTTGCTCGTATGGGTAATCACAAATCATGACTACTGCACTGTTACATGTATGTTAGTAGTACGAAGTACATTTTATGATTAATAGGCTTACTGGCTGGGGCTGATGTGAGTCCAAAACATCTACAAGGTACCAGGCTTGGAAAGGCTGGTCTAGGGTTTGTCTTCAAAACTAATTATAACAAAAGCATTTCTCACACAAAAATGCTCAAGGAGATGTGCTGCATCATATATCAGAATTCTTCCCAAACCTTACCCTAGAAAGATCCTGCCACCCTTTTTATGGCAGCAATCTTAGTTTTTCACTTTTGTTTCTGTGTCTATAATAGTATTTAAAGGATTTTACCCACTCTTCAGTCAAAAAGGCTCTCAGAGCAGCTTACAAGGATAAAATAAATGAGACAGTCTCTGCCCCCAGGTTTTCAACCTAAAATTCATGACACAGAAGGAAAAAGGACTGGGAAGTGGGGCAGCAGGAGAGGAAGCAAATTCAAGCACTAATTTTTCATTATTAAATTCCTATAACAACCAGCTGGTATGAAACACAGCTCATAGAGAGGAGGAGCAAAATGTTGCTGGTCTCTTGGCTGAGCCAATGGAGAAGGTCGGCTTGCTTCTCTTCTCTTCCTCCCTCTGCGGCAACCTGATGTAACAGCTGTTGCCAGGAAACAGCTGATGGAGAGAGGAACCTGATGGAGGTGGCTTCTTAACAGAGATGATGGTGGCTGTGCCTCCCTTCACTCCCTTTGCTGTAGCTTGATATCAGTATTGGTGACAATGCCCATATAATTCAATGAAAGGTGTGGCATTCATAGAACCTAATACTAACTAGCTTGCCTTTTTAAGATAGTATAAGCCACAAAGTCTGGCTGCAGGTTCCTTTGTCTACTTACTTACTCTACAGTAATTATAGTCTTTAGACTCCACTGCAAAAACAAAAACAAAGGAGAACCCAACACACAGAATGGACTTTTTAAAGTTTGGTAAACCTGTACCAATGGTCCAGCTAGCTGCACATCTTGTCTAATGACAGTGACTAGATGGATTAAATTTGCAGAGAGATCCCTGTGTGTTCCTCAGCTACTGTGATATAACAATTGATTGAATGTTTGGCTGATAGATACTGACAGGTCTACCCTTCATATGCTACGTAAACAGCACTTTTTAGCTGTTGAAAGTGCTTCACACACATTATTTCTGTAATCCTTACAACAAGTCTATAAGGTAGATAGTTATTCTTAAGTAGGTCATATTGCAGATATGACACAGAGGCCAAGACAACAGTAGTTTTACTAAGGAATGTTGGGGAGAGATAAGATTGAACCAGGGACTTCACAAACCTAAGTTATTTTTTAAGAAGTATATCTGTCCTTACATGGAACTCCCAGGAATGTCTTATCTGTATTGCTGACAAAGTCCATCCTGTTTACCTTCGGTAATCCTACAGTATCTGGCTTTCCCATACCATCTCCTGGGCCCCCTACTTCACACTCTTATACTGTCACTCTATACATGTCTACTCTAAAGTCTGTCCCACACTTACTACAATAGAGACCCAGAGTTGCATGGAGCAGAAGTCTACAAACTGGACATGTGTAGGCAGGAGGTGAGGTGTGGGCAGGAGGAGATTTGCACCAATTCTTTCACTCCCCTCCAGAAAACTGTGGGAGGGGATGCTGGAGACTGCAGAGGGAAGGGAAAACTGGTGAAAGTCACCGTTCCCCCACCCCGCTTCCAACTGTGGGAACATTCATGGGATCTAAATCACTTCCAAGAATGGAAGAAGCACTTCTGTTGCACAACAATAGGTCTGAATCTATGCAATTGTATTTAGAAAGCACTAACATTATAATTTCAAATGGTTCTTGTTTTCCATCTTTCCATATACTACGAACTTACAAGCTAGGGATAACTGTCACCATCAGAATTCATTGAAGGTTCCTTTGTATGGCAAGGTAGGTATTATCATGTCCTGGAACAATTTTTTAAAAAACTTTTTTGAGAATGTAAAGTTGCTAAAAATTACATTAATTAGACTTTATAGTTAAAAGAAGATACTGAGAGAAAGAGCAGAGAATATCCTGCATTGCTCTGGGATTCCTACAGTGCAAAAAATGATTCCACTATTAATGGAAAAATAAATGCAAAAAATTAATTCCACTATTTTACAAGAAAAGAGGTACATCAGAATGTTTAATTTGCAGGTTTTGGGGTTTGGTAGAAAGGCATGCATTAGCCTACAACAGAATATTAGAATCTGAAGAATTGCAGTTCATTAATGCTCTGCTATGAATCCATTTCTCAGCTCACCTCAGCATATTGATTCTGGTACTTTGCTTGCCCACTCCATGGAAGGTTTTAAGCTGCAGTCACCTGGAATGCACTGGTAGAAGGGAGACATATATGAAGACCTAGTACAGAGCCTCCTCCTTAGTCATCCTAGCAATAGGTTGCAACGTCAAAGGAATAAGAAATGAAGTATATGGCAGCACGAAGCAACAGTCCAAACAGAGAGAGCACACCATCCCCAGTATTCTTTAGGCCTTACAACTCTCAGCTCTCCAGATCTCTAGCTGTAAAGATCAATAATTTCCCTGACAGACACTTGCTATCTAGAAAGTGGAAACACAGGTAGTAAAATCTCAGCCCACTGAAATCTCTCCAGGAGACACAGTTCACTAACTGTAGCAATAACCACTATGTGGTAAACACATTCCCTCATTTCACAAACTCCCCAAGGATCTAATGCAAAGCAGAACAGGCCAGAGCTTATTAAACTGTAACTCTATGCAAAAAGATGCATGGAGAGTTTCTGTATTGCATCACTTTTTCCACCTGCTTCATTCTATCTCTAAAACAACTGTGAACTTCTTGTCCCCCTGAATGCAGTTTGTAGACCACATTCTAGGACCCTTTTTACTTTCCACATATTTGAATAACAACCAAAACCAGTAATGCCAAGTGAGGTCAAAATTACAAGTTATAAGAAGTTTTTAAATAAAGCTAGTTATGTGGCACCTTAAAGACTAACAAATTTATTAAAGCATAAGTTTTGTGGACTAGAGTCCACTTCATCAGATGCACAAAGTGTTATCCTGAGTTAGGTATATATAAACATGGTGGTGGTGATGATGGGAATTGCAGACAGCGAGGACAGAGAAAACTGAAATACAGAAAGCACAGAGACAGTGACAATTACGTTAACAGCAGTGATTTTAAACTAACACATTTACTCTAATTCAGTCTGTATGCATATTTTAAAAACTCACTTCTGAATTGAAAATGAAAAAAGAAAAGAGTGTATTTTGGAGAAAAAATGCTTTCCGGTCATTATCAATCAAGCTCAATTACTGTTGGTACAAGTTTTTCAGTTTAGGAAGAGTTCTACACAATTATACTAAAAATTAATAGGTGTCCCTTTTACAAACACATTTTAATGGACACCATACTCTATTTTTCTTAGAAGTCGAGGATTTAATTCATTACACTTGCAGATTATGTCTGACATTCAAAATAAAAAGCAATTTACTTTCCTTACCCACCCTATATTTAAGAAAGCATTTATGGTGCCCTTTCTACTCCCCAATAAGGTATAGGTTGAGCAATCGACAGGCAAGTGTGCAGAGTGGCAACACTATTATCCTATTCAAGCAAGATCAGTCTAGCACCCCACTATCCTCCTATATGCAAAGTGATGCCAGTGAGAAAATCTTAGCAACATTTTCCAGCAAGTTCAAAGGCTCCTTTCTTCTCTTCTGCAATTCAAAGCTACCATGTTTTATTCTCCTGACACACAAGATACTCTTAAAAATGTCTTTCAGATGCAACACTGGTCTCAGCCTCCACCCTGGCAGGTAGGTGTGACCTGCATTCCAAAGTGGCTTTCCTTGTCCATTAATTAGAATCAATTAGCAGTCAAGCCAAATCTAAAGATATTTTTTTAAAAAACAGCAGCACTGCATGGCCCTACACAGCATTTTAACTCTTTAGTTATGGACATGCATTGCTACCTACTTTTAGCTTCTTTGATGGTCCATCACTATCCAGTTTTTTAACTTCTTTGAACATCATGTAGCTATTTCAACCTCTGAAGAGTACACATAAAGCAAGAGTTCAACAACATTCACCTTGTTTATGTGTAATAAACTACCGGCGACATAAGGCAGTAGAGTATCAGATCTAAAACAGTTCACATTAACAGAAACTCTCGTGCACTGCTTAAACACAACATTCCCTACAATACTGAAGTATTGTACAAATGTTTGATAGTGCATACTTTTTCTGAATTAAAATTGGAAGCACACATCAGTCTTACAGGTGGATAATTTTAGAGGGTGTACAAGTCAGAATTTCCCGCCTTTAATGAACCAATCACCTGCAGTTTCTGCATGAGTCACTGATCTGGGGGTGCAAGCTGATTTGTGGGGGGAAACTGTAGACTCAATCGTGGGGCACCTCCTCTGCATGCAGAAGTTCCCAGATACCTCCAGATACAGCTGAGAAAGAACCTGATTTGAAACTCTGGAGAGAGTTTCTGCCAGTCAATGTAGATCACACTGAGCTAGATGGTCTGATGTGATATAATACAGCTCCCTATATTCCTAGAAGAGGCAGTGTGGTGTAGTAGTTAAGGTGTTGGCCTACGACCTGGGAGAACAGGGTTCGAATCCCCACATAGCCATGAAGCTCACTGGGTGACCTTGGGCCAGTCACTGCCTCTCAGCCTCATGAAAACCCTATTCATAGGGTCGCCATAAGTCGGAATCGACTTGAAGGCAGTACATTTACATTTTTATATTCCTAGAAAACAGCAAGCTCACAATGGTGGATGTGGTCTCTGCTATACTACCTCCACAGCAAATAGTTGTGCTGCATCTCTGCTCTAGACATGATTGATTAAACCAGCCTTTCCCAGCTAGTGGGCCACCAGGTGTTCTTGGACCACAACTCCCATCAGCCTCACCCAGCATTGTCAATGGTCAGGAAAGATGGGAATTGTGGTCCAACAACATCTGGTGGCCCACTAGTTGGGAAAGGCTGGACTAAACCAATGGCACTTGATGCAGAGGCTGATTGGAATGTTGCAAGGTCACATCAGAGGATCATGCAGAGATGCCACAGGCAAGTGTCCTTTAGCGGTGGTATTTTGGAATCACAGGAACCTTTTAAGTAATTGGAAAATGTTAACAAAATGATCTGGGAGGTCCACAAATCACCAGGAAGAAAAGAAAAGCAACTCTGCAAATGTAATTTCCTTTCCTTCTAGAAATCATTTCTGCAATAATTCACACACTCCTCTGGCTTCCCCCATAGGCTCTCCAATTTCCATTTATATATTCAAAGGCCTAGTTTCTTAAGCTTCATGTTGTATTCTGCCAACACACATTAAGAGCAAAAGGAGCTAGATCTGCATATGAGAAGGAGAAAAACTAAATGAGAGCACACAGAAGACAGGGTATATATCTGAGCAAAATATTTTGCACATGAAATAAGACTACCAAAAAGAACACCATAGCAAGGGGGAGACCAACCTGGCCCATCAATCAGCCAGTGAGGAAGCAGTGGCAGGGAGCTTGCTCGGTCACTCCTTTCTAGAAGGAACACTTATAAGAACTTTGTAATTAAACAGTGCCCAATTTTTTTCACCTCCTAATCCTTTTTTCTTTTTATGTCATCTCTGTTAGGTTGTAAGTCTGAGTGCAGATAGTAAGCCTGAGCTCTGGGTCTTATTGATTGCTATAAACCTGGGGTAGGGAAGGGGCTGGATCTTGAGCTTCCCCATTTCCTGTGGGTCATTTTGACAGGAGGGCAGGTTACCTGCCTATCAATCATCTGACATCAGGTGACCAACAAGCCCCACTTTTGCAGGGATTAGGTGTGCTGCGGAACTCCATGGTACAATTTATCTTAGTGGGGCTTGCTGTAGCCACCTTTGAACTGACCAGAGCTTACAGCAAGCACCTACAGAGAAAGATCCTTTGCATCTCCAGCTTGAATTCAAGCCAGCAATTCAGCGGAAGAATCTATGTTCCAGATTCTTCTTTTGCGTCAAAAAGCTGGCGCATTTTAAACTCTGTGCCTTTTCTCATTGCTATGCAGGTAGTGTTCCCCATGCTTCTTCATCTTAGCCACGGCTTGAAGTTTACAGTGCCCAACATCATATGTGACATAAGGCATGGAGAAGGTTAACATGGTTTGCCCAAAATGGCCTAGCAGGCCAAACTAGGGCTGGAGGTTCCCCACCCCTGCTGTAAGCATTCTGAGAGTCTTTTTTTGCTGAAGGGCAAGGTAATTTTTATTTCATTCCCTTTATGAATTGCATCCTATGAAACACCCTGAAGCAATTTAACAACAGCCTGACCACTGTTGTCCATGCACTGGAAACCTCCAGGTTGGATTACTGTAATGCACTCTATGTGGGGCTGCTCTTGAAGTTGGTTTGGAAGCTCCGGTTGGTGCAAAATGAACCAGTGGGACTGCTCACTGGGGCAGGGTATTGTCAACATGTCACCCCACTGCTGAAATAATTGCACTGGCTGCCTATTAGCTACCGGGTAAGTTCAAGGTTCTGGTTTTGGTGTACAAAGCCCTATACAGCTTGGGACCAGGATACCTGAAAGATTGTCTTACCCCTTATGTACCCAGTCGATCATTATGCTCTGCAGGTGAGGGCCTCCTGCAGATACCATCTTATCAGGAGGTCTGTTTCGCACAACATAGGAAGCGGCCCTTTAGTGTAGTGGTACCTACCCTTTGGAATTCCCTCCCCTTAAATATTAGACAGGCACCATCTCTGTTATCTTTTTGGCACCTACTGAAGACCTTACTCTTTCAACAAGCCTTTTAAGTAAAGACCTTATCCCAGTCTCTGCCTGTGTTGGAATTGCTTAAGATGTTTTTAAAGCTTTTTTTAAAAAGGTGTTTTAAAAAATGTTTTCATATATATTTTAATGTCCATTTTTATGATGTTTTATAGTGTTTTTGTTTGCCACCCTGGACTCCTACTGGGAGGAGGGGCAGAATATAAATTTAATAAATAATAACAATAACATGTATAGAACAATTTCATATACAATGAAACTCCCAATGGCTTCATATACACATTGAACAGCACTGGAGACAAAATACAGCCCTGTAGGGCCTCATAACGTAACTGCTGTGGGCCAAGGAGCAGTCTCTTAAAGTTGTTCTCTGGACATGACACTGCAAGAAGTAGTGAAACCACAGTGCCCCTGACAACCGTCCCACGATCCAGCAGGATACCATGGTCAATGGTATCAAAAGCCGCCAAGATATCAAGTAAAAGAAGCAGGGTTGCACTTCCCCCACCTCTCCCGATAAAGGCCATCCATCAGGGTGACCAAAGCCAATTCAGTCCCAAACCCAAGCTTGAACCCAGATTGAAATGTATCTAGATATTCTGTCTTCTCCAGAAACACCTGTAGTTGCTTGGCCACAACCCTCTCTACTATCTTACCCAAAAATGGAGTGTTAGCAAGCTAGTCAATAGTTGTTGTGTTCCATTGGTCCAGGACTGGCTTTTTAAGGAGTGGACATACTACTGACCCTTTCAGGATGGCAGGCACTCTCCCATCCCACAATGAAGCATTTACCACACTATGAATCCAGCTAGTCACACATCCCCGGATGACTTTCACCAGCTAGAATGGGCAGGAATCCAGAGGGCACATTGTCAGGCACATAACCACAAGTATCCTGTCCACATAATTCAACTGCATAAACTGAAAATGATCACCCAAGACCAAGGAAGATGGCGCATTGGGCACCTCAACTGGAACTACCACAACTGTGGGTTCCATGTTATTACAGAGTTGAGCAACTTTACCCTGAAAGTGTCAGGCAAATTGTTCACTGTTGACCACAATGTGCTCCAGAGGCCATCCCCCATGTTTGGATTGGCAAGCCTCTGGACCACACAGAAAAGCTTAGCTGGGCAACTACTTGATAATGCAATGGAGGCAGCAAAGAACCTCTTCTTAGCTGCCTTGACTGCTGCTTGATGGGCACAATTGTGTGCCGCAGCAAGTCCTTGGTTGGCTTCGGAGCAAGTTTTACTCTACTTGCTCTACCCTTCTCTTGACTTGTTTCATTGCCCACAGTTCCTCAGTAAACCAAGGAGCTACCCTGGGATCCACCATGCTAAAGAGGAACCTCAAGAGCGATTGTGTTGATGGCACATCTCATCCTACCATTCCACAGCAAGACAAGAGCTTGGCAGAATCACTAGTTCTGTCCACTGGAAATTTCCACAGAGCATTCAGGAATCCTTCAGTTTCCATTAGTCTCTGGAGGTGGATCATATTAACTGCCTCCCTTCACCTACAGAGCAGGTCTGTGTGACAAGTCCAAACTTCACCAGGAAGTGGTCAGTCCATGACAAAGGGGTGATATTCACACTTACCCTATTCATAGACCACCCCTCTTCCTGCTTGGGGCAGTATGGGGGGAGTATGACCCTGTCCAAAGCAGGCAATTAACCAGTTAAATAAACAAACAAAAAACTCTGTTGCCTTTAAGCACTCACAGATATAGGAACATGGATGTATTTGGAATTCCCTGTTTGGCTGGGGTAAGGATGCCAAAGAAGGTTTAACCCTTATAATGCACCCCATTGTGGTGATTTTGAATTCTGATCTTTGTCTAATTAGCCCTTGTAATGTGTATCCATCTCATATGGCACAGTCACACCCTGGAAGTCAGTATTGGAGCCAGGGGGCAGAACGGTGCTTGCTAATATGTGAAAGGTCATCTGTGTACATCTGCCTTTCACATAAAAGGAGGGAGTGGTACGGCTTGGCTAACCCCATGTTACTCTAGGAGGTGCAAGGCCACGAGCTGTAACTCCCACCCCAACAGTCACATGCCCCCACTTAATGGTACGGCTGGTGATACGTTCCAGAGGTTTTGTGCATAGAAAAACAAGGGCAGAGTTAAACGCTGTCGCATAAATGTTATCTTAATCCTTGGCGGATACACCCCCATCCACAGGGAATCCCATTGCTCGTTAGAAATAGCATTAGTTTTCTTTTTTTTCTTTGCAAATGGCAGAAGATATTGTTTTATGTGATTATAGTAATAGGTTTTTTTATTATTATTACTGGATGTTGTTACTTGCAATGTATTTCTAATGTTATTCAGTTAATGTCTATAGGTCTCTGAGTTTAGTTTTAGGGACCAAAACCAAGCAAACGGGCCATTCTAGTAGTATCAAAAGGTCCAGTCATACTTGACAGTTCCTTGGTCGATGTACTGAAAAGGGAGTTGAGCAGACTGACGCAAGATTGTGTTTTATGTTGTAATAGTTATAGTATTATTAATAGCTGTTTGTTGCTGTATACAATGCATTCCAAATTTAATCCAGCTTGCTTCCGCCTGCCTGCATAGGCTGATTTCTTCATTTTCCCGAAAGCCTCAATCTGATCTAATGGAAATGGCACTGAGACCACTGTGGGAAGCAAAACACGGAAAATGCAGCTACCTGAGTGAATAGTTATTCTCTCAGGGCTGAAAGGGGGGACTGTTGTGTTGAAATTTAAGAATTGCCTTAAACATTATAGTTTGCTTTATACCCTGTCCATATAAATGTGAACAGTGCCCAGATTAGATTCAAAGTGACCCCTGACTGACTTTTGATATCAAGAAAGGTTTATTTCCTGGCGACCTGACCCTTACCTACATTCCAGTGGCTCGAAGAATAAAAGCCGGTTTGAGCTGGAAACTTCACTATTATGTGTTTCTTATATCACATCCATGCCTATGACCTTGTTTATTGTTATAAATGTGCCTTGCATAGAAATGTTATAAGTTGTTCCGCTGCCCCACAGACCTTGACTTGTGAAACCCTTTGATATGCAAGCGTAGTAATTTTCATGTCTGTCTCCTACTCATGGGGCGCCCGGTTGCAGCCGGGCCACCCCTTTACTCTTCTCTTTGTCGGTTCATGCAAAGTGCTTATCTCAAGGACATGCGAAATACGCAGACATGGAATCTAAGAGATAATCTCAATGTTTCCGCTTATGTCCTTCCCCTGTACCCCTTTACCTCCTTCTACATATCTTAAGGCTGTAATCACTAAGCAATAGCTCCTTTTGTGTTTATGACGTTACCCCGATATTGTAAACTCGGGGAGAGACTATATATACCCTAAGACATCAATAAACGAGGTTCCCATTCTGAAGGCTTTGAGCTGTAAGTAGTGGGACCCCTTTGCAAAGGATATCTATGTTGTTTTTAATTGATCTCTGGTAGTGGGTCTTTTTGCACTCAACTCCCGCACCCCTCCCGGGTGGATGTGAGCTGGGGTAGACAGAGACAGCTCGCGTGTTTGGTTTGGACCTAACACCTTCAAAGGCAGCAGTTCCTGCTCTAACCTGTGGGAATTTTTCACTCTCCTAAACCACAAGCTCAGGTAACAGCTCTGTTAATTCAGTAGACAGTGATAACAACTTGTATGTTTTAGGATAGATTAGCTCCCATAATAAAGCTGGGACAAAATAAAACCCCATTTAAATTGGCTAGTGCCCCCTCCCCCGTATTCTTGGAAGTGGACACTAGATTTTTTTTATTAATAGAATTTTATTTACACATAATTAGCAAAATAAGCATAATGTTCCATAACATAATGAGAACTGAGAAGGTGTAATCAATGAGTAAAGGGAGGAAAAGAATTATGCACATTGCATGCAATATACAAACATTTATAAAACAAATATTTCCCTTTTTATATACTTACGATAAAGAATATAAAGAATATGGGTAAATATTGTCTTGAATCTTGTTGTTCCAAAGCATGATAAATAAAAACCACCATCCTACAAACCTATTTACCTATTTCTTACTTTAAGTGATCAAACACCTCTCTGTAGGATCGGGGTGAGAATTTGAGTCTTTGCATAACTGACCCCTTTGAGATCAAGCAGCAGGGAAACACCTATGCTAGATGAAAGGACTAGACTAAGACAATTGATGAGCAGTTAAACAAACAGCCTAAGGTCTGTTCCATGACAGTCGTTCATACCAGAGGGTAAAGGTGTCAGGAGCATCATTTGGGCGCCACTCTTGACCTCACTAGTGACAAACAGCATAAAAATCAACCCAATCACTCTACCATTTTAAAAAAAGTTATATATATATATAACTTTGAACCCTTTTAGAGGTTGACCATTCTCCCAACTGAACATAAAGAAATGTAGATATGCTCATACAGCAGTTTAAAGAAAAGGTGCAAACACCAACAAGGCTCTCCTCTTTCCTTCAGAATCCCTTTTCTTTGTCTTATACTTTGCTCACAGCCTGCTCACCTCCGCAGCATAGAAATGCACAGCTTGCTATTTTCCTCATAGCGGTGAATACTCTTCTCCTAAGTTAGCAAAATTAAAGCTTTGTAGAAATGTTATTCTGCCAACCGGTATCTACAACTCTATTTTACCTTGTGAAACCATCCTACAAAAGCCAAGACAGGTACAGGATGCTTTGACCAATCATCTATATAAGCACTTGTTTTAGATATCAACTAAGATCTTAGGTTGCATTTCATATTTTTGGTACTTATTAAATAAACTAAAAAAAGGAACAAACATGAGAACAGTCTGCATTCCATTAATCATATTAAATGAGCAAGATGAAGTTTAAAAGAATTCTATGTATTCTTAAAAGAACAGAAATGTATCACTGGAGTAAATAGGTACAGATTGGCCAAACGTTAAATATAATATTGTACTCTGTACTGTACCACTTTCTGTTGAGGGCATGAAAATCAGTTGGTCCTAAGCACTTTAACAAGTTTTCATTTAATATATCCTACAACAGATTAACCAATAAAAGAGTAAAGGCTGTTTTCTGCACTAACTAAATGGAAGCAATAAGCAAAAGTGATAAGACCACCTGATGAAATTAGGTACAATGAAACAATGTTTGCACTGCTCAGTGTTGTTAGCCCAAGTGACCAGAAAACCCATCAAAACATTAGGAAGTTATCCTTCAGTTATTCAGTTGGATAACTTTATCTCCAGCTGCTTACCTGCATAATTTTTTGTTTTGTAAGATGCAGTAAAATACATATAGTATTATAAGCATTGCCAGTGTGGCATAGTGGTTAAGGTGTTGTGCGAATCCCCACATAGCCATGAAGCTCACTGGGTGACCTTGGGCCAGTCACTGCCTCTCAGCCTCATGAAAACCCTATTCATAAGGTTGCCATAAGTCAGAATGGACTTGAAGGCAGAACATTTACATTTATAAGCATTGCAGGAGAAATCCCTCACCTTGCCAATCAACTAAGCAGGAATAAAAGCAAAATGCTGCTACTTTTAAGTTCACAAGAAAGGGTTCTGAAATAATGTTAATTCCATCCAATCTGAGACACAGCCTTTTTTTCATAAATAGTCAGACATCATGCTATGTGCTGTCTCAAGTGTAGGCACAATATTGCCGTAGGCCCTGCAAATGATCCCGGTATCTGCCTCTGAATGATTTCAGTCAAAAGAGAAAGCACAATTATCAGTTGCTAGGAAACAGGGAGGGAGTTCCTGACCTGAATTCTTAGCAGAGAGGATGTTGCCCAGGAAGCTTATACCTATACCGTCTTTCCAGTTCCTTGGAAATAAAAGATATACAGAGAACCCTGCACATTGCTTGAAAATAAAGTGAAAGCCTCAAAACCAAATAACAAACTTATTAACAGGTTTTATGCAAAAGAAAACATCAGGTATTATGCAGGGATTTGTTAGTCTACTTGAAAAAGAACTAAAAATCCCTAAAGAAAATGACTTTTTTCTAGGACTAAAAGTGTGCGAAATCATGTTGTATTGTTTTTGTGCTTTTGAAAGAAGCATCGAGCCTTTTCCCTAAATCCATGACCATCAGCTACTTTTCATGGAGAGCTAATCTGTGAAGGCCACAACTCCCACTACCCAAAGTAATTTCCTAGATCCAAATAATTACCATAAATGCTACTCTCTCTTTGTCCTTCGCTCACTTCTGGATTGGCAATTAGAGGAAGCAGTTTTGTCAAAGGAAGCTACACCTGTTGACCCTCACCCTAAACACAGTCTTCATACATTATAATAAACTATATATAGTTAATAGTTTGCCATTCATCATGAGCCAATCACACCTACTTTCCCCTCCCTGCTCTTACAGAGGAAACACATCATGATAAGTAAACCAGAAATAAACCTTGACTTACCATTGTGGTTTGTTTAGAGCAAAAGAAACCATGATCCTTGGTTTGGATGTAATATCCAAAAGCAATTATTAACTTATAGGTTAGGCCCATGACTTTTAACTGAATACGATTTTTAAGTAAGCACATTACTACTAGACTATCAAATGCACTCCCTCAGAAACACATCCATAGATTTCTGTTGAATACAAGTTAAGAAAGAACGCTAGAAATTCCTTGGATTGGTACAAAGATTGAAGAGACTCTCATTATAGCACTTAACACACACACACACACGTGGCTAAAATGACTTCGTTTTTCATTCATTCTTGCCGGGAGGAAGGGCAGGATATAAATCAAATAATAAATAAATAAATTCATTCTGATGTTTCTGCTTGCATACTAGAATGCCTTGACACAAAATTAGAACTCTAGTTCTTTTGCTGCCTCAGAAGTTCAGATAAGCCTATCCTAAATTTGTGTACTAAGGTTTTCTGCCCATCATTGGACCCACCACTGTCAGGCTGATTCTAATATGAAATATGTTCTTTTAGCAACTGCTAAAGTAATATATTCCTAGTACAGGTTAGCCCTTAATCTTCAACAGAAGAAAAGTATCATTTCAATTTAGAGCTCCAAAGTCTGAAAAATTAAAAACTAAACTATGTAAGACAAGTTAAAAAGTTCAGCTCCTCTTGAGTGGAAGGGTGGGATATAAATCGGATTAAATAAATAAATAAATATTGAACCAATATAGTTACTTTTCATGGGTAAAAAAGACCCCTTTTATTTATACATTGAATTGGAAAACACACTTCTACAGTAATTAAAATGCGATATTACTCACTCACATCTGAGCATATATCACTAATAAATTATTGAGAAATTATCTTACAGTTCAAATCCAGAATGAGCCATGCAGTGCATTGATTCCCAAGCGATGAAATGTAACCAAGCAACACTCCCATTTTCACTCTAGCCCATTTTTATTCTGACTTGGAAATAAAGAATAGCCTCCCAGTTGCCACAAGCATAGCATGGAAAAGCTGCCAAAGACAAGCTGCCTAATTAAATGATTCCACCATTCCAGTGCTTTAATAGGTCAGATCTTAAACTGAAATTTAATAGAATGCATGGTTTCTCACTAAAATGATAAAAGGATTCCTCATAAAAGTAGGTAATTCTTTTTTACAGACAAAGTATCTATAATTTACTTAACACAAATTGTGCAATGTATTGAATTATTCATAGAGATGGCGAGGCAGAATTAGGGTTTCTTGATAACTTAATTACTACATGTTATGGAGAAAAAATGGTATCTGTCCTTTCCCTTATACTTTTACAAAAAAAATATTTAAAAGTTGCACCTGGGATAGTTTGTTAGTACTATATATATATCCCATATCTTAATCCAAAAGGTACACAAAGCAACTTATAAGAATTAAATACATAATCATACACAAAAAAACCCCACGATGAAAGCAGAGAGCTTAAAAATAAAGTAGTATTGCAAAAAATGCTAGTACAGTGTTTAGTTCAGCCCCATAGAAGCAAATAGATACATAGTGATGCAACTATTTGCATCAAGCTTTAAAGCCTGTGTAAACTTAGGTACAAAATGCACATACGTGTTTCAGTGTGGGAATGTATAAAATCAACAACAGATTTCAGTTAAACATTAAGAAAACTTCCTGGTAATGGCAAGGATCCAAAGAGCTGCTTCAAGTGTACCCAAGAACTCCAGAGGAGAGAAAGAATTTTCTGAAAATTTCCATGTGGAATTTATCTTTGTGAACTTTTTCTTATTCCCATCTCACTCCTTGATCTCTACAAGAAAATTACTTCTTTACTGGTTCCACTAACAATACAAACAATTCCAGCATATTATATTATTATATACATAGTATTACACTAGATTTTCTAAAGTAACTTGCATATTAAAATACATACAACAACGCATATAACTTTATAAAAATATTTGGGTGCTTTTCTATGTTTGTCATCTATTATAATCAAAACTTCTGCAGACTTCTGTTTTACAACATTATTGCTTTATAAATAAAAATGTTTTAATTATCAGTGTACCTTCACCCTGAAATCTTTGGATAGAGGGTGGGTTATAAATAAATATTTAAATAAATAAATAAATAAATCGTGTTATACTTGGATACTCTAGGAATCTTTTTATTAAGTTCCAAGTTTCAAATTAAGTAACTAAGAAAAACAAAGCAAAACTCCACAAAACAATGAAGTTGTTTTAAACTGGCCAATACAAAAAATATACTTGCGGAAGGAAACCTCCAGCCCACAGGCCTGATTAGGCCTGGCAGGGGTCTTATTTTGGCCTGCAAGGTGTTTTCCCCAAGCGACATGCACCTCCCCTCTTCCTATGTGAAATCAGATATGGGCACTAGTATAGTTGCAAATTCAGAAGTGCAAGGTCCCTTCATAATAGTCACAGCCAGGCCCCCTCACAGCCAGGCCCCCTTCTAAAATTGCACAACCTTCTGGGATTATAGAATAATGGCCAGGCTTGAATACTGCTTTCTGCTTTTCTATCACTGTAACCCTTTGAAAGTCCTTCCTCACTGTCAAGAGATATTGCTTGGATACTGAATTGATTGTCTACGAATTTATCTCCTGCTGCTAACAAACTGTCTGATGATGTAGATGGGATGTTATCATTGGGATTCCCTGTCTCTTCTTCTGCAATTACAGAATTCTCACTCTCCACAACTCGGCTTTTTGAAGTAGGAACTAATAGGAACTCCTTTCATTCTCATTGGCTCCGATCAGCAAGAAATGACAGGGAAGCAAGTTAAAAAACTCTTCTCAGTGGCTAACACACTCCCCTTTCATGCTTATTGGCTCATAGGATGCTACAGACGTAGGACCATGCTGGGACCTGGCTCCCAAAAAAGTAAAGGGACTAAGACACACACACCCCCAAGACCCTGGACAACTACACCACTGGGTGTGGGGCATGTTAAGATATACAAAATAACAGATCAGGAGCATAAAAGTATATACATTGTTATGCTCACTCCAAGTGGTGAAAGGTTCTATGGGTGTAATGCTTATCCAGGGTTGGTTTCCTTTGGAAAGAGGTCACTTATAAAGAGGCTTATTGGAATTTATAATATTTGCAATTATTTACATAGTAGAGGGGCTCTGCCCTCCTGCTTGCTCCACTCACCAACCCCCAACTCCATCTTGGCACAGATTGGATTTTTGTGAGGAGGTATGGAAAGAAGCGTGCTTGGGCAATGGATGCTTCTGTGTGGGGAGATGAGAAAGAAACTGCTAGCAGCCAATTGTTTAGGGTAGGGAGGCTGGGGGTGTAATATCCTTCAGCACTGCCTTCACTAGTTGCCTGTTGCCTTTCAGATGTTGGATGGTCAGGTGGGCAAATCCCTCTCTTTTTCATGTTAATTATCAAGCATTAAGGGAGTAACTTCACTTAACAATTTTTTTTGAGGGAGGGGAGAATCCTAAAGAATGACATTGCAAAGAATTATCTTTTAACACAATATCCACCTATCATCAGTGGGGGCTGGAGAGAAGAAATTGCAAAATGCATGTTATTAACCTAGAAATCACTTTTTATATCCTTATTTGGGGTGTTTTTAGTATTTTTTTTTAGGTCATGGAGCTTCTCTTCTTAACAATGAGTAGGAGTTGAAAATCTCTGGAACTTAGTTGACATTCCCCAAATAGTGAGGTTTTGTTTATCTTAAACAATCACATCTATAGCTAAATAACAATCTGGGCTGGACCCAGACATGAAGTGCAATCCTCTATGTCTGTCTCCTCAGAAGTAAGGCACACTGTTTTCAACAGAGCTTACACCCAGTAATTCTAATAGGAAACTCCTCCTCTTTAGCACTAATCCTTCTCCCCCCCTTTTTTTGGGGGGGGGAGGGAAGCCAGCATATTAAACAATATCAATAATAGAGGTTTCATTCAACTTGCATTCAAAAAATGCCAGAAAATGGTGTGGGGTGACTGGGATTTCAAAAACCTGTTTTATCTCTTCCCCTCCTGTACTGATGTACTCACACATTCATATTGTTAGCATTTTGAAAACTGCTTGATCCCCTCAAGTTCAGCCATATAAGGATGATGCAGCAGTGTTAAAAAGCACATTTTTAAGTGGATTGCTGTTTGCAAGAGTAATTTGCTCCACTCATATCCAAACCCAGTTGCAGCTGCTTATCTTGAATCTTCAGCTCCCTACATGTTTTCTGCCTTTTGAACTGCCTGGGCCAGACAGGAAGCCTGCCTGAAGGAAGGAGAGGTATTTAGCATGTTGAGGATGCTTACAATGCCTGTGCTTTTCAATGGCTGGTGGCTGCTGCACATAGCAATCATTTCCATGCAGGCACTGCAAGGCAGTCAACCTGGTCACTGTGCTAAAATGCCTCTTTTCCCTCTAGACGGATTTTGCCAGATAAAATCTCTAAGGGGGGGTGAAAAGAAAGAAGAAAGGAAGAGCTTCTCTCTCCTTGTTTGTTTTTGCTGGCCCCAAGTGCTGTTCCCCCTGACACACATTCCTGAGGTCATGTTGATGTTGTTGAGGCTGGGAGGCTTGCTGAGCAACAGCAGATTGGCTGGCAGGCTAAGGAGCCAGTGGAGCTGCCTCAGGCTGCTCTGGCTGTCCCTCTATGGCTCGCCTGGGCTGCCTATCCACGATTGCCAGTCACGGTGTAGTTTGTAGCGCCACCTGTATGTGGACAAGCAAACTGTGTGATGCTTATATTTTTGTGTATATTTATTTATTATATTTATTTATTTATTATACTTGTATACCGCCCCATAGCCGAAGCTCTCTGGGCGGTTTACAGTAACTAAAAACAAATACAATTTCAAATACATCTTATTTTATAAGGAAGATGTACAGGTTAAACATAGATGGAGGCACAGCTTAAGCACTCATTCAAACGCCACTGCTCTCACATCAGATATCTAGGGAACTAGCTAGCGTCCTAAAATAATGTTAGCTTGCAGAGTCCAAAGCTCAGCTCTGTATCTTTCTCAGTCTCACTCAGGCTGTTCAAACTCACAATGCTGTTTCTCTTCACAAGCAGACAAGCAGACATCTAGAACACATAAATCTTAGCAGGGGGGAGTCTGCTCCCTTCTCCGGTGGTTCTTCCTATTCATAACATTATCCCAAATGCTCCTGTATCAAGAAACAATTGCTAACTATTTAGTCACCGAGACAATATACAACTTATATTTGCTTAACAAAGGACTGTGGCAGGCCAGATCTGACCAACTGACAATTCTAGAACAATATGATAACTGAACCAATAAATTATTGCCTAACGAGGATTACTTTTCTTTTTCAAACTTACTTTTAATAAAGTTTTGTGTTACAGAATTTTAACACAAACAAAACAAAAAAAAAACAAATGAGATCACTGTGTAAATAATATATTTTACACATTTCCTGATGAGATTTGGTCTTCTGGTAACATTCCCTTCCTGCAGAGGTAGAGTACTGATTACAATGATCTGATCAGTAACCAAGTATGTTTGCTGAAAACTTCTTAGTTAACTTTATCTTTCTCTATCACGGAACTGTCCATCTTATTATTTTGGCCACACAATGGACTTGAATCAAGCAATTTTTTTAAAAAAGCATAGACACTTAATCAGTCCAATTCCATTTTGTGTCTTCACCCATGACAAAATATGTATGTCAAAATGAATTATTTCACTGTTAAATGGCATTATGGAGCATACTTGCATCAATCCTTCCTTTATTATGGCATAATAACTACACCTATTCTTCTATGACACAGTCCTAAAAAAATCTAAGCTATCTTCTGAATACCTATTGCTCAAAAGCAAAATTATATAATAGTGCATTTGCACTGAGACAAGAGATCAAACAAGCATAACAGATGAGCTTGGATCCAATTCCACTCCCTATGGCATTTTTTAAAAAGTTATAGATTTCTGCTATCTCTTTCAGTTGCATCCAAAATCTCTGCTCAGATATAGGAATCCACTAGACCAGAATCTGGCCCACAGTAAGGCTAGACTTTCTCCAATGACTGTTTGTACATTGTATCTCACTCCTTTGTACATCAGTTTATATAAGGGCATAGCACTAGAAACAGCCTAAGTTACTTTAAATAAGTAAGGAGCATCCAAGAACCATTTCCGCTTATTCTCAGGGACATTCAAAGTACTTATTTCCCCCAAAATAAAGATGGCTACTCATTTACAAACAGTTAAAAATTGTCTCACAATTTTTCAAGCTTGATCATGTAGGTTTACTGTGCATTGTTGCATTAGTTCTATGTTACATTAGTTCTATACGTTTTGCCATTTCAAATAAACTATCAGTGTAGTTATTTTAAATGTTTATCTCCTACTTAAGATGTAACAGAAGGAAATCTCATTTGAAATGTTTGCAGTCTAAAGGTTTCCACTGGTAAGTAAGCTATTAGCTTATGCAAGTCTTATTCTTCCACACAAGGAGAAAAGAAGGTTATGCCATTTTTTTAGGTCTTTCTGAAATGTCTTCAATTAAGAGGAACACAGATCGGACAGGCATAGGACAATTTTAATCCATGAGTAAATCAGTCCCTTGAAATAATCTAGTTGTAGAGAATTCAGTGAGCAATTCTGTTAGACCTAAATGAGATATCAATTTGGCTTCAATACTGAACCTGTAAGCAAAAAACTGTATCATGAGAATGCAACAGATTTGTATGATTGGTCAGTTATGTAGAAAGAGTAGCCTTACTTGCAATCACAGCTGTTTATAACAGTGGTGGGATCTAAATCTTGCCAAATCGTTTCAGGCCTGGTTCACATAACACTTTTTCTCTCCATGTGAACAATCCCACCCATCTCTGGACATGTACTCACATGGACAAAAATGAAGAGAGATGATGAATATAAACAAAGCCATTCCATGATCACAGCGGCTTCAGAAAGGGCCACTCCCAGTTAATGGACTTTGTGTGTGTGTATGTGTGTCAGAGAGATCACACTTCTGAAAATTAAACTTAAAATTTAAATAAGCTGGTTTAACTTAAATATCTAGCATTAATTAAACTACTACAGCATTTCAAGTAACTTAGCTCTTTCCTCCAAATTTCCAATAGTCACAAGGATGGGGCTTCCTTATCTTCTGTGCTGTTCATTGCACTCTATTCATGGCTTCTCTCTGGCACTTATATCTACAGCCAACTTTAAACCCCCCCATACCCATATGCCCTCTCCTCATTCCATATTAATATTTACAAAAAATAAAACAAAATGGCAAGGTATGTGTTTCTGAAGGGGAAGATAATGTTTCGACTCCTCTTATTGTATTGATCGATACTACTGGATGCAATGGGACTTGCAAGGGGCAAGATTGGAGCTTGAGATTGATAGACAAATGGTCAAGGAATACCTAATCACTTTGAACAAGTTCAAATCTCCAGGACCCGATAAACTGCATCCTAAAGTATTGAAGGAACTGGCTGAAGAACTCTCAGAACCACTGTCTATTATCTTTGCGAAATCATGGAGGACTGGTGAAGTGCCGGGTGACTGGAGGAGAGCTAATGTTGCCCCATCTTTAAAAAGGGCAAGAAGGAGGAACCGGGGAACTACAGACCAGTCAGCCTAACATCAATCCCTGGAAAAATTCTGGAGCAGATTATAAAGCAGTCAGTCTGTAAGCACCTTGAAAACAATGCAGTGATTACTAGGAGCCAACATGATTTATGAAGAACAAATCCTGCCAAACTAATCTCATCTCATTTTTTGATCAGGTAACCTCCCTTGTAGACTGTGGGAATGCTGTGGACATAATATATCTCAACTTCAGCAAAGCTTTTGACAAAGTGCCCCATGGTATTCTGATTAGGAAGCTAGCTAAATGTGGGCTGGATGAAACAACTATCAGAAGGATCCACAGTTGGCTCCAGAATCGTTCTCAAAGAGTGCTTATCAATGGTTTCTTCTCAAACTGGGCGGAAGTAATGAATGGGGTACCACAGGACTCGCTCCTAGGCCCAGGGCTCTTTAACGTTTTTATTAACGACTTGGATGAGGAGGTACAGAGCATGCTTATCAAATTTGCAGATGATACAAAATTGGGGGACATAGCTAATACCGTGGAAGAAAGAAACAAAATTCAAAGGAACCTTGATAGGCTGGAGCATTGGGCTGAAAACAACAGAATGAAATTCAACAGGGATAAATGCAAAGTTCTGCACTTTGGAAAAAGAAACCAAATGCACAGTTATAAAATGGGGGATACTTGGCTCAGCAGTATGACATGTGAGAAGGATATTGGAATTGTCATTGATCACAAGCTGAATATGAGCCAACAGTGTGATGTGGCTGCAAAAAAGGCAAATGCTATATAAGGCTGCATTAACAGAAGTATAGTTTTCAAATCGCGTGAAGTACTAGTTCCCCTCTATTCAGCACTGGTTAGGCCTCATCTTGAATACTGCGTCCAGTTCTGGTCTCCGCACTGCAACAAGGATGCAGACAAACTGGAAAGGGTTCAGAGGAGAGCAGCAAAGATGATCAGGGGACTGGAAACAAAGCCCTGTGAGGAGAGACTGAAAGAACTGGGCATGTTTAGCCTGGAGAAGAGAAGACTGAGGGGAGATATGATAGCACTCTTCAAGTACATGAAAGGTTGTCACATAGAGGAGGGCCGGGATCTCTTCTCAATCGTCTCAGAATGCAGGACACGGAATAATGGGTTCAAGTTGCAGGAAGCCAGATTTCGACTGGGCATCAGGACAAACTTCCTGTTAGAGCCATACGACAATGGAACCAATTACCTAGAGAGGTAGTGGGCTCTCCGACACTGGAGGCATTCAAGAGGCAGCTGGACAGCCATCTGTCAGGAATGCTTTGATTTGGATTCCTGCATTGAGCAGGGGGTTGGACTCAATGGCCTTGTAGGCCCCTTCCAACTCTACTATTCTATGATTCTGTAAATTCTATATTTCACAGGGTTTTTCTTTTTCTTTTCCCCTTCCACAAGTCAGACTGCAAAGTATGACGGATACCCACAAGGCCTCCTCATATGTTAATTTGTCTGAACCTAGGACTGGAATAAATGTGAATTCCACCAGTCATATAACCTTTACTTTGTCTTAGTCAAGGATAAGCAACATACATTCTGCTCCAACTGGCAGTTACCTTGGGACTGCAGAGCTGAAGGGAGGCACACTGCGGTCACTTGCAAGGAGACCAAGGGCCACTAGGAGGCTTCATTCCCTGCCTCACAGGAAGACCAGCCTGGGTCCTTCCATCACCCACCCAAGGTGCACCTGCTCCAACCTATGGTTTCCTCTCCCCCCCCCCCATTTCTTTTGTATTGGCTATTGGACTGCGAATCTGAGGGTATGGATAGTCTTATCTTTTACTATCTGTATAGCATACAGAAAATGTTAGTTGTTTTAATAAGCATATAGTAAATAACAAATGGTCCACATGCTACACCCAACCTGCTAAGCTCACCCACCCTCCAAGAAAGTAGTCTCTCCTTCAAACCCCAGCATGGCGAGAGGCAGCTAGATGGAGACTTCACTTGTCTGAATGGTCACCTTCCTTTAGAGAAGTCTGCTGTGACAACATTTGAGGAGAACTTGAGTGCATATTTGTAGCTCTTAAAATGTAGCTATTGTATTTTATCTTTGCTATTGTGTGAAAGCAAAAAGATATAGATTAAAAAAACTCTGCTGGAAGTATAAGAAGTTATCAAGGAAAGCTTCATATTTGTAGTACCATTTAACTACTATTCAAACTGCAATTTTTTCCCTGATCTCCAGAATACCTGATGGCTTGAAAAATCAACTTTTTAAGTCACCTAGCCTAATGTTGCTACTCTGAAACATGAATTATTCAAAGTGTTTAGTTGTGCAATTTGCAAACCAGGAAAGGAATAGAGGAAAACCAAATTAGGCACTGAATCAGCTGTGTCTAAAATTGTTAGGATGAAAGAGTATATTTCTTATACTTATACACTGATCTTCACTAGAAGAAAGCAAATACTCAGTGCCAGCCTGCTAGCCAGGGTGGGGCAAATGGGTGCACTGTCCCCCCACCTCTGCTCCCCTCCCCCAGATTTTTTTTAATTGTCTTCTTTTTAATTTGTGACATGACAGAATGAGAGTCTCCATTTAAAGAATGACAGCTTGCTTTAAGAACAGGAGCAATTTAAGAATAGGACCTTCTGAAAAATGCAGTGAATAAGGCAGTGTGGGTTCATAACAAAAGTCTCATCTGGAAGAACCCCCGAAGTCTGCTCACTCAAAACGTTCCTTGACTGAGGATGGATTTTTCATGATCATAATCACCCTATAATTACATGTGATCCTGAAAAAACAGCCAGTATTGTAATATCACCCTTGAAGAGTTCAATATTTGTATTATGGGCTAGATTTAGACTGCATGTCTTCAACTTTTATTTGCTCTGCTTTTCAGTGTTCTCTACTCAACCAGCAACAAAGAATCATATTTGTTTGCCTGCAGTAAGAAGTGTTTGTTTATTCTGCAGTTATTATGTTGAGTAGAGCAGGATTGGGTGAAATAAAGTGATAACTTAAAGTGATCTGAAAAAATATCTATGCTAAGCTGTGTGGTTTTAAAGTGCTCACTATATTACAATCATAGTGGGCATTTTTTCTTCTTTTTCTTGAGTATTTGATGGCAAAGGATGAAAACAGCCCTAGAGGAATAGAAACACTGCTCTGCACACTACAGTGTGCTGGTTGGCTAGCAAATTTTCCCAATGTGTGCCGCTCAGTATGAGGCCTTTTCAGGGTTTCTGGACAAAACAAAATCAAGCCAGCAACCACTTTTTTAAAAACCCAATTGCTTTCCACTATTAGTTTCCAATCACTTAGTTATCCAGTCAAAAGATTTTCCCTTGATTGTCCAACAGGAAAGAAAATCTAAAGGTCAGGAACAAGACTAGGGCTGAATTCAGACAGCAGTTTACTCCATTTTCCCAGTGTTTCCTTACCTGATAATTTCTGCATTTTATTTGATCTTTCACACAATGTAAGCCACTTCTGGAAATCTAGCAGTATACAGTGGTAGCTTAGTGTTAATTTCTATATTAACTGCTTCCAGAAAAAAATCTGTTTGCAACCCCATTAACCCAGAAAATCATGGAAGCAAAGGGACAAAGTTTGGGGCAATATACTGGCATATAGTTCTTTTCTACTGTTTATATAGGGGAATCATGGAGGAACAGAAATATGCATGTGTGGAAAGGGTGGGGGAGTAGCAACATATCCAATAATGTTCATTGTTGTGTCACACCACACCCACTGATGTGAATGAAATTTAGTGCCACATGCTAGTGTATCTGTCAAAAAGCCACAGTTCCATAATGCAACAGGTGCTGCAATGTGAAGAAAATCGGGACAGAAGCACTTCCATTATAATCAGTAAAACTAATGCAATAAACCCCATGTCTGAATGCAGCCTAGAAGGAGGAACCCTCAAGGAGGAGTTAATAAACACACCCTAAAGTATTTATTTTCTCTCTACTCTTCCCTAAAATTGTAGTATGGCAAGTTTGTTTTTGGGGGACAATCTAAAACTGAGATACCTAATGCAGCATCAAAGCCAACCTCAGGAGCTCACTTTCATTACCAAGATAGTTCAGTTGATGAAGAATCAGAAAAGGGACAGACCACAGGTGAAAAAGGACTGTAGCTAGAAGCAAAGTCAAGCTCTTGAGTCTTTCTTGGGGATCTCTCAAAAAAGGGTGGGATCATTCAACTTCTTAGATATATTGTTTATAGATATTTTGTTTTACATCTTGTTGAGCCTCTGCTTCCCCATGAGGGCCAGGGAGGGGGAAGACATGAGTTTCAGGTTTCCCAGAAGGCGGGGAAGACTCAGGAGTTGTTGAGTCTCCGCAAGACCTTGAGAGGGGGAGCAAGGCTGACTCCCAGCCGGTTCCCATGGAAAGCACGGTTTCCGAAGAGAAACCTCCCCCAGACCAAGGAGGGGAGACGAGGGATGATGCTTCAGAGGGCGCGCTCACCCCCCCCCCCGTGCCTAGCTGCTCCCGGGATGCTTCAAGCGTGTCACCACCCCCTGACTGTGAGTCTGGGGCTGCAGAGCCTGTTCTTTTGGACGTTGGAGGCACGCCTCCCATCGCCCCGCTCTCGACGCCGCGAGAAATGGACAGAGCAGAGGCAGGACTTGCGAAGGAGTCAGAGATTGCGATCTAGGACTTTCCCTACTTAAGCAGACCGCTCACTGGGTGGAGCTGCTGAGTCAACGTTCTTCCTACATCGCAGAGCATGCCTAGAGTGCAGCTAGGGAATTGTAGTGAGGTAGTGTAGGGTTTTCTATGAAGCGCACTGCTTTTGATGTATCCATTACTTTAATAAAACAAGATTTACTTGCACCAGCATCTCAGACTCGTGGTTCCCGCTCTGGACCCGACCCATCTTTTGGTATTCCCTTGTTCACTGTATCCGTGACATTTTTTTTCCCATGAAAAAATAGTCATTTATTTTCTGGTGTTCATATTATATTTTCTGTTGACTTGACCTTTACATAGCCCATTATATAAGTTAACACACTCTCTGCATGGAGGAGGAGTGAGGAGGATGGTCACTGCCTTTCCCTTTCCCTCACATCCTCTCTACCAGTGGACGGGGGGATTAGCTGGTGCAATGCATCTCCCACCAAATGCCCCATCTAGAAATGTGGCTGCCCCACCTAACAAGGAAGGGCGGCTACAGGGCTGGTGTATCCACCACTTTCTAGGAGACAGATGATGCTAGGAGAAAAATGATGGACCAGAGGTTTCCCAGAAGATTCCCGAAACTTTCTCCTCAGCTACCCGTGATGTCCCTGCTTTGTCCTCAGCATGCCAAATACCAGGCATCCTTTCTGAAGTTAGGATGCTGTAAATCAACAATGACTGCTTACTACATTTTCATTTCGTTGCCTCACAGAGAATAAGAGACATGTTCAGATCTTTAAGCTCCACTCCCCAGTATGTACACTGGCATACTATGATTTTTAAAATAAGGTTCAGGGCCTGAAAATACACTTAGTGCCTGCCAGTGATTTTACTGAGTATAAACAATATACAAGTGCCCTGCAATCAAGTGCCTTTGAATAATTGTTCAGTATTGAATGCCTAAGGGCCATTTAAACTCAGGTACAAAAAGTACTTAAATTATTAGGTGCTTGCTATTAATGGCATATACACATTTAAACAGCTGGATTTCCCTGCAGTAAACACAACGGTGGAGCCCTGATCCCTTTCCGATCGATGTTTC